>NC_141694.1:1372658203-1373203826 GCF_964263255.1 Lissotriton vulgaris | reverse complement strand
CTACGGAGGCAAAAATAAGGCTGGCAAAATCTTAGCCAATTATCTTAAGGTGAAACACAACAAATTAAACATTGAATCAATTTACGACGCTACTTCGAATCTCAAACACACAGATGCAGACATCCTCACTGAATTCTCTACCTTCTACAAGACCTTATACTCTTCGGAAACTCAGCCTTCTTCCCACTCACTAGACACATTTTTCTCCTCCATTCAAAAACCATCTCACTTTCCACTTGACCTTTCTCACTTAGAACATGACATCTCCCAACAAGAACTACTAAAGGCGCTTCAAACCCTCCAAAAAGATAAAGCCCCCGGGCCAGACGGCTTCACGGTAGAATTTTTTCTCCACTTTTCAAAACTCCTTATCCCCAGACTTCATTCCCTTATTGGTACCTTCCTCTCCTTGGGATCCTCCTCGGGCTCTTTTTCGGACGCTCACATTTGCCTTATACCCAAGGAGGGAAAGGATCCTCAACATTGCAAAAATTACAGGCCAATCTCTTTGGTCAATATTGACTATAAAATTTTCGCAAAATCGCTTGCGGCACGCCTAGATCTTCTTCTTCCAGACCTCCTGGGGGAGGAACAGTCGGGCTTTGTCAAAGGTCGTTTTATAACCGACAACACCAGACTCCTCTTCAACATCCTTTCTAAATCTCGCTTCTTACCCCATCCTCTTGCAGCCATTGCCCTGGATGCCGAGAAGGCGTTTGATAGGGTCGAATGGACCTATCTCTTTCACGCTCTCCGTTGGTTTGGTTTCGGTCCTGTTTTCATTTCCTTAATTTCACTACTCTATTCAAATCCACGCGCAGCGGTCTGTGCCAACGGTCAAATATCCTCCTTTTTTGACTTAAAAAGAGGTGTTCGCCAAGGTTGTCCCTTATCTCCCTTTCTCTTCAATTTGGCCTTAGAACCCTTCCTTTCCAGGCTCCGTCAAAATCCCTCTATCCATGGTTTCCAACTGTCAGACTCCCACATCAAACTAGCCGCTTATGCGGATGACATTTTGTTATTTGTCTCCAACCCCTCCGTTTCCATTCCTGCTTTTCTTACCGAAGTTCATACTTACTCCCAAATATCTGGTTATAAACTCAATAATGACAAATGTGAGATCCTCCCCTTGAATAAATTCACATTCAAACCAGATTTTGCCGCCTCCAATTTCACATGGAAACCCTCCCATATCAAGTACCTTGGAATGCATGTTACCCCCACCAACCCAGACACTGTTTCCCTGTGCATGTCCAACTGCATTCAAAAGTTAACGGATCTCACATCCAGGTGGCATCCCCTCTACCTATCCTGGTGGGGTCGCCTTGATACTATTAAAATGATGTTGTCTCCCATCGTTCTCTACACCCTCTCCAATATTCCGGTCCTTGTCCCCTCTAAATTTTTCAAAAAGATTAACTCTATTCTAATATCCTTTCTTTGGAATAAAAAGAAGCCACGAATGTCTCTAGCACGTCTAATTCGTCCTAAATCAGAAGGTGGGGTCAACTTTCCTGATTTCCCAGCCTACCACAAGGCGTTCCAGTTAAGGCAAGCCTCTTTTTGGCTACAGGACCCTGACACCCCTTGTCCCCTATGGACCAAATTTGAACGCCTCCTTCTTTCTCCTTTTTCCTTTGCTGAATACCTTTCCTTCTCTCGCAAACCCACCTCTATCTCTACTCAGATTCATAAGTTTACCACTAAATTGCTCCTTTCCTCCACGCACTCTCCCCCCACTACCATTGCTGATTTTCTCTCCTCTCCCATATGGCATAACGCCTCCTTACTCATCCGTAACAGACCCTTTTTTTGGAAAACTTGGCATACTCGAGGTCTGCAGTGGATCTCCCAACTATTTTCTCACTCCTCCTTCTTATCTTTTGACACCCTTCGCTCCCTCTATGACTTACCTACTTCCTTTACACACATATATCAATTGCTTAAAGATTCAGTCCTCACGAAATACAATAACCTCTCTCAATCCTGCCCTCCTCTTGATCCATCCCCTCCCATTACCGCACTTCATTCCTTCTTACGCACCGCACCGAAAGCTACTGCTATTTACAAATACCTTCATGCTGGTGAGACTCCAAGACCCAAATCTAAAGTAGAGGAATCCTGGGAGCATGACTTGGCTGTCTCTTGGCCGGTTTCGTTCTGGGACAAAATCTGGACCAAACTTCGCAAATCCTCCAGAGCAGCAACCCTTACTCAGACTTTGTTCTTTATTTACAATAGACTCCTCTTCACACCCTCTGACCTACACAAACGCTTTCCTACCACTCCCCACATGTGCTGGTCTTGCTCGTCACCACAAGCCAATTTATTTCATATGTTATTTTTATGCACTCATGTTCGTAATTTTTGGTTACAGGTTTGGGCTCAAATTAATTTAATTTTCCACACTTCTACCCCTTTTTCCCACACACATGTTTTTATGGGTAGTCTTTCTCCCTGTTGGGATGCTATTGATCTAAAACCCCAGATTGTTGATCTATTACTTGCCGCTGCCTTCCAACAAATAACAGTCAACTGGAAAGACTTTTCCAAAATTTCTTTCAAAGCGTGGTGGTTTAATGTATGCCATAACCATAGACTTGATACTGCACATGTCTTCCCGGCATGTATGGCTACAAAACGCATGGACTTATGGACTCCCGTCACACTTTATCTGGACTCTTGTAGTAAGCGCTTATTCCACCCTCCACCTTCACAACAGGAAGTTCCCAAGCCTCCTTAATCGCCCGATACTTTCCATTTATTCTTCATTGTACCAACTTTACTTATTACTTTCCAATGTTCTCAGGATTTTCATATTTTATGCTTACAGTATTTTTTCTTTGCCTTTTCCCTTTTTCTCGTCTTGTACCCAGATTTCTTTTATCATTATGCTTGCATTTGTATGACTGTATTATTATGCTTAGATTTTTTACGATTATCCCGTTGTACTTTGTTTTGACACCTGGTTCCTTTTCTTATTACTATCAATAAAATGTTATTGAACTTAAAAAAAAGTTTCACTGACTACTACCAGAAAACACTGCATGTGAGAGTTGAGACAGTGTAGGTGTAGGTCTATGCCAGAACCTTTGTGCACTGCATTTAAGTATACGTGAACCACTGAGGCACTACTACATATACTCATAAATGCCTTTGTGAATTGAGACAAATAATCTTCACTGTGTATTTTATAAAGACTGTCTATTGTGTGAAAACATGACTGGTTGAGTGAAATGACCTTACTACCCTTGTCCTGCCCTAGTCTGGCATTACACACCCACGTTTGTGGTAGTCCACCAAGCCACATCTAGATTTCTTGCCCCAAAACTTACCAGCTCTCCAACACCAAGCTTATAAATTAAGAGCGCTCTCCCATCTCTAATTCCACCAGATTCTCCATCCTTGACTTTTTCCCTCTAAAACGTAACTACACGCTAACAACAGGATGCCCAAATAAACTTCTCACCATCATGCTAGTTTACCCACCCCTTACTTTCATCTTTCAACTCGCCCCCAACAAAACCATTCCCCATCGGTTAGTTATACAAAACATTATCAGAGAACTTTTGCCATAGACCTTTCGACAGCGTACTCTCCCTGCACACAAACCAGTGAACCTTTTTCCAGCACCCTCATCCACTCCATGACCCATCCCTCCCCTTCTTTTGTTCCAAGTAACCACCTTAACCCCTCTGTGTTAAATCACATTGGGACACACCGGTACCTGACTCTGTTTCCTCCATACTCTCTTGTTGATTTTCTTACGTGCATGCGTGAAAACCTGAATTTTTATGTGTCTTTGGAGAACCTGTAGATTCAAGAAACCAGATAAGTAATTTTTTATTTATTTACTGTTGCACACATCTCACACATTCATCAGCTAATTTTTAACAATACTTCTGCTTTTTACGTAGTACAGTGTATTAGAAGGAAGGTTATAGGCAGTCAGCAGAGATGGTGTCTTGATGGAGGACTGCAGCCCAGGCCCTAACATGGGTTAAGGAGGACAGCTCTTTGGCAGGATGAGACATTGAGACCGCAGATACGGAGACAGCATCTGAAGCAGAGGAAAATGGAGCAGAATATGGAAGTAACAGTACCTGGGTAGACCAACCCAGAGGATGCGCAAGTGTGGCAGCAAGAACAAACAGAGTATTCTCTTGGCAGCCCCCCAATTTGGTTCAGCCACAAATTCCACCATTCATAGGTGGCGCTGGATGTAAAGTTAGTACAACACATTTTTTCCAATTGACTACGTTCATATCATTTTGGATGTAGACTTTCTTCAGCAAATTGTGCAGCAGACAAATGTGCGTACCAAACAATTTCTGGGGGAGCATGGAGGCCCTCTAGGGCCTAATTCTATGACACACTAGTGAACTCCAACTTCATTTGAGGAATTGAAGATATTTTTGGGCCTTACGTTCAAAATAGGGTTAGTGCTCAAACCAAGCTTGAAGTCCTACTGGTCTACTCGCACAGTTGGGTAACATCCATCTTCTCACCATACATGAGCAGTGATCAGTTTTTGCTATTGCACTGTATGCTGCATATCAATGACAATTCTGCTGCATTTTCCCAGAATCAGCCAGACCATGACAGGTTGTTCAAAATTCAGCCTGTAGTGCAACATTTATCTGCCAGATTTCCAGAGATTTATACTCCTGCAAATAATGTAGCCATTGATGAGTCTGTGCTCATGTTCAATGGGTGGTTGTTGTACAGGCATACCTTGCAAGCAAAAGACCTTGCTAAGGCATTAAGTTGTACATGTTGTGTGAGAGGTCTATTGGCTATATGTACAGCTTGAGAGTGTGTACAGGCAAGGACTCCCCTCTAAACCCTATAGGTAACCATCCCAAGCTAGGAGTCACTTGAAAGATTGTATGGAAGCTTGTCCAGCCACTCCTTCACAAAGACTATAACCTTTATGTTGACGACATTCATATGGTAGGAGAGCTATTCAGTGAGCTATACAAAGGTGGTACTGTGGCATGAGGTACAGTTTAAAGTCACCGCAAAGGATTGCTCTAGGAGCTTGTTTGTAGGAAGCTCCAAAAAATCCCAGAGCACTGCGTTGCGTTCCAACAAACTGCTTACAGGCAGGTTCTCTGATAGGTGTGATGGGTATGTGCACACTACAATTCAAAATGAGAGCACATCCCCGTCAGGGTTTGAGATCAGACGGCCGAAGTTCATGAGCCCACCTGTAAATCTGATTACAAGGAGTACCTGGACAGAGTGGATGCGAATGGCCAGGTTCTTTAGCCAGACAATATGAGTCGTAAAACTTGCAAATGGTATAAGGATCTGTTAACCCGCATGGTCGAAATTGCACAATACCATGCATATGTTGTATATTGTCTGACCACCCCAGGAAGACTATTTTCTTTCCTTGAATTTCAGGGGATTTTCAATGAAAGTATTACTGCTACATAAGCAGCATCCTCCAATTCATATGCTCTGAAGGATGTGAAAGGCTGCAGGATCAACACTTTGCGGATCGCATTCCTGAAACAGATGAAAAGATTCAACCATGTTGGTGTTGTAGAATCTGCTCTAAGCATGAAAAGAGGTATGAGAGTTCTGTTTGCTTTCTCCAGTGCCCATTTCAGCAAGCCCTGTGTGTTCCTGCTTGTTTTATGTTGTACTATGCAAACGTGAAGTAATGGGAAATTGACCGAGGTGGAGCTGCGGTAAGGTAAACCTTTTAATGGCTGTACATGAATGCCTACCTTCCATGGGTCACTACTTCACTAGGCAAACAGCAGTAGAATGTTTTCCCTCTACTTGAGTAAATCATGGACTGCTAAACACCTTTATCTACCATCAGAATATGCTAGGTGACCTGTTCGCCAATTGACAAATGTATTATACACTTCACATAATGTTGGTGGGAACACAAGCCATGTTGTCACAGAGTACACCATTTTGTGTTTCGTTTTAACTAAATCACAAGATGGAGGAAAAACAATGTGGGAAATGGGTATAAGGGGGCACGGGAGACGTATCCTGACCCCCTAGGTTTTCTGAGGGTGGCTGAGGAGGCTCATATATGTTGATACATGTCTTCCAGCGGCTGCGCATGAGCTGAATTTTTTTGTTGCTGCGTGACGTCTGTTAACGTTCGATTCGAAGGAAATCAGGAAGTGTTGACAGCCATTTTGTCACTGCGAGTAAATATATTGTTCATTTCAAAGCGTTGGAGCATGGAAAAGGGAGAAGGTAGAGATTGTCTTGCTGCGTAGTTTTTCTCAGGGTGTGCAGTAAGGCCCCGGTTGTGCTTATACTCACGGTAGGGTCTTCGAACACTTTAGCAAATGATGATCCAAGCTGAGGCAAAGGAGGGTGTCAGTCGGGTCAGGGGAGCAATGGTGCAGTTTTCACTTCCATGTCTATGTGTTAAAATCTGGTTTGCGATGTCAACATAATCGGCGCCACCTTGTCCCCACTCAGGCATGTACGCTCTAGCAAGCAGTAGCCATTTTGAAAGCGCTATGGCCCCTCTGCCCCTCGCCGGTCCCCAGCGCGTCTCCCTGGTGCTACGAACACCCCCTCTCTCTGACCACCCACGCTCTCTCTGTGGAAAATTAATCCGTTTTGATAAACATTGTCTGCGCCATCTTGCCTTTTTTCCAATGCCACACTTTTGTCGTGCACGGCAGCCATTTTAGATGCCTTGACCAGACCCACTCTCTGCACGCCGCCGATCCTCAGCACGGCTCCCTACCCTCGCAAGCATTTCCCCCATGCACTGGTCACCCCCGCTCTCTCTCTCATGCAATGTTTTCTCACCATTTGATTGTTTGATTGTCCGAACACTGGTTGTTTGATATTAGTTCTTTGGAGGTATTCTCTGCTTACAAATAACGTGGAATAGAGATATTCCGTCTAGTCTTTGCAAGCAGTGAAAAGATAGGTAGTGCGGACCCTTGTCCCCCCTTTTGTAATCTGTCATGCCTATCTTCTCCCCATTGATTGGTAATTGGTTCTACCCGGACCATTTATTAGAGGTAGCTCGTCCGGCCCCACCGGAGGGCACCCCTAATAAAGAGGACATATATATAAAATACGGATTAGCCACGGTACCTTCCTAGCAAATTATGGCAAAACGAAAGGAATCGAACAAAATCAGTAGGCCACTGATAGGATCCTTTCTGACCCTGCTAAAACAAGAAACACCAGGAAATAGCCCTCCGCAAAAAGTATGAAACCAGGGGGAGGAGCCAAGCTCGCGGTCGGGAGGGCCACGAGGTAGTTCGGCTCCGCCGCCCTCGCTGCCTAAGCATGCCTGCCCTACCACCCACCCCGCCCAATAACCGACAAACCCTATACAAATGAAAGTCTGCTGATACCCACTATCGGCGTCACCAGATTGGACTAGATCACGCACAATTGGACTATGTCTTTTTCTGGTTATACAGTAACATCTTTGTGCTCGTTGCCACATTACAAATATATAGCACTCCAACAAAGTAGTAGGATTATAACACTTTAATAACATATAAATATATACAACGCTCCAACAAAATAAACACGTTAAAATAAAAACATTTTAAACAACTATTTACATGGCAGCTTGCTGCAACATCCATCTCAAAGCATTCACCGTCCGCTTGACACTGTCCCTGCCCCTCCCTCCCCGGAGTAGCACCAATGGGCTGCTTTGGGCTGTCTTTTAGTCGGCTTTGGGCTATAAAAAGCCTACAAAATCTGTCGGCCTGTGAGGCGGCCTCAGTAGCGGACCGTTGTGCGAATAGGCCGAAGGCAGCACAACGCGCCGAGATCCGGACGGCACTGAGGTGGTGTCCAGCAAGTTGCCGCACTGGTCTGGCCATCCTACAATGCTGCGCCGAAAGACGGCGTGGGGCGCCCCGGGGGGGGAGGCCGCGCGAACGGGCCTCCCCCGCCTCCCCAGGTGGAGGCTCCTCAGCTGCAGTGGGGTGCCCCTTGGCGTTTCACTCGCCATCCACTTGAGTTGCGTGCGCTCTTGCGGCACAGTGCCTCACCCGCCATCCAGCTGAGTTGCGCCCGCTCTTGTGGCTACAGCATCTCGACCACCATCCAGCTGAATTGCGCCCACTCTTGCGGTGCAGCGATAGGCGGCTGCCACAGGACTCTCAAAATGGCGGCCGGCTCTTCGGATTTGGGCCTGGTCCACTAAAATGGCCCTGGGACACCTTGGAACTCGAACGCTTGCCTGCTAGGGCATGGGCCCCATTCCCGAAAGCGTCCTCTCAGCATTGAAGATTCTACAAAAGTTACCGGGGCCCCCGACTCCCGCAGGCTTCCGGTGGGGAGCGGCTGCCATGATTGCTTGCGGAATGGCCACGACGGAGCCACGAGATGGTGGTGCTCTCATGCTGACGCCAGCTTCAGTCTGAAACATCCAGAAACACTGTAGACTACCAATTCGATCAGTTCCGGTGGAGCCCCAACGTGACCCGGTAGGGAAGAACTTGCCCTCCCCTCTTTTGACTGATGGTTCTTGTTGCCTATCTCTTCTGTTGTCATTTAACGGAACCTTTTTTGACTGCCGAAAGGGGTTCTGGTCCGACCGCTGGTTGGTGGAGACATTTTGACTATATACTGGACCTGCCCGGCCTCGTCCAAAATGGCGCCGGTATAAATGGGACTCGCAACTCCTTGTTGTGTATTGGTTGCCCAGCCTTGATATCACGAGATACGTATGCAGTTTTGAAGCACATGGCGGGCGGGGACGAGTACTGATTGAACATTTGGACATCCCTATTGATATTAAGTTCTGATGTGTTATTGATTACTTTACTATTGAAAGTTCGAATTAACGTCACCCATGGTACTTGCCCGCAAATGTATATCTAGATAATTTTATTGTTACTGGCCCTGTCGTACTTTAATTATAAAATTTACGTCCACCGATTCCGCAACTGTTAGACACCTTAGTTCTTGCAACCTAATGGCCCGCCCGTTACGTTCTTCTACAGTGTAAATGTCCCCTCATCATATACGATTCCAGTTTGCTCCGTGGCCGGCCCACGTGGTTATAGGCCCGTATTTGTATACTGACATTTTCACAATAAAGGTTTTTAAAACAAAACATGGTAGTAGTACCTAGATTGGTAAAGTTTTGAATAATAGCCACTGTTTTCGAATCAGTAAAAGGCAAGTGAAATAAAGCAGCCCGATTACATGACGGTTAAAAGGTATAATACGCAGGAATGCTGTAAAGATAAATGGTCAAGGGCTGTTGTGTTTTCCACTCCTGCAACATAAAGTGATCGATAAGAATCCAATATTCAGGCCTATCAGCGACTAAGACAGCAGGCCGAGCATCTTTTGCTCAACAGCTCCCTCATGGGACGAAGAAACGCCCTTTTTCTCGAAATAGGAATATTTTACTTGCAGGACAGTTGTAAATTTCCTGGGAAAATGCATTAGCCTGGAACATTGTTAGTGATTAACTGTAAATGCATCTGGGTCCTTTGCTTTACAAGTCAGAGTGAGAAAAAAAAAGGTGGGGCTTTCATCATTTGGGGAAAAAAATGTTCTAAACCAATGAAAAGTGTTATTTTTAGGTCATATGACCAAGCCTTCCATCATTAGGAAACCAAAAGTAAAATGAACCAATGAAAAGTTTTATAAACAAGTCACATGACCTGTTATGCTTACGTTACGTGCTTCGCGCCCCGGAACGCTTCCGGGGCGCTGCGCTTCGCAGCTCGGTTTGCGTTCCGGAGCGCTTTCGAGTGCGCTAACGCGGCGCATCATAAGACGCATTACGCGGTAACGTGATACATCGCGCTTACGCGACGCGTCACATTGTTGATTTCTTACGCGGTAGTTGCGCTAACGGAACGTTTACCGGTTTGTGGACCGGATAGCGGAACAAAATGAAGCTAACGGGAAGCTGCCCGGTTCGCGGACCGGCAGTGAAACAAAAAAAAATAATTTAAAAAAAATAAAAAAAATATATATATTACAAAAATATAAAATATATTTTTGAATTAGAATAAGAATACATTTTACAGCTTTTGATATTTGCTATTAAAAAACCATTGAAATTCACTGAAAAAACCATAGGTTATAGACCATATATAGTTAGGGATTAGCATTTACAAAACCTTGAAAATTCACTGAAAAAACCATAGGTTATAGACCATATATAGTTAGGGATTAGCATTTACAAAACCTTACTCGCACAAAACCATTGAAATTCGCATGTATAGTTAGTTGCACTAACTATATATCGCGCACCCGCAATCCACTGCTGATGATGTCACTTATTACATCGTTCATGACATGGTCAATGACATCACTGATGACATCACTGATGACAACATCCAGTGACTGTATGTTTCTCTAAAGTTAAAATATGTCTTACATATTGAAGAATGAATGGATGTATAAGTGTCTGGATGAAGGATTTAGTAGGTGCATGACTGACTGTATGAGTGAGTGATTAAATGTGTCTCACTGAGTGCATGGGTTAGTGACTAAACTGTCTTAATTTGTGCATCATTATGTCTGTTGTTCTGTAAACTACTGCATGTGTTGATCAGTAGCTATATGAGTAACTATATGGGTTATTGATTGGGAGACTGAGTGTGTGTGTGTGGGTGGCTGGGAGGTGTGTGACTCTGTGCATAGATGTGTGAACAGTTGATTCACTAGATGTATGGGTTCAAAAGTGCATGTGGAATCAGCTGTATGGGTGGTTGACTGTGTGCATGAGTGTATTGGTGAGTGAATGGATATCTCAGTGCTACATGTCAAAGTTAGAACATATGTAAAACACAGTACCTGTGAGAGTTGACATATATAAATAACTGTGCATAAGAGCCAGTGAATGGATGAGTGGCTGTATGGATCATTGTAAACTTGTATCAAGGATTGTATAAGAGAGTAAATATGTGTTAGTATATGTTTGAATAAGTAAGGTGTGTATTACTGTATAGTTGAGGAAATGGAGGTGTGATTGATTTTTTGCATGACTTACTAGGTGTGTGAGTAACTCCATGGATGAGTGACAGTCTGTGAGTGTCTGTTTACACTGATTGTATCTAAGGTTATATGAGAATATGAAGAGGTTCATCGTATTATCACATGAATGATATCATCAGTGATGTGACGAGTAATGTCAAATGAGATGTCATCAGTGATGTCATTTGAGATGTCATCAGTGATGTCATCAGTGATGTCATTTGAGATGTCATCAGTGATGTCATCAGTGATGTCACTGACCATGTCATGAATGATGTAATATGTGACATCATCAGCAGTGGATTGCGGGTGCGAGATATATAGTTAGTGCAACTAATTATATATGCAAATTTCAATGGTTTTGTGCGAGTAAAATAAGGTTTTGTAAATGCTAATCCCTAACTATATATGGTCTATAAACTATGGTTTTTTCAGTGAATTTTCAAGGTTTAGTAAATGCTAATCCCTAACTATATATGGTCTATAACCTATGGTTTTTTCAGTGTATATATATATATATATATATATATATATATATATATATATATATATATATATATATATATATATATATATATATATATATATATTCAATGAAAAAACCATTGGTTGTAGGCCATATATAGTTAGGGATTTGCATTTAGAAAACCTTATTTTACTCGCATAAAACCATTGAAATTCCATATATAGTTATAAGCGCTAACTATATATCGCGCACCCGCAATCCACTGCTGATGATGTCACATATTACATCATTCATGACATGGTTAGTGACATCACTGATGACATCACTGATGACATCTCAAATGACATCACTGATGACATCACTGATGACAACATCCAGTGACTGTATGTTTCTGTAAAGTTAAAACATGTTTTACATATTGAAGAATGAGTGCATGTATAAGTGTCTGGATGAAGGATTTAGTAGGTGTATGACTGACTGATTGAGTGAGTGATTACATGTGTCTCACTGAGTGCATGGGTTAGTGACTAAACTGTTTTAATTTGTGCATCATTATATCTGTTGTTCTACAAACTGCTGCATATGTTGATCAGTACCTATATGAGTAACTGTATGGGTTATTGATTGGTTGTCCAAGTATTTGTATGGGAAACTGAGTGTGTGTGTATGGGTGGCTGGGAGGTGTGTGACTCTGTACATAGATGTGTGAGTAGTTGATTCACTATATGTATAGATTCAAAACTGCATGTGGAAACAGCTGTATGGGCGGTTGACTGTGCATGAGTGTATTAGTGAGTGAATGGATATCTCAGTGCTACATGTCAAATTAAGTACATATGTAAAACACAGTACATGTGAGAGTTGACATCTATAAATAACTGTGCATAAGAGCTAGTGAATGTGTGAGTGGCTGTATGGATCATTGTGAACATGTATCAGAGATTGTATAAGAGAGTAAAGTAAATATGTGTTAGTATATGTTTGAATAAGTAAGGTGTGTATAACTGTATAGTTGAGAAAATGGAGGTGTGATTAATTTTTGGCATAACTGACTAGGTGTGTGAGTAACTCCATGGATGAGTGACTGTCTGTTTACACTGATTGTATCTAAGGTTATATTAGAGTCTGAAGAGGTTCATGGTATTATCACATGAATGATATCATCAGGGATGTGATCAGTCATGTCAAATGAGATGTTATCAGTGATGTCATCAGTGATGTCATTTGAGATGTCATCAGTGATGTCATCAGTGATGTCACTAACCATGTCATGAATGATGTAATATGTGACATCATCAGCAGTGGATTGCGGGTGCGCGATATATAGTTAGCGCTTATAACTATATATGGAATTTCAATGGTTTTATGCGAGTAAAATAAGGTTTTCTAAATGCAAATCCCTAACTATATATGGCCTACAATCAATGGTTTTTTCATTGAATTTTCAAGGTTTTGTAAATGCAAATTCCTAACTATATATGGAGTATAACCTATGGTTTTTTCTGTGAATTTCAATGGTTTTTTAATAGCAAATATCAAAAGCTGTCAAATGTCAAGTACGTGATAGGTAAAAACGTTTTCGTGTTTATGCACGCTGATGTGCTTTGAACGCTGCCCCCCCCACTCCCCTCTTTTCTCTTAGTAGTACTCTCTCTTTGCAGATAGTGAACGGTAGTTAACTCAGACCTTTACCCCTGTTGTAATCCGTCGTACCTGCTTGTCTCTCCATTTGATTGATTATTATCCAAGCATTTACTGTTTTACAATTGGTTCTCTTTGGATCATTCTCTATTTACAAACAAGCACAAAGTCGCAATACTCTGTTTAGTCTTTGCAGATAGTGAAAAATCGTGTAAAAAAATAAAAGTAATCGAGCAAAATCAGTAGACCACTAATTCGATCTCTTTTTGACCTCGGTAAAATACAAACATTAGGAATAACCCTTCATGAGAAATACGAAAATAGTGAAATGAACTGAGCTCCACACCATGAGGGCTGCAAAACAGCTCGACTCCGCCACCCACACCGCCCAAAATAACGGCAAACCCTATGCAAATATTATAAATATACACAACACACCAGCAAAGAAACAGAGTAAAACATTTTATTAAATAACTATTTACATAACTATTTTATACTTTTTATTGCCCGATCCGGCTAGCTCAATCGATCGAGCATGAAACTCATGCACTGATAACAAGCGTTGAGAGTTTGTAGAATGATGGCTTCAGATTTTCCACATACGGTGTAGTGGCGCGAACTGGCAGGGGGCGTTTGGATTCTACCCCTTCTCCAAATAAGATTTTCATACGTGAATGTTCGTTCATGCTTTTTGTCCCTGACTTGCTTCCATATCACTGCCTTACATACATGGCATAAGTCCTGGTTGTAGAGTGCCATACTTCAGAGTTCTAAGCAGCTCTTGTAACACTGTTTAAACCTTATTTGCACCTGCTGCAGCTTCACTATTCAAAGTAAGTGGGATCCATTTGTGGACCTGACTGCATTGGAAAACAATGTGATACGGTGCCTCCCTAAACCGCTTGACGGAGGCCCCCGAGGGGCGGTGAGATGGCGCGGACTGAGAGGGGGCGCTTGGCTCCTGCCCCCTCCCCAAGTCGTGTTGCCCTGGTGAGGCCTGAGATCGCCCCCGGCATAGGCGGCCGGCTCCCGGGGTCCGGCGGAATTTTTTCCCTTTTGAAGAATCTTTCATTCTGGACCTTGTCCCACAATCCGTTTCACCTGAAGACACGCTGTCGTAGGGCGCCCCTTTACCGTTTTAGTTGCCATTCCGCCCGCTTTTGGTACTCTGTGCCTCTTCCGCCATTCAGCTGTTTACCGCTCGCTCTTGCGACTACAACGTCTCGCTCACCATGTAGTTGAGTTGCTCCCGCTCTTAAGATTTGACCGAACTTTTTGGACTGCTGAAAGCGGTTGTATTCCGACCGCTGGTTGGTGGAGACATTTTGACTATATTCTGCACCTGCATTGTCGCGTAATGCGTCATATGACGCGACGCGTTAGCGCACCCGGAAGTGCTCCGGTGCGCAAGGCGCAGCTTCCCGGAAACGATCCAGAGCGCGCCGCGCAGCGCGTAACGTAAGCATAACAGGTCATGTGACTTGTTAATAAAACTTTTCATTGGTTCATTTTACTTTTCTTTTCCTAATTATGTAAGACTAGGTCATGTGACCTAAAAATAACACTTTTCATTGGATTAAAACATTTTTTTTCCCCAAACGATGAAAGCCCCACCTTGTTTCTGGATGTTTCAGACTGAAGCTGGCATCACCATGAGAGCACCACCATCTCGTAGCTCCGTCGTGGCCATTCCGCAAGCAATCATGGCAGCCGCTCCCCACCGGAAGCCTGCGGGAGTCGAGGGCCCCCAAGACTTTTGTACAATCTTCAAGGCTGAGGGGACGCTTTCGAGAATGGAACCCAAGCCCTGGCAGACAAGCGTCCGAGTTCCAAGGTGTCCCAGGGCCATTTTACTGGACCAGGCCCAAATCCGAAGAGCCGGCCGCCATTTTAAGAGTCCTGTGGCAGCCGCCTATCGCTGCACCGCAAGAGTGGGAGCAACTCAACTACATGGTGAGCGAGACGCTGTAGCCGTAAGAGCGGGCGCTAAACAGCTGAATGGCGGAAAAGGCACAGTGTAGCAAAAGCGAGCGGAATGGCGACTGAAACGATAAAGGGGCGCCCCACTACAGCAGACAAGCCTCCGCCATGTGCTTCAAAACTGCATATGTATCTCGTGATACCAAGGTTGGGCAACCAGTACAGAACAAGCAGTTACGAGTCCCATTTACACCGGCGCCATTTTGGGCGCGGCCGGGCAGGTCCAGGATCTACTGAAACATAAAAAATGAGGCTGACGTCTCTGAAGCAGTTGACGAACAGCAGGACATAGCAAATAAACATGAACTCTCTAAAGCTGTTAACTCACTGCAGGACAAAACAAGTGAACCTGAAACCTCTGGAATAATTGTCGCTCAAAAGAACAACACACAAAACTCTGTAGAGCCTGAAGAAAAAAAAACAGAAGGGCACTGTAGTTTCAGACACACTTAACACTAATGACTAAACAAAGATATCGTCTGTTTATAAAGCAGTTATCATCTTGACAGAATTGACAAAGAAGTGTACAGACACCAATGCATCAGCATTCTCGGAGATAACATCTTAAGGAACAAAGAAAGACCTGTTCACTCTTGACACCCCAGGTGCTGTGTATATTGCACTATAGTGCTGCATCGAGAAAACGGGCAACCCTATTGATGTGGATTTTTCATTATTGATTATTGTAAAGAAATTGCGACTCCCCCCTTTAGCAGATTAGCTAAATGTTTGCGTAATTTAGGCATTAAAGTTATATTATTGTTGTTGTTATCGTTATAGTTCTGGTTAATTTCAAAAAATGGTTAAATATATTTACAGTTTTTGTTGCGTTCATTATATTTAAATGTTAATAAAGTTTTAAAATGTAACTGTCTTGGAGTACTATATTTTTTTAAAAAATCGGGTGAATGGGGCCTTGAATCGGGTTATTGTCATGTGTGGGCTTTGCAAGTGTACTGCTACAAGATCGGACATTTCAAACTCAAATGCACGTTCTTTTTCTTACCTTTCCGAAGCATGGAGCGCAATAGCAGGCAGAGAAAGGGTGATGCACGTGTTGAACACTGCCTGGCCTGCAAATTGCTGGCAGTGCCCCCCCGCCCGCTCCTGAAAGAGGGCACACACACACCGCCGCCCCGAGTACTTCACAAATCTTTAAAAGACCATGCGCTTGTTCAATGGGAAGTGGATAACATGGCTAAGAGCATTTGCTGGATAATGCATGAATATCGCTGACTTTTCAACGATATTCATGCATTGCGGCCGTTTTTTATCGCATTTGCGATAAACCTTGCTAATAGCAAGGTTTATGTGCGATAAAATTCGCCGATGTGCGGCGATAATTTTTGTCTCTAAACAAGTTAGAGACAAAAATTACCGCTAGTTGTTGGTAATATGCCCCCGGGTTTTTCCTTGCAGGAATCGGGAAGCGAAAGACTAGCACTGAAATCAGTAGTCTCACGCCTGAATCGGGAGGGTTGGCATGTCTGGATACTCTACAGCTGGGGCCATAAACTACATTCGCAGGGCTAGGTGATAGCCTGGGTCCGGCCTGGACAATCGGACACAGAGGAAGAGGAGTGTCAGAGGGTGCGGTAGTGAATAGGGTGAAAGGGAGGTGTCGGGCGGGCACAGGGTGTGATTCTCAGAGAAGAGCAGCGCAGATGGGGGAAGTATATAGCCCATGCATGAGAGAGAGAGCGGGGGTGACCATTGCGTGGGGGAGATGCGTGCGAGGGTGGGGAGCCATGCTGAGAATCGGCGGCGTGCAGAGAGTGGCCCTGGTCAAGGCATCTAAAATGGCTGCCGTGCACGACAAAATTGTGGCATTGGACAAAACGCAAGATGGCGCAGACAATGTTTATCAATAAGGATTCATTTATAACAAAATATTTACTCGCAGTGACAAAATGGTGGTCAACACTTCCTCATTTCCATCGAATCGAACGTTAACAAACGTCACGCAGCAAAAAAAAAAAAAAAAAAAAAAAAAACTCACGCACAGAGCAGTTTTTAGCCATGTTATCCAATGGAAGGTGGATAACACGGCTAAGAGCATTTGCTGGATAATGCATGAATATCGCTGACTTTTCAATGATATTCATGCATTGTGGCCGATGTGCGGCGATAATTTTTGTCTCTAAACAATTAAAACGAAGCACAAAATGGCGAATTCCCGTTTCGCTACCAGTTTGCGGCCCAGTTCGCGGCCCGGGAAACGCTTCTACCGTGAAAAATAATTTTTTTTTTATTTTCCCCACCGGACCCTTTAATAACCCCAACAACAATCCTAGGGGGTCAAGAGGGGTATACCTTGCACCCTTTCAATAAATTCCCCCTTCGTTTTTCACCTCTTCTCTCTCGATCCTACCGAGAGATAAGATGGCGGCCGCTCCGGACTGTTTAGAATGTTGACAGACACCGGAGAGCCAATCAGCTTTCTGCGCGCAAAGTTCCGAAACGCGAAAAGTAAGCGGACCGGATCGCTGCCCGGAGCGCTGTTACAGATATATATCTTGATTTGAACGTTAATTTCTCAAAAACTACTGGAGCACATATATTGAGACCTAGCAAAGGCACATCGGGCTAACAGTCCCTACAATTTTGCCAAGTTTTGTGCAAATCCATTCAGCCGTTCGAGCTAAAAGTGAGTCCAACCGCCCTATGGAAAACTCAATGTAAAAAACGCGTTTTGGGACCCCCCTTTTTTCTCAGCCCCCCCTTGACGAACCCCCACCAAATTTTCAGGGGCTGCTCAGAAACAAAATGTGCCATTTTCCTGAAAATTTCAGCCGATTCCGTCCACAAACGCCAAAGTTATTAGACATAGAATTTTCAAAAATCCCATAGGGAATTAATCCTAACTATATATACCTACTGGCGATAGCCAGTAGGTAATATATATATATATATATATATATATATATATATATATATATATATATATATATATATATATATATACACTGAAAAAAACATAGGTTTCACACCAGTTATAGTTAGGAATTAGCATTTAAAAAACCTTTGAAATTCACTGAAAAAACCATAGGTTTCACACCAGTTATAGTTAGGAATTAGCATTTAAAAAACCTATTAAATTCACTGACAAAACCATAGGTTTCACACCAGTTATAGTTAGCTGGAAATTTTACTGACTTAAAACCATTGAAATTCCCACGTTATAGTTAGTTGGACTCACTATAACTTGCGCGCCTGCAATGCACTGCTGATGACGTCACATATTACATCACTCATGACATGGTCAGTGACATCACTCATGACATCACTGATGACACCATCCAGTGAATGTGTGTCTTTCTGAAAAATAAATTTGTTTTATGTATGTATTTGTAAAGGTCGATGGAAGAATAAATGTTTAAATAAGTGTGCAAATGGATGTTTTTTAAAAACAAATTGGTTGGTTAACTGGCTTATTAAGTGTATCTTAGTGAATACATATATTAGCGAGTATTGTTTAAATATTTAAATGTTTGTATCAGTGTTTCTCTTTGTGTATAAGTGGCTGCAGGGGTTGGTGACTGACTCACTGTTTGTATGTGTTTTGAAGACAGCATATGTGCAGGACTGTATGGGTGGATGAGTGTGTATATGTGTGTGTTAGTGAGTGAATGACTGTCTCACTAGTGTCTTCATTAGTAACGACATATGTTTTAATCTAGTATATGTGAGTATTGATGTATATAAGTGAGTATATGTGAGAGTGAGAGATTGTAGGAGTTCCTGTTTAAATAAGTATGTGTTTCTATATGTGATTGTTTAAGAGAGTAAGTATGTGTAAGTTTCCTTAGAAGTAAGGTGGTAGTGTGTGTATAAATGTATATGCAAATAAATGGATGTTATTTGCATGTGTGAGTATGTGTGTGAGTAACTTTTGGATGACTGCTGATGTGTAACAGGATGTATAGGTGTATCACTACATATGATGAGTGAGTATATATATGAGTGACTATATAGAACTGTTGGTGAATGAGTGGATGTGTATATAGATGGTGGAATTACTGAATTGGTTGTTGTTACTGGTTTGGGTATCTCCATGTTTTTGAAAATGTTTGTTTCTATTTTTGAATATGTGTTTCAAGCGTTACATTACACTGAAATTAGGTCTGTCACTCTGTCACAAGGATGGTGTCATCAGTGATGTCATGAGTGATGTCACTGACCATGTCATGAGTGATGTAATATGTGACGTCATCAGCAGTGCATTGCAGGCGCGCAAGTTATAGTGAGTCCAACTAACTATAACGTGGGAATTTCAATGGTTTTATGTCAGTAAAATTTCCAGCTAACTATAACTGGTGTGAAACCTATGGTTTTGTCAGTGAATTTAATAGGTTTTTTAAATGCTAATTCCTAACTATAACTGGTGTGAAACCTATGGTTTTTTCAGTGAATTTCAAAGGTTTTTTAAATGCTAATTCCTAACTATAACTGGTGTGAAACCTATGGTTTTTTCAGTGAATTTCAAAGGTTTTTTTAATGCTAATTCCTAACTATATAAGACCTGAAAGCCCACCAGGAATCTCCAGTATGCGCCAGGGGACTGCATTGCAGAGAGGTGTAATGAAGCCACAACCCTTTTTACACCTATCTGCAACGCAGCCCCCGTGCATGTTTGAAGAGGGGGAACTAATTCCCCTTGCATACTGGGGGCCCCTGGGGGCCAATCAGCCCACCTGGAACCTCCAGTATGCGCCATGGGCTGCATTGCAGAGGTGTAATGAGACCATGCCCCTTGTTACACCTCTCTGCAACGCAGCCCACTGCCGCGTTTGCAGAGGTGGAACTAATTCCCCTTGCATACTGGGGGTCCCTGGATCATATCTGCCCAAACACCAATATTCCGAACGATTGTAAATGACTTTTCTTGAGAAACATTTGGATTTGGATTATCATGTCCTATACTTTGGAATTTTTGAAAGACTGACTTTGAGGATGCTATAAATTACTCAAGTCTGCCCGAATTGTGTGGGTAAAATTGATACCTAGTCACTTTGAATAAGAATATACTTATGTCTCGTCTAACATTTGGAAGAAATATCTAGTTATATGATAACAGGATACCGACATAACTTGAAGGAAATAAGAACGCCCTGAAGAAGTTCTGTTGTACAGAACGAAACGTTTCGGCTGGCTGTGGTACATAAACTTAAGGAAAATAAAAGCATTTGAATATACACCAAGATTCAGCGCTTCAATAAGGACTCTAAGTGATATGATTTGATTGGACTCATTGTGAAAGTGGTGCTGTGCCAAACTTTGGAATATTCTCCACTACTCTCTACTACTTACTCTCTCCTACTCCACTACTCTCAAATACTCACTCTCTACTACTCATTCTCTACTACTCTACTACTCTCTACTACTCTCTCTCTACTACTCACTCCCTACTACTCGCTACTCACTACTCCCTACTACTCACTATCTACTACTCTCTACTACTCACTCTCTACTACGCTCTCTCTACTACTCACTCTTTACTACTCACTACTACTCTCTACTACTCACTCTCTACTTCTCACTCTCTACTACTCACTCTCTACTACTCTCCCTCTACTACTCACTCTCTACTACACACTTTCTACTACTCTCTACTACTCACTCTCTACTACTCTCTTTCTACTAGTCTCTACTACTCACTCTACTACTCACTCTCTACTACTCACTACTATTCTCTCTGCTACTCATTCTCTACTACTCTCTACTACTCACTCTCTACTACTCACTCTCTACTACTCTCTACTACTCACTCTTTACTACTCTCTACTACTCACTCTCTACTGCTCTCTACTACTCACTCTACTACTTACTCTCTACTACTCTCTGCTACTCTCTCTACTGCTCTCTACTACTCTCTACTACTCACTCTCTACTCTCTATTACTCACTCTCTACTCTCTACCTCTCTACCTCTCTCTTCTTCTCTCTCTACTAATCTCTACCTCTCTACCGCTACCTCTCTACCTCTCTACCTCTACACCTCTACCTCTCTACCTCTCTCTACACGCACACATATACACATATATGCATATATATATGCATATGCATTTATATATATGTATGTGTATGTATAAAAAAAACAACAAAACATTTTTTTTAAACAGCTACTTTTAAAACTGTCATTCTTTTTCCCCATGGTACGCTCCCCGGCGCGCGTACCGGGCGCTCCCCCCGTGAAAATCCAAAAATTTTTTTTATGGCCCCCACATTAAACCTAGGGGGTCAAGGGGGGGTCTGTCTACTCTGCCCCCTTATGGTCATTTCCCCCTTTGTTTTGGCCACCTCTCGTGTCTCGATCCTACCGAGACACAAGATGGCGGCCGCTCCAGACTGTTTAGAATGTTTACAGACACCCCAGAGCCAATCAGCTTTCTGCACGCAAGTCGCGTGGCGCGCCCGGTGCGCGTACCGGAGCGCGGCTATAGATATATATATTTTTTTGAACCTTAATTACTCAAAATCCACTGGAGCACATATCTTGAGACATAGCAAAGGCACATCGGGCTACCAGTCCCTACAATTTTGCCAAGTTGGGTGGAAATCTATTTAGCCGTTCGGGCTAAAAGTGAAATTGACCGCCCTATGGAAATTAACATGGGGAAAATGCGTTTTGGGACCCCCCTTTTATCTCACCCCCCGCTTGACGAATCCCCCCCAAACTTTCAGGGAAGGATCGGACCGCCGCGAGGCCATTTTGAGGAAATTTTCAGGCAGATTCGTCAACCGGCGCTAAAGTTATTTCAAATAGAATTTTGAGATTTAACATTGAAAAAAATCCTAACTATAACTACCTACTGGTGACCGCCAGTAGGTAATATATATATATATATGCAACATAGAATTAGACACTAAACAGATCCTAAGGCTGCATAGGATTTTGTATCAAACAAACATAGGGGTAGATCTTTTAAGTTTATGCCTGGTATCTCCTGGTGAATCATAACATGTTTTGAAAGCAACTTATAGAGTAGTTCCAAATTCCCTCTGACCAATGAGGGGGTCATCCAATGAGGGCTCAGAGAACTACTACACAGTCAGGGCTGGTGTCTGCCTGACTGGCAGGGGACATGCCTGGAGTCTGATATTGAGGAAGAACTACTGGAATCACTCTGGGAACCCAAACAGTCCTGCCTAAGTGACAGGAATGGGCCAACTCTGCAAGAGAAGCTGACCAGGTCCTAGAAATATCTGGCCATGTTGCTCAGTCTGCCAACAAAGACTCACAGGCTATGTAACTGGTGTGATCACATGTTGACTAGTCTTGGAGACCCTTGGATGTGTGATGGCACTCAGAAGTGTGACGAATAGGCGTCAAATGTGCACAAGACCCTGGAGGCGGTCCACTTCCTGAAGCTGCCACTCCAGCTTATGCCCTCTCAAGCCTCACCATTTGGACTGTTGCCATCCGACCTGAGCAAGACTGCAAGGTGTTGCATGCTTGGTCCTTCTTACCATTGGTCAACTGAACTCTGGGACGCCCATGGTGGCTCTCCTCTCCCAGAAAGGACAGGGTGTGTGGCTATGCAGGCTATAAAGCACCAAGAAGTGACTGTGTTGAGAGAGGGTACTGAGTGCTGCACTTGATATAGAAAATATATCACCAGAACCCAAAGCCGATACAATGGAGGGAGAAGGAAGTAGAGTGGCTAGCAAGGGCTCCACCTTGAAGCACTTAGAATTCACACCTAAGCAGTGGGTATCTAATGCATTGTTGTAGTGTGCAGAATTTTGCTTTTGTGTGAAATAAAGAACCTATATTTTTCAAAAGAGAAGTACTGGGGTGTGCAATGATATTACTGAGCTGCTTTGAGGTTGGTGTTGAGTGCTGAGTCTTTGTACCCTCACACTAAGCTTCCTGGGCATGTGACTGCATGCCATCACCACCACTGAGAGTGAACTGCTGACAGGGTACTGATTGGCCTAGAATGCAGAGCAACAGTAGTATGGGGCAGAAGAGGCAAACAACCTCAGCCCCAAGTCTATGGCCCCTTAGTCACTGACAGCCCAGTGGCCACTGAAAGCATTTTCACAACCCATTTAGGTTAAACATTAGAGTTAATCTGTTTGGAATTAAAATTAGAAAGAGGAGATGAGGAAAAAAGTGAGTTCCTTCAAGATACAAAGATGAGGTCTGTCTTCCATCTTAGAAAATTATCTTCCAAAATGTTGTTGGATTGTTGTGTTGGGTAATTTATTTTGAACTATCCAACATCATGTTGGTGTGCTGCTATCTATATTGGCTGTTGTGTGGAAGGTTGTGCTTTTGTGTGTGAGTTGTATCTTCCTTTGCACTTTGCATACATTTTGTCATCTTTGTCTTTGACCAAAAAGCACAGTCAAACTTTCCACTTGGTATTTTTGAGGGCTAAGATGATGTTGTTTATTAAGTCTTCACATCCCACATGGTTTCCCACATTGCTCAGTTTGCTCACAGTCTCTGACTAGCTTTCCTCCTGAAGAGTACTCAGTGGGACTAAAAGGTTTTGTATTGGCCGCCAGACAAATTTCTAAAAGTCAAAGCCCTGTCATGGAAGCTTTTCTCAGTCTGCCAGTAATTCCATTAATTTGAAATCTAAACAGGAACTTTAGGCTTCTTGTGGAGTCTGGCAGGTGGACAGCTTGTCTGGTGGGACACAACAGACAGTTGACCACTCGCCACATTTTAAATCAATGCCCGCCTCCCTTGGAGCTGTTTGCTTGAATATTGCTCTGCTGATGGGATTGTAGCTAAGAAAAAAACAAATGCTATGGACGTACAGGGAGTATTCTCTCTGAGGCTCAGACTCCTTTTTTTCAATTATTCTGCTGGAGTCTATCATGCCTGTCATGATGGTCTTGGGTAGGAACTCTCTGGGGCTGTTGCCCCACCCTAAACAGGAAGTGTTTACTTCCATTGTGACCCAACAGCACTGAAGTGCAATAGCAGCTGGGTCAAGGGTTTCCATTGTGGAGCCAGAGGAAGCTTCATCTTCAGAAACTGGTTGGCTCCACAACCTCTAACAAAGTAGAGAAACCATTTTCAGTTGACGTGGAGCCATGCCCAGAAGGATCTGGTCTTTGAAGAGTGGTGCATACTCTTACCATTTTTCTTCTGTACAGTCACTGCCTGCAGTGAAATCTCTGACAGATCGCCTCCTTTTCTGCCAATATGCATTAACTGTGCACTGTTTGTTGCTGGATGTTTGTTTTTATCAAAGTTTTATTTTTAACCCTCTTAGTGGCTTTAAGGGGAGATTGAGGAACGATCTTTATTTTGACACATGTTTTGGCTTCATGTTCTATAAGTAAGGCATTTCTTAATTTGCAGTTTTCTCTAAAGTTTATTTTGCTGAGACTTACGTAATTGGTTGATACTTTCCTTCTTGAATGGATTCCATGCAGTCGTTTTTGGTCGCTTACCTTTTTTTTATTTACGGAGTTTTATATAGCGCGAACTTGACCTGGGATCGGGTATCAGAGCGCCTTACATAGCACCAGTTGCGTTTCATGAGTACACATTCATTTTAGTTAGGCTTGGGGAGATTAAGTGATTTGCCCAGAATCATAGGATGTCCAGCATCATTGCAGAGACTCGAACCAGGTTCCTCAGCTTCGAGGTCGACCGCCCTAGCCCTTAAGCCAACTCCTCTCACCCAACTGTGGGCTTGGGCTTACATCTGTCCAGAAGAATTCCATCTAGTATTTTCAGGTTGTCTCATTGCATCACTAATTATTGGGTTTCTGCCACTCCTTGATAGACCTCTGCAGTATATTTCTTGTGGACCCACCCTCAATGGTGATTTAGGTCAATCTAAACATGGTAACCATCCGCTTGCATGATTACATCTATGCTCACATTCTCTGCAAAACTTCCTGTTTAACACTTTAGGCTTGCTTATGATGTCGGGCAGATGGCCACGGTCTTGGGACCGACTGACCTCCGACGGGCGATTCCGACACCGCCATTACAATGTGAGGCACATGGCGCGGTCGCATACTCCCATTTCTCTAGGGGAGCTTGTGCTGCCACTGTAAATCGGCGGTAGCACACGCTGCTCCCATAGAAAAATGGGAGATCAGTTAATCCCTGAAAGATGCCTGCAACGGTGCAGGGATTAACAACCGGAGGCCGTGGAGGAATGGGGGCCCTGGTAGGGGCCGCCAGAGTCACTTTCCGACAGGCTTTCCATGTCGTAACGCCCAACATGGAAAGTCTGTCGGAAAACAACATCGTAAACCTGAAGGCGTAAACGCCATCCTCATGGATTACGTTGGGGCCTCCGATTAGCCTACAGGCACCTTGAGCTTTTCAGAATCCAGCTGAAATGACCGGCCGCTTTCAATTCTGAATGTCTACATTGTTACTAGGCAGAATTGAAACCGGAGATGTCAGTTGGAGAGCTTCCGACCTGGGGTCGGAGGCTTTCCGACTGACATCATAATCGGCCCTTTTATGGTAAAGCACAGCGATATATTGTTAGCACTATGCAAAAAATGGATGGATGGAATACTTCAATTAAACTCAACCACTGATAATCCCATGGGCCACATCCTACTCCATCACTATTTTGACCACCATGCCACCTCAGTTAGGGCTCGCCATGTGCAAACAAGTCTTGTCACTGCTCCATTGTGTACAGTTATGCCAAAACTTCCAGGTAAGTTCCTCCCTGAACAGGAACACAAGCAAACCAGGAGCAGTTTTGCCCTTATTAGGGCTCTTCAGCCAGGTATAGCTTGGTTCCAGTGCAACGGTGTACACAGCACCCATGACCTGGCATATCTGCAACCCCATTTAGGGCAACACTCTGTAGTATGGTAAAAAGTTATGGATGGAGTACACTAATTAATCTCAGCCTCTGGTTATCAAGTCAAGTCAAGTCAAATAACTTTATTCGGTTGTTCGAATTGACAACCATAAAAGTATTTACATTACAGAAAAAAGCATGACATACATATAATCTTAAAAGGTCATAATCAATTACAAGTAGAAAAAACACAGAGTTAAAAAAAAAAAAAATACATCCCTATTTCAAGATATTAAAAATCGTTTAAAAATAATGTTCTTTTGGCCGCAGTGATAAATAACCATATCAGTATTGTTATCCTTCCATACTGTTTCTGAATTTGATCGCCATTCTCAAGAAACCACATACAAATAAAGTGTAATCACAATTTAACAGCTGTAGAAAAAATTGTGCAGGACGATATTGATGAAAGTTCAATTTTTTCAAACAGGGTTTCAAGCATAACTTCCTTGGTACAACATAAAAGGGGCAAAAAAACAGAAAGTGTGCCAGATCTTGCGGAGACTTATCGTCGCAGCCGCAAGCTGGCAACACTTGACCTCGATGAGAACCCCTGGGTACCGCCAGCAAAAGATGAAACAGGTTGAACCTGAACCTTGTTAACAAAAATCGATCATAGCTTGACATTTGCCATGTCAGGTAGGGTTCCATAAGCAAAGTGCTTTTGATTAGTATGTGGTTGCGTACACTTTCTTTTTTTAATTCACATGATTCCCTTTCCTGTTTTCTTAAGTCAATAAAGGCATTTTTGACAAAAATGAGATCCAATTTGGTAATGGATTCCGGGCATAAGAAGAGTTCAGGACGGCCTAAATCAGAAAAACATTTAAGTAAATATTTAAGCCAAGGAATCTCCAACCTGTTATCCCATGTAAGTGCTTCTCTTAGAATAAGCTTGGTCAGAGGAATATTGTCATTTAACCAGCTATTCATCCAGCATAACATGGGATTCAAAGCAAGTTTATCACTGACATACGGAACCCCCAGTTCTTCATGCACAGAAAAATTTGCTGTACCCCTTGGAACCCTTAAAATCTGTTTTAAAAAATTGTTTTCAACTATCTGGAGTACATCCAACGGGACATATCCCCATATCTCACTGCCATAACAAGCTGTAGTTACACTTTTAGCTTTGTATAGTTGGAGTAGCGCGGCAACTGGACTATTTCCCAGCTTTTTAGAGAAATCTAGTATAGCCGCGTTTACCCTTGAAACGTCTCCCTTTTTTTTCTGGATCACGGGTCCCCATTTAAGTTGATTATCAAAGAGGACCCCGAGATAGGAGAATGTGTGCGTTACAGGTATTTCTACTCCATCTACATTTAGGCGATTTGGTTTCTTAAAACCTTCTCCAACCTTCATTATATAGGATTTGGTGTTATTAATACTTAAATCTCTGGTTTTCATAAATGTATAAAAGGAGTCTAATAAAGTTTGAAGTCCCTTGGCCGTTCTAGATAAAAGGACTGCGTCATCCGCGTATAATAAAACCGGCAGACCTTTTCGGCCAATGTATGGATAATCTATGTTGGTACTTAAGAGGGTCTCTTCCAGGTCATTAATATATAGATTGAAGAGGAACGGGGCCAGGATACACCCTTGCCGGACGCCCCGAAACACTCCAAAATCTTTAGTCACTTTTAGGTCCTGGGTATATCTAACATTCGCTTTGGTGTCTGAATGTATGTCTTCTAAAAGGTTTACTAAATTTTTGTCTACGCCCATTTTTTCCATGGCGCCCCAGAGTTTCCCACGGTTCACACAATCAAAGGCCGAAGAGAGATCCATAAACGCCATGTGAATCGTTCCTCTTCGTGCCTTGGTGTACTTCCCGACTATGAGATACAAGTTCAGACATTGAGAAATGGTAGAATGTCCAGGCCTGAAGCCATACTGGATTGACGATATTATATTATTTTCCTCTGCCCAACTAGTCAATCTATTTAAAATTACTCCTCCTATCACTTTTGCCACAGAGTTTATTAAAGATATCGGTCTGTAGCAGGTCGGGCTGCTACGGTCACCCTTCTTGAATATAGGGACTATTGTAGATACCCCCCATGATGTAGGGCATCCACAAAGGACAGCTGCATTTAGTACTGCTGTGAGTACCGGCGCCCATAGTGCCTCACGTGACTTAAAAAGATCAGGCGGAAGTCCATCAGGACCCGGAGCCTTATTATTTGACAAGCCTTTAATTCCTTTAACTATTTCCTCATTTGAGAAACATAGAGAAGTATCTCTGCCTAAACCAGGATTGTGTTCTGCTTGTGATGTATTATTTATAAAAATAGAACTGAAATGGTCTATCCATTCCTCCTCTGATATATTTGTGCCCACATTTGGAATGGTAGGACAGTCAAATATTGGTTTGTTAATTATCTCCCAAAACTTTGAGCTATTTTTTAAAGTCTCTGGCTCTAGGAGTAATTCCCATACACTTTTTTTGACTGCTCGCTTACGAGTGGCCAGTGATTTCTTGTACTCATTCCGCAAGCCCCTAATGATCAATGGGTCTCTTGGTTTTGTATGTAGGGCTTTCTTGAGCTCACGACTGGCCTTTGAGCAAACACTGTCAAACCATTTTGGATTACAGTTTGAATTTATCCTTCCCTTGTTAGGTACCGTTAAAAGAGACTCCACCTTTTTAGTTATCTCCTTAAAGGATGTCAGGATTTGCGACGGGGCTGATGCAGAGGATGTACAAATCATTAATTCTTGATTACAAACTGCACTAACGGAGGTATAAAATTGATCGCTATCCACCATAGTCCATTTTAAGCGACGCTTCCCATTTATGCATTCTAAAAGGCCACGGTCCTCGCGAGGGATGTGTTTTTCAAGTAAACTCATGCCCAAAGTAATGCACAAAGGGTTATGGTCGCTATAAATACTCGCGAGGATCCTAAACTCCTCGATGATATTAACAAAGTCAACTGAGAGGAGGATGTGATCTATATAAGTGCCTGTTGCATGGCCTTTATAAGTGGGGATTGGGAATACAGCTTGATCGGGTACAGTCGACATTGCAGTGAACAAGTTGTTTTCATTCATTAATTCATTTAACCCTGTACCCCTCCGCGAGTGTTCAAAGTGTATTCCTTCCATTCTGTTACACCCCATCTGGCCAACAGGTCCCACACTAGGGTTCCCACATAAATGTGTGTTAAAATCACCTACTAGTATTTTAGAGCATGGCAGAGAGCTATCAATTGCCCCTAGCAAATCACGTAAAGTTTCTATGTTGCAATCTCCAGCCTGGTTCACAGAATTATAAAAATTAATCAGTGCAAATTGGATTTTACCCCTTCTAAATTCCAAAACCTGAATGTTTTTGTTACCAGATTTATGTTCAGTCTTCTGACATATAAGCGACAAACTAACAAAAATGGCCAAACCCCCTTTAGCTCTTCCACTTGCAGATGGTGTTGCCGGGATTATAAAACTCTGATATCCCTCAATGTATAGGTTTCTCCCTACTACCCAAGTTTCTTGAAAACATATTATGGAATATTTTTTAACATAATGCAGCCAGTCTTTATCTTGCATTTTGTCAGAGAGTCCGGCTATGTTCCATGATAACAATAGAAGTCCCTCCAAACATTTTTGACCTCCACACTGTGTTACATTCAAGCTCTCTGTTACAGGAGGGTTAGTAGTAGGGATTACAGTACTACAAGTATTCACATTCACTGTGCCTACGTCTTCTGGTAGTCATTCTACCCCATCCAGCCCTCCCTCCGCAGAGAAAATATCATACCTATTTGAAGTGGGGATATTAAAATAATAGGGATCTGTATGATATAGTCGTGGTTGTTGGTCATATCCGTCCCTACTATAGCCCCAGTTGTTTGCTGGTACTTCAAAGCCCCAACCGTTTGTTTTTTCTGGCCATATTGGTCTAGTATAGGTATGATTAGGCTTAGGGTATGTCATGCTCCTTTGTTTCTTACCAAAAAATTCCAGGGTGAGAGGAATAATAGTACCACTCCTTCGTTGTGGTGGTAGAATGTTTGGAAGGATACTTGGTAAGACTGCAGAGTTTACAAAATTTATAATTATGCAGTCGCCTTTAAATTTTTTGGGGTTTTGGCCTATCCAAGTGACCCTTCTGGCTGATTTAATATCTCTAGCTAGTTGTTGCTTCCCCCAAGGGGCCAACCGCATATTGCCCGATAGCCAGTGCAAGGCTTTACTTGTTAGCCCCGTGGGTGATTCAGTTTGGTCCGGTGTTAAGGGGGGAGCATTTGCTAAAACCAGCACTAGAGGGGCTGCGTCCTCAATAAAGTGAAGTATATCTTCTCCTGCTCTTGGTGGAGTTGTACCTCGTGGTTGTGGGGGGTGGATATCCCTTGACGGCGACTGAGTGGATACAGTGTTTAGTGTCTGGTCTGGAAGATTTACCCTTGTAATATTAGGAATTGTGCCTGCATCTGGTTGGTGGCCAAGTACCTCTTTTACAGGTATGGCCAAATTTTTAACTGAACCAGATATGTTAGACACTTCTTCCAATAACTTCTTTTGATCTACTCCCAGCTTTTTTACGTCTGCGGTTAACTTATCCAGTTTGGCCACAACCGGTTTAATTAAGACTCTGAATTTAGTGTCAATTATATCTACCAACCTGGAAATAAGCTCCTCTTCCATATTTAATTTATCATCCTCTTCTAATTTCCTCCTACCTTTTTCCCTGCTTCTCAGTGGTGACGCAGCCCTCTTCCTCCCTATACTAACTCCACCGCGAGGTAGTTGGATTTTTCTACACTTTCTAATCGCTCGAGCAGCTGGAGCTAGAACGGGAGGATTGGCTTCTATAGTTGTCTGCTCACTGACTTGTACAGTATGATGTTCTTCAGGGTCTACTATCTGTGAGTCCGAGACATTGATTGTGGCTGTATCTTGGTCCTGAGCTATACTCACGTTTAACGGACCATTTTCAAGCGCCTCGGAGTCTAGGATAAAACTTCCCTCGGCCTGAGATGGAATATCTAACCAGGGTGAATCTAGTGAAGGGCTTAAAGGAGATAAATTGGGGGAATGACTGAGACCTAAAGATTGTCTCCTTTCGGTATTTATCTTTGACACTACTTGTACCATATAGTTTTCAATAGAATTACCCCCCATCACAACATTCTTCTTTGGCATTGTTAAAAGTGAGAGATGTGAAATCCTAAAGGTTATCCAATATCCAGAACAAGCAGAATCACGAGAATATAGTGCACAATTAAAAGAAAGGAGTGCAGGTATTTCTGGGAATTATAGTCTTACTGTTTGGTAACAGTCAGGTACAACAGAGGCGAAGTGACGTGCCCAGTCCAGTCTCCTCGGTTCTCGGAGGGTCTCAGAGGGTCCGCCCTTAGTCCGGGCTTTGTCCCGGGATGAGTCCCGCTGACGCGTCCCGCTGACGCGCGCAGAGTTCGCCTAAAGTACGAAGCCGAGGGCTGAAGGGGAGGAGACCCGGGAAGAGGCGGCAGGTGTGCGAGATGTTAGAACGCACTGCCTGGTGGGCCTCGCAGTCCCGGTCTCCCGTCGATCAGCAGGAAGCGCACTTAGGACCCAGCAAGGCAAAAAGCTTCTCCAATCCTCTGTTAGACAGCAGTCTCAGAATCCACGGACAGAAGCGACTACGAGCGGCTCCCGCGGAGCGGGGGCCGCGAGTCGTCTTTAAACAAGCAGGCAGGTGAGGGGAGGAGACCCGGGAAGAGGTGGCAGGTGTGCGAGATGTTAGAACGCACTGTCTGGTGGGCCTCGCAGTCCCGGTCTCCCGTCGATCAGCAGGAAGCGCACTTAGGACCCAGCAAGGCAAAAAGCTTCTCCAATCCTCTGTTAGACAGCAGTCTCAGAATCCACGGACAGAAGCGACTACGAGCGGCACCCGCGGAGCGGGGGCCGCGAGTCGTCTTTAAACAAGCAGGCAGGTGAGGGGAGGAGACCCGGGAAGAGGCGGCAGGTGTGCGAGATGTTAGAACGCACTGCCTGGTGGGCCTCGCAGTCCCGGTCTCCCGTCGATCAGCAGGAAGCGCACTTAGGACCCAGCAAGGCAAAAAGCTTCTCCAATCCTCTGTTAGACAGCAGTCTCAGAATCCACGGACAGAAGCGACTACGAGCGGCACCCGCGGAGCGGGGGCCGCGAGTCGTCTTTAAACAAGCAGGCAGGTGAGGGGAGGAGACCCGGGAAGAGGCGGCAGGTGTGCGAGAGCGAGATGTTAGAACGCACTGTCTGGTGGGCCTCGCAGTCCCGGTCTCCCGTCGATCAGCAGGAAGCGCACTTAGGACCCAGCAAGGCAAAAAGCTTCTCCAATCCTCTGTTAGACAGCAGTCTCAGAATCCACGGACAGAAGCGACTACGAGCGGCACCCGCCTCTGGTTATCAATCGGGCCACATCCCAATCCATTGATATTTTGCACACCATGCCACCACAGTTTGGACCCAGTCATATGCAAATCAGTCTTGACCCTGCTTCAGTAAGAACAGTCCATCCCAACTGCCAGTCTAGGTCTTCTCTGAACTGGAACACAATAAGCCCAGGACCAGTTTTGCCCTGATGAGAGTTCAGCACCCAGAGGTTGCTTGGTTATAGTAGCACAGAGTGCACAGGACACACAGCTGGGCATACCCACCACCCTATGGCACATTCTGTGGTATGCAAGAATGGGATGGATGTAATGCTTAAATGTATGTTTGACCAACTCTCTAAACTTCATCAATCTCACCCTAAACCTTCAAGGTAGGTCTACAAGCAACACTGTTTTCAGCCATGTACTCTGAAAGGGTGCTCAGGTATCCAATGCAAGTTAAAGCACTCTGCGACCCCGCCAGTGTAAATGATATGATACATTACAGACAAATATCAGTGAATACTGCTGTGCCTCTATTGCATTCTATGAAACTGTTTGGGGCTGTGCTTTTGTCATTTGTTTTGGCAGATGTTTTTCCGTAGCCCGTCTCTTGCTTGTGGGTGATTCTGGATTTCAGCTGGCTTGTTGTGGTAGTGTCCCTTTGACTTTCAGCACCATTTCTTTTTGAGCGTCTTCCTGTGCGAAATCCCGTAGTCTCAACAGTTTTTTGACCTCTGAGAAATGTGGATTTCGTAATCGGATCATATTTTTTTCCTCTTCACTGCATGTTTTAGTTTACACCGTATTTTGAACCAAATGACCCTGGAGCCTGATCGGTAGATTCCTAACTGTAAGGAGTTCTCTGTGTTTGTTGCAACCACTGAGACGCTTTTCCAAGAAATTCCCAGTAGCTCGCTTATGTCAAACAATAAAATGCTTAAGTTATTAGGGCCGTAAAAGACTCCATCTATTTCAGACTTCGAACAGAAGACTGTATTGATTTCAGATAAAGTAGGCCATTCAAGGTGGATTTACAATTGATGGTGCTGCTCCCTGACTGACCACAGATCATTCACTTATCTGCCGGACACACTGAACCCGTTCGGACTGACATAGCCGATGTGACGTGCGCCCAGCATGATAGTAGCCTAGAGGGAAGGGCGATGGACATGCTTTAAAAATGTACAAACGTGGGGCATATTTACAATATTTTGGCCTAGGGAGGCTGCAAGCCTCCGAACTGCACTGCCCTACATCAAAAGAAAAAGGCCAGAATTCGCCGTATCTACAAGATACAGCACATTCATGTTTTTTTTTTGCCAGTGCTGGCGCAAAATATGTCGCTCAGCACCAATAATGGAATAATTATTTTTGTGCAGGGAGATACACATTCCTGCACAAAAACAATCAAAGGATGTGTTTCCCTTGTTCTATGTGTGCTGCAGAATGCAGCACAAGTGGAAAGAGGAAAGAATTACGCCTGTCTTGGGAAGACTTAGGGGCATATTATCAAGGGGGTTTATCTCCGCTTTTTGGGCTTTAAAAGCCAAGAAAGCGAAGATAAAATGATCTCCCTATTACCTAGCTGTCGCTAACACCAGTTAGCGACAGCTAGTAGGAGATAGCGACCATCTTGGGCCCCGCTTTGCATATCAGTGATATTTATCACTAATGACATGCAAAGTGGGCGTGACAAGATGTTAGCGACTGGAAACAGTCACTAACATCGCTATCTCCTATTACCAACTTTTGGAGATATTTGCACTAAGTGCGAATATCTCCAAAAGCTAACACCTGCCTCTGAGCAGTTCTTAGCCATGTTATCCAATGGTAGGTGGATAACATGGCTAAGAGCATAAGCTCGGTAATGCATGAATATTACTGACTTGTCAGCGATATTCATGCATTTCGGCCGATTTTTATCGCTTAGGAGATAAACCTTGATAATAGCAAGGCTCCTAAGCGATAAAAATCGCCACAGCTCGGCGATAAAAATATCGCCGCTAAATCAACATAGCGATAATTATCGCTAGTTGTTGGTAATTTGCCTCTTAGTTTGGCACTGCCCCAGATTTACACTATCTTGTAAATCTGGGGCAGTGTCAAAAACCATGGGTGTTGTGTGGGAACAACCACATAAACACTCCTGGAACGCCCCTTCCACGCAAGGTGGATTTGCGTGGCCTTGTAAATATGGGCCAGCACTCTGCGCCTCTGGAATGTCACAGAAGTGATGCTCTGGTGGCATAAAAGTGCCACAGGGGCATTGTAAATATGCCCTGATATTTTTTTGTAAACTAGTTGTAATATATGCATCAGGAACAAAGATTTGTGCATGTTCTATCCTCATTACTTCCACTCTCTGATCACTTTCTCTCTACCATACCCATCCTCCCTCTCTTCATCTCTCTTTTGAAGCCTCCCCATGCCTCTTACAATTAACCTCTGGGAGATGGGGAAAAGGCAGAGGAATCAGGAAGGCGCTTGGCTCTCAAAACTGTCCTCCAAGGTCTCCGATCCACCAGGGGAATGCCAAGTGGAATAAAAGCCTGTCCAGCCCTTTGTGCAGCTGCACATTTTCACACGTTTCAATCTAAGCAATGATCATTTGGAAAACATGGTCGTTCATGAGGCATGAACGTTTGTGAAGTTTTGCCTAAGTGTTGCATAGGTGTTCATGCTTGGATATGGATTGTGCTCACAGTCTATTTAGGGTGGTCATTCCCATTTTATGCTGATTTGCTATTCCAGCTGTTCACAGTGAACCACTTGAGATGCTAAAAGTCTTACTATTTGACACTCATAGGACAACCAATAGTGGATGATTAGAGCTGCCAGGCAGGACACTTCAAGCTACCTGGCAGAGTACTTTCTCCCTGTCATACCTGCATGAACTATGAAAGAGGTGGCTGTCGGAGGCTGGAAGGGAGGACAAGAGCGTTTCTGAAAAATGCAGGGTCAGGATCATGTTCTGCTTTAGAGATGTACATATAGAAAATGCAATAAAACAAAAGAGTTGGAAGAGGGTCCGAGGGAATATTTAACGATCTAAGCACAGTTATAATCCCCCTTTAGACTATGGAAAACACAAAAAATAACTGTGGGACTTAAAATATAACAACTATGGGTGTGGGAATGGCTATGTGTAAGCTTAGAATGTAAGCAAACTGGACAAATACCTATTGTGAGTAAGTGTCCATCAGTTACTCTTCCTGTACCGCCCAATTCATCATCTGGCCTACTCCACAGTAGGTAGTCCAGATTAACCAACTCAAAGATGTTATTGGGAGATGGTTAATATTGATGAGGTAGTTTATAGGGTGATAGGTAGATGTTGTTTGTAACTGAAAAGCAGTGCAAAAGTGATTGGTGAATAGTGATGAAAAAAGGAATGTGTATTATAGTAAAATTGGATAGTGAACGCAATATACCTTTATTCTGGAGCCGTGCACTTCCAACAATAAAAACAAATAGAGTGCAAACAAGTCAGATAGTTTTAACAAATAAGTACTGACTGGGTTATCTGGTCGACATGTTCCTGCGGACATTTAAAGGTCCACATTGGTACCTGCCGATTCCTCAGGACCCTTAATTGGTTGCTATTGCTTATGTGATAAAGAAGCAGGGCATAAACCAACTGAGTTTGAATGGACTGTGTTTGAACAACCTAACATCCCGGCACACATAACGGACGTGTCTAAACACCTCTTCATGATAGAGCAAAAATGGGTCTACAAGTTAAATTGTGATAAAGCAGGCCTCAATGAAGACATCCCTTGGATGTCACTATGAAACGACAGTTTCAAACTATTTTTTCTGTGTAACTGAATGAAAAATACCCCTCTGGACATAAGATGATAGACCCCTCTGTGTAACAACCAAGCTGTTGTCTATCTTAAATTAAAACGATTGATCCCAATTATACATATAGGTAGTCATAAACACTCTCTTCACACCTGCCTCGCTAATTTATGTATAAATTGAAAAATGTGGCCTTTCATTTGGGGATTTTCATGTTGTTATTCCAGAAGGGAACGATGGATTCTAAGATCACTGGGCATCACATGTTAACAGGAGTGTAACTAAATCATACACAGGGTCAATGGGAATGAATAAGATCTTGTGGACTACACCTCCCAAAAACAACTGCGGTGTCATGTGGGTGGAGACATCCAATGGGAAATGAGCCACTGTCAATAAGGAAGTGACAGACCTCTACTGCGGTACCTACCCATACAGCCCAGTAGGCTGCCAGGAGTACCGACGGAGAGGTAAGGAGAACACAATACTCAGAGATTTCTGTTTAAATGCGCGCAGGAAATGCAGTTTCTAATTGTACTCTGTTACTAACCCGAGTTTAAACGCTAATAAGGTCTATTGTGCACACTTACACGCACCCGAGTTCATAGCCCATATCGAGAAGCACAAATGCGGTTTGATTTTAAACCCGAGCATCAAGCGATTTATGCTTCCAAATAACATTTCACGCAGTCTATTGAATGCGCGTACGAACCGAACTCTCTATCTGAGGGGTGAGAGGTGAGTGGCCTCTGATCACGATGCAGGTTCGCTGCCAGGTCACGTTTTACTAACTGCAGCGTTTAAGTGAAAATACACGCAAAAAAACGAGTTGTATATATTTTTTTAAATTCAAAATACGAACAAAGTCGAGTCGTACTTCGACAGAGGTTCAATATTCAGATCCTTGCACAAAGTCGTTGTTTCTTTAAGGACAACGCCCTCATCCAAGAAACGCTTCGTGTAAAGGACACGTTAGCTGACAAATAAATAACAAGAAACTGCATTAGTCTACATCGTAACACGAAATGGACGCATTAATAATTTGGTCTTTCTTTCTATGAACAGGAACCATTATTCCATCTAATATCAAGAAACGCTCTGCGCACAATCACAACTAGACATCCTATTCCTAATAGATAATAGGACCATGTTTTAGTCAGGATTAAACACACTGTTTTGACCCCTTGAGTGTCTAACTGCAGGGTGACCACATAGGTCATCACAAGCATATTATTATATTTTTTTTAATATTTTTTAAATATTCCTTTACTATAGAGCGGGGCTCCTTTATCCTGAGCTGCTTGCCAGGTGAGGCGGAAGCGCTTCCCCCTTGAATCAAAGATGAGCCTATTTTGATTTTATAATACTCAATTCAATTGTCATGCAAGAACAATATTTTAATAATGATGGTGGTAATTCGTACTAATGATGGTATGTTTTCCTATTTTTGTTCTTGCTGTCTATGTGTGTGTGTTATGGCAACTCGACCTCTGGAATTCTTCTACTTTACCAGGAGGGAATCCAGATGTGAACAGGTGACATTTACCATTTTGTTCACGATTGTTTTTTATCACATAAGCAGTAGCAACCAATTAAGGGTCCTGAGGAAGCGGCAGGTACCAATGTGGACCTTTAAATGTCCGCAGAAACATGTCGACCAGATAACCCAGTCAGTACTTATTTGTTAAAACTATCTGACTTGTTTGCACTCTATTTGTTTTTATTGTTGGAAGTGCACGGCTCCAGAACAAAGTTATATTGCTTTCACTATCCAATTTTACTATAATACACATTCCTTTTTTTATCACTATTCACCAATCACTTTTGCACTGCTTTTCAGTTACAAACAACATCTAACTATCACCCTATAAACTACCTCATCAATATTAACCATCTCCCAATAACATCTTTGAGTTGGTTAATCTGGACTACCTACTGTGGAGTAGACCATATGATGAATTGGGCGGTACAGGAACAGTAACTGATGGACACTTACTCACAATAGGTATTTGTCCAGTTTGCTTACATTCTAAGCTTATATATAGCCATTCTCACACACATAGTTGTTATATTTTAAGACCCACAGTTATTTTTTGTGTTTTCCATATAGAAAATGGCCACATTCCATTAAACTGAATTAAAATCATTCTGGATCATGTGTGGGAATATGAATTTCTTGTTTACTTCTTCCATTATGCCTGTTCCAGAGTCCTTACATATTTTCAGATTAGTGGACAGAAGCACAGGGAAAGTATAATTTGCCAAACATCAAATAGTTTGTAGGAGACCCGAAAGCACAGCACACTATTACTTGCCCCAAAGGTACTTAGTTTGCCACCATATCGCATTTTGAAGAAAATGGCATGAGGCAGGGCACAGTTTTACACCCAGTAATAGCCAGTTCCATTTTTCTTTTATCTGACAGTTGCCAATACTCCCATTCTGGCCAAATAAAAGGAAACAGAGGCATAAATTCCAAGAGTGATTTGCTCAAAAGCATACAATTCGGTCAAATGGGATGTCTCAGAATGAAAAAACAAGCCCCCTTGTTCCACAGTTTCAAACTAGCCCTCTAGACCACGATTGGGTGACTCAGAATCTAATAGAAAGGTCAATGGAAATGCCACTGTTTTGTAGGTCCTATACAGATTCAGAATAATGTGTTTATTTTTAACATGTATATATAAGGTGGTAAAGAGAATATTAATTATAAAGTGTCCTAAATGCGTGGCTAAAAAGGACCCACTGGACCACCTATGGTTCTGTTGTCTGCCCACGCAAGTGACTTGCTGACCTAAAAGCCCTGTCAATGATGTTAATTAGCTTTCAATATCTATATTGAGTATGTTTCTAAGATCTAACAATATTTTTATATAATGCAGAAAACAATCAAGTAGATTAAGTGATCTTTTGTTGGGCTGTGTAAGAGGTGTTACCCATGCCGAACACTATAAATTAATCACACTCAATAAGCTCAATAAGCGACCAAGCAATGTGTTTTAGGACCTGTTTTAGACGAGTGGTTTATAGAATGAGACCTCATAAATTTACCCCATGACTCTCACCGCAACAAACATCTTATTATTTCTCGATTTGCATAAACTGTCCCAGAATGCCTAAATTGTCTGACTATTCCAGGGTTGCAAGTGCAGGGCTAAATTCCAATAACTGGGCATACACATGTTTGCACAGGGATTATGTGCTAATGGTCACACTCTCAGGGTTTTCCCCTGAAACATTCTGGCAGGTCAAACCTGCTAAAATGTATTGGGAGAAAAAGGCCCATAATAATGGCATAACATGGGGTATTCAGTGTGTTAAATACTGATTCAGAATATTATGCCTCATTCTAAAGGGCTACAACTTATAATAAGGCATCCTTTTAAAATCTGAACTCGGTGTTAGCGAATTTTAAAAGGTGCAATAATAACCACCTTCTCAATCAGGCACTAGTAATGAGGGCCAATGTGGTAATGGAAAGTTGGCCATTCCAAGACTCATGTGCGAGCTGCAATAATCCAATGCTCATATTCTGTGTCCAGCTGTCTTTTTAATATCTGAAACACAGATTTGAAGGACTGTGGCGTGTAGTTGCTATAAATCTATATAGGATCTGTGCATTCAGACAACAAAAACTTTGGGATCGGTGTCCAAACTGATTCCAGACACACCCAAAGGATATGTTCACATGTTGACCAGCTGGCTCTCAGTGCCACTATAAGCCCCCAACCTTACCAAGGAATAAATAGTTTCTGGCAACTGTTGAGCATGACAGCCCTGACCCCTCAGGGATTGTGGAAACAGTACTTCACTTTTCGCACACTCACTCATGCTCACTTAGTCTCAGAGAGATACGCAGAATAAACAATGGGGATGTTTTCAATAAGCATTTATTGAACCAGCGTCATTCTAGTATAAAACATGTTTGCTGCGACAATTATTAGATAGAAACAGATAAGATTGTGAGCACCAACAGAGTAAATAAAAGGTAGTAGTCTACAATGGTGCTAAAACAGTGAACATATGCAAGCATATAGATATGTGGCAGTAATCAGGTGTACTCCTACTATGCGGACCCAATCTAAGTGTACCTAGCATGTACGTGGGTGTAAAGCCAAGAATCCCCCTAGGAAAAACACAACCCCATTATCTGATGGGAGAGAACAAAAGACCTTGTTTTGCTCTTGAGGTGGACACCCCACAAAGGATGCCAGTCCATCAAGTGCTGGAGTTTCTGCGAGCAGGGACCCCAGCGTCTTGTTTCAGCATGGAAGCTTCTCCTCCGGTTTGCCTAATGGAGAAGTGGTTCTTTTATACCCAAAAGGTACCCCCTCAGGGGCTCACTCTAGATGTGTAATGGTATTGTTGGCCTGTCATCCAATGGCGACGATAGGGGGGACTTTTTTACAGTTATTATACAGAAGTTGGTAACCCTGCTGTGTGATACTAAGAATCCTCATGCATAATAAATGAGGCTAGTTTTTGAAGAAAGCCACACAACATTTATTTGGCACAGAACAAGTTAAAAGGTCAGCACCAGAGCTGTTATGTAGAACAAGGTAGGACAAATGTAGGTAAATGTCGTATAGCTACCTAGGCCTATATTGGGGGTACATTGGGGTCCATAATGACAGAATGTCCGGATTAAACAGCTGTTTAGTATCCCAGCCTTGGTTTGGCTTGTGGCAGGGTGGGTGAGGGCCCTTCAAAAGCAGAAAGGGACAATTAAAGAGGAGTTCATGCCAGTCTACCACTAGCCGCCCACTTCCTAATGCTGGGCAAGAACAAAGGTTTGGGTCCTGTGTCTGAACAGGCTTGGACCACTCTAATATTCTCAACAAACAAAAAGGCCAGACAGATTTGTGTTTTTAGTAGATTTTTTTGATCCCGCCCAGCCAATTAGTTCTGGAGGGTCATCTATTTTATTTTAGTTTTTTGTATTTTTAGAAAAACATTGAACTATTTGATTATGTATGTCATCATATGTTTGATGACATACATAATCAAATTGTTCAATGTTTTTCTAAAAATACAAAAACCTAAAATAAAATAGATGACCCTCGAGAACTAATTGGCTGGGCGGGATCAAAAAAATCTACTAAAAAAACAAATCTGTATGGCCTTTTTGATTGTTGAGCACTTCCTAATGCTGTCAGCGCTTCGTCGTGCTTTCATTGTAGACATGCTAAACTGCTTTTTAATGAAAGGAAGTGTACCCTAAACATTTAGATGGGGTTTTCTTACTTGCTACATAGTAGAGAGGGGCATTTTGAAGCTTTTCTGACTCTATAAATTTCACAGACCCAGTTTAAGTTGACAGTACAGTTATTTTTGTTGTGAGAATGTTCCCTGCATGTCTTAACTTTTCAACAGCATGTGTTACTGACAAGTTTATGTTCTTTGATCCTAATTTCATGGTGTACTTTTTTAAATAAATCCATTATTATATGTTGCTGATGTCATTGCGAGGCTTTGCATATAATTGCTCATAATGCCATTGAGTAGATCCGCTGTGTGCTTGTGAGGAATGTGGCGTCTAGATCATTTGCTGTGTGTTCTGGGAAAGTGCTGTCCATATGTTTTACATTGAAAAGAAATTACATTTTTTGAAGTGATTTTCGATGTTGGATTCTGTTCAATATTTACAGGACCCCAGATGAATGTATGTGTCACTTTGTCAGTAAATTAGTAAGGTACATGGGGCCTTACTTATGAGACCGTGTGTTACTTTTCTGCCATGGGTGCTTCACTTTTTGTGACGCACAAGCGACGTAAAAAATGCACCACGTTGCGCCCTATTTACAGACGTGAGTCCCAGGCTCTCCACATCACTGGAGTAAAGCTATCCAGGCTGAAGAAGGCTGATAGCCAGAAACCGGTCCTTGGATGCTTGATTCCGGTCTAGGAAAGACATGTCTTGGTAGTTCGGGCTGGACTGTTCCCATGAGGCACAGGGTCAAGGCTGATTTGCATATAGCCATTGTCTGACCTAGGGTGGTGTGGAGTGCAAAAAAAACGATGGATTTAGGCCCAGATCTTTGTACTGGGGTGAATGCAAGACATTGTTCTGCATTCTGTCCATCAACTGTGTTTTTTGCAATGTTCACCCCGAGTGGGCTAGGTATGCTCAGATGTGAGTCCCAGGCTCTCCACATCACTGGAGTCAAGCTATCCAGGCTGAAGAAGGCTGATAGCCAGAGACCGGTCCTTGGATGCTTGATTCCGGTCTAGGAAAGACATGGCTTGATAGTTCGGGCTGGACTGTTCCCATGAGGCACAGGGTCAAGGCTGATTTGCATATAGCCATTGTCTGACCTAGAGTGGTGTGGTGTGCAAAAAACGATGGATTTAGGCCCAGATCTTTGTACTGGGGTGAATGTAAGACATTGTTCTGCATTCTGTCCATCAACTGTTTTTTTTGCAATTTTCACCCCGAGTGGGCTGGGTATGCTCAGACGTGAGTCCCAGGCTCTCCACATCACTGTAGTCAAGCTATCCAGGCTGAAGAAGGCTGATAGCCAGAAACCGGTCTTTGGATGCTTGATTCCGGTCTACGAAAGACATTGCTTGGTAGTTCGGGCTGGACTGTTCCCATGAGGCACAGGGTCAAGGCTGATTTGCATATAGCCAGTGTCAGACCTAGGGTGGTGTGGAGTGCAAAAAAACGATGGATTTAGGCCCAGATCTTTGTACTGGGGTGAATGTAAGACATTGGTCTGCATTCTGTCCATCAACTGTGTTTTTTGCTATTTACAATCTAGGCAGATGCGTCACTTTGTAAACCCCTGTGTCACATTATACCTGCGTCAGGTATAATGTATGCAGGGTTGGCGTTCCCCCGCATCCAAGCCTTGTAGAAGCGGTGCATTGACATCTATAAGATTTCAGTGCGCTACTTCTAGGACGCTACTGCATCAATAACTTAAACCTGCCTGTCATTCCTTGCGACATGATACGCCATACAGTAAATATGACGCATCTATCATATCGCAAGGAGGGTGCACTGAGAAGTGATGCATTGCTGTTTTCATTCAGTGATGCGTCACTTCTCATAAATAAGGCCCATGAATTTTACATGTGTCCCTGGTGAATTCATATTGGTTTTTGTCTCAGGTGGACTCCTGTGAGTGCGTGGCATGGACCAGTATGATAACTGTTATCTGTATTCTGTGTAAGGTGTTCAAAAAAGTACAGTGGTGCCATGACAGGTTTTTACCGAGTCACGAAGGACTTATGGGGTGATGAAGTGTCTCATGTGTGACCCAAGGGGCAGGTGGGGTTCGGTCACAGGCAACATTGGTGCTGTAGTTAGTTGGCAAAGAGCTGGGTAAAGTTCTTTTAGTTTTACTCTTCGCTCTTGCTTGGGCGTCTATTTCCTGCACGTAGCCTGGTTTGCACTTGGGTTATGTATATAGGGGCAGATTTACAAGCACCTTGCGCCACTTTTGCGTCACTTTTCCCATGTTAAAAGTGACGCAAATATGGCGCAAGAGGCTTGTAAATCTGACCCATAGTCTCAGCACTCGCCCAAGCTGAGACGTGTAATGCCTACTTGCGCCTTTGCTACTCTAAGCTTGAGTACCCCACTCCCTGTGTGCGGGAGAGTGGTGCAAGGAATGAGGGCGGCCATATTGTGGAATATCCCCCATGCTGCCTTAACCAATTAGTTTCATATGGCAGCATAAGCTTGGCAACTGAGTGCTGGCCGTTCTGTATATTGATGTGATGAAATGTGAATATTGAACCTTACAAGTAAATGGTGCACAGTCCAAGTGTTTTACCTTTGCCCTCCACACTTCCTCTTTTAACTATAACGACAATGCACCTCTGCTTTTTAGGTCAATAATTCCCAGGCTAAGACATTTTCAAAATACGACGCTGTAAATGTCAAACAAATAAATTAATTAAAGAAAGGCCAAGACGGAGAGGCAGTTTCCAAAGCACATTATTAGTCAACAGTGTAACACTGAAAAGGTTTTTGTTGTAGATAAATTCTAGAACACACCAGGCTTGCTAAATGCACCAGATTAACAGGAAGCCAAGCTGTGCTTGAAAGGCAAGCAGTTAAAATTCAGGGAGAACGATTTATTAATTAACTTAATAAAATTACTAATGGAAGCATTTTAACCAGTAAATTTAATTTACTTGTCAAGATACCAGGCTACAAACGCAGAGGGAAGAGTGGAACTCTGCGCCACGGTATGATGTACTTTATTATGGAATAAATTTGCTTTAAACGAAATATATCACACACGGAACCATCAACGACATCCTAATTCGGAACAGCCAGTTGAAAAATATAATTAGACTAAAGTAATCAGTGCTGTTAAATCAGCATTTTTCTTTGCAGAAATGTGCAAATTTCAAGTGCTGGTCGACCCCTGATGTATAGATCTATAGGTTTTCTTACCACGCAGGCACTCTTTCACGTTGTCCTGCTCCACTTTGCATAGTACCGACAAAACCATATTTCTCGTGACATACTTATAATTCAGGGACCTGTTTTAGCATTTCCATGTGGCGTCTTGTTTACATAGTGCATGCATAGGTGATTCGGGTGTTGGGTTTATGCGCCGAGAGGTCCGGATCTGTCACTCTCTCACGTTTAATTGTGACATTGCCATTCAGTGTTGCCATTCAAAAGACCCTACTCGGCGTCGCACTTCTCAAATTAAGGGCCTAACAGAGATCGCCTGGTCTTCGGCACGCCTGCCGAGAAGGAGGCAGCGCCACAGTGCGCGGCCTGACATTTCAGTGGACAGGAGCCTTTCTATATATAGGCTTTTACCTTTCTTAAGTTTATGAATGTTTCCGTGCCTATTAAGTTACAGCGCAGCATTATACGGTGGCTTTTTAGGTCTTGCTCCAGCTTTTGCCGCCTGTTGGCAGAACTGTTGTCACTGCTACTTTAACATATGTTTAAAGTGGGCTTTGGTTCTGGCTCTTGCTCATGATTTAATTCGTTTCTTTGTCTGTTCCAGCACCTACTGGCTCTCCTCACTATTCCTTTATATGTCCCTGCAAGGGGGGTACTTTGATCTCACTATGTCTTAACCCCTTCGATGCTGATGACGAGCTCAGCTCGTTATCAGCCATGGGGGGCGTGTGCGAATGACGAGCTGAACTCTTGTAAAAAAGCCGCGCAAAAATGACTGCCGCAGCGATGCGGTTAATTGGATGCATGGTATCCTTCCACACCTTATACCAGGGAACTATTTTTTCCTTTTGCATGTCTGTATTGTATTAAAACTTAGTACTCAACGGGAACATATAGTACTTCCACTTCCCCCCTATGAGTCTGCATGGCATTGCTCTCAGCCATCCCTCTCACTCATTGCTCCCTGCTGACCCTCTCGAGTTCCTGTACTGTGCTAACTGCAGCGCCTGGTGGCTCTTTGTTTCTGCCCCTGGGAATTTGTTTCTCACTTCGCTTCATCTGCTCTCCCTCCCTCCTCTCATTTTCCATTACGTACCTCCGCATACCTCACTACCCATGCTCAAGTTCCATCATCCCCACCACATCATTCTAGTTTCATGCAGATGTTCCATGCGTGTCCCTTCTCTATGGCACTAAACCCAGCTGAGGCTCATGCACGTAAGAGTGATGGGCCTTGTGTGGGAGGGGGGGGGGGGTTGACAAACAATGACGAGGGCAAAATATTTTTTTTATTTCATTTTCCTTTGTCATCATTCATCAAAATCCCCCCCACCTGGCACCACCACTCTTACCTGCACGGGTCACGGCTGCCTAAACAAGAGTCAGGTTGCACATTCTCTTCTGTCTTGCAGCTCATGGAAGGCTCTGCTGCTGTTGTGATGAGTGCCTAGAAAAAGTGGACTTCAGGCCCTCAGGTAAGCTGCACACCTGAAGAAATCCTCAATGCACACAATGGTGGTGGGGAGCTCCATGAACATGCAAATCTGCACAGCCCTCACCCTGCCAACGGGAGTCCCCTGACTGGTTGTTTAGAGATTGTATGGTGCTTGGAGATGGACTAGTCCGCTGTGGGTTACCAGCTGAAAGTCTATGCTTTCCAGAAGACGGGTGTGTGGCTTAGCTCTGCAGCTTAATTTGCAAGCAGTGACAGTACTCTCTCTCTCTCTTGTCCAATTCGTCTCTCCGTTTGCACAACAGCTTGCACTGTATGAGAACTGTCCCTTTCTATTGACTGAAAAGCAAGTGAATACATTCATTGGCAGCGGCGGCTCTTCCGCTATGGCAGAGGAAGATCACCACCCCCCCTCCGCTGAGGGAGAGGAAAAAGAAAATGATGAAAAAACAGCATTATTATCACTGTATTTTTACTTTGAATGGTGCTGAGTCTCTGGGGGTGGGGCCACTCCTTCGAAGGGGAGTGGTAGTCACCACTGCTGCACATGATGGTTTGGCCGGCCGTTTTAGGATGGCCAAACCGTCATGCGCATTGACATCTCCCCACCCCATGCTGCATTGCCGGGTGGAGAGAACAGCAGACCTAGGCTCTCAGTCCCCTTTGGAGCGGAAAACAAGCCTGCTCAGGCCAATACCATGCGCATTGACATCTCCCCACCCCATGCTGCATTGCGGGTGGAGAGAACAGCAGACCTAGGCTCCCAGTCCCCTTTGGAGCGGAAAACAAGCCTGCTCAGGCCAATACCATGCGCATTGACATCTCCCCACCCCATGCTGCATTGCAGGTGGAGAGAAAAGCAGACCTAGGCTCCCAGTCCCCTTTGGAGCGGAAAAAAAGCCTGCTCAGGCAACAATCCCAGCGCTTCTCTCATGCTGGTACCAGCATGAGAGAGAGAAGCGCTGGGATTGGCCGTGGGGTGGCTGGGAGCCTCAGCACGTTCACAGCAGGAAGGAGAAGAACGGTAGAGCGGCGATCGTCGAGGAGCAGGTGTTATTTTCTTTTTTAAATTTATTTTGTCATGTGTCGATCCACGACCACCCCATATCCGTTCCCCACCCGCCACTTTACTGAAGACCAGCCGCTACTGCATTGCAGCAAGCAAAAAAAACGAAACTTCAACACAGTGTACGTTTTTTGCGTGCAAATCATTAAAAATATGTTCTTTCACCCAAAAAAACAGCGAGTGAGCACCACTCTCAACAGGTGCTGCTGTTCAAAATAATAAAATATAATCTCTGTTTGATATATTATTACTAACGGGATATTTTTGCATTTTGCAAACTGTCTCTTAATCATATTCATGAAAACCATTATAACTGCAACAAGGTTTGGCTTCCAATTGAAAAGGCCTCTTTAGTTAATGGTGAGTTTGGCACTGAATGTGTCATTATGCAGGCACTCTGCCACGCATGCTCACACTCACACCCTCATTCATCTACTGACTCTTTTTTGAATTCAGCCTCTACGCAAGATAGAAGAAAAGAATTGAAGCAGAAAAAAATGATGCCATCTAATTGTGGAAGGAGTACCTTTGCAAAAAATAGAAAAGTAAACACAGCAGCGGGAGGCAGCTTGCAATGATATTGACATGGTGTGTCATTGTTTTAAAGCACCAACATGGAATCCACGTTGAGAAGCTAGGTAATCGCCGTCATGGAATGATAAAACAATGATAATCTATTCAATTCAAAATACTTTAGTTCTGTCAAATTGACCATAAAATTGCAAATGCAATAAAAACAATACATAACAATAACCACAGTTATAGGTGCACATTCACATATCTAATATACAAGGAATATCCTTGAGTGCATATTATAATGACCACCAAGATCGAGATGACCTCACAACATCATAGACCCACAGTTCTAGAAGTTAGGCCATGTAAGGTGCACCATGCTAAATGTCTACTCTGTGCCTATTTAGAATAGCCTTACTCATGAGGCTGAATGTGTGGTATGCACAGTGTTTACAGCCTTATATTTCAAAATGGTGTGCGGACCATAGTTGAATAACTCCTCTCATATTATAAGACTCATTGCACACAATTAGAAAAGATTGAGGATTACTCTGTGGGCGGTCCACTTTGTCAAACGATGCACTTCACATCCTAAAATCAAGCAGTAGAGATTATAGAGCCCTGTTTCCAATATTAGTTATGTACACCTATGACATAAAAACGTAATATAACTTCAAATAAAAGTGAGTACATAAAAGCAGATATTCAATGTTCTCCCATTAAAATAGATTGAGATCCTAATTATAGTTGTATTCAACTAAATTAGACAATATCTTTTGACAATAAGCTATTGACTAAACCATTCCAAGGTAGCTACCAAGTTTAGGCCCTCTTTCTCTCTCTACATCTCTTTTCCTGTCTCAACTTGCTACCTCATTACTCTCCCTCTCTACCTCAGCTTTTTGTCCTCCTCAGACCTCTCACTGTACCCTACTGCTCTGTTTCTACCTCACCAATCTGTACGTTTCATCCTTTTATTTTACCTCTTTCAAACTACCTCTTTCTTTACCTCACCTCCCGTCCTCTCTCTCTCCATCTCGTAATACCTTTTATCTTCCCATGTCTCTCTCCAATTACTCTCTACCACAGCTTTTTTTTACCTCAGCCCTTCTACTCTATTTCTATTTGTGCCTCACATTATTCTCACTATAATATCTTTCTTCACTTTATCTTTCTTTCTATATCATATTCTCTCAATTTACCTCAACATTTGTTTTCTACCTCAACTCACCACCTCCTCTCTCTCTCCCTTTCTATCTCTGTTTCCTCTACCTTACCACCCTTCCTTAATTACTCCTTTCTTACCACCCGCTTTCTCCATATTCACCTCCTCTTTCTTGGTCACTCATTTCTCCCACCATTACCTTTTGTATTTCAACTCACATTTCTTGCATCATGTCTCCACCTCTGTCTCTCTTTAAATATCTCTCTATCTCTTCTGGCTCTGTACTTTATTGCCTACCACATTACTCTCTCTACCTCCCTCTTTCTCAACCTCTGCATCACCTCACTATTCTTTCTTTTCTTCACCTGTCTCCACTGCACCTTTCCTCTCTTCATTTAATCTCTCCTTCTACCTTTCACCTCTCTCAATTTACCTTTCTGCCTTAATGCTCTCATAACCTCATTTGTATTTCTCTGCCTCTTGTCAGTTTGGACCCCTCTGTATCTCCGTACATTTTCTACATTGCAACTCTTCATACTTTTTTCATTACCTCATCTCTCTATTGAAGTCTTTTCAATTCACCTAGTTCTATATTAGCTGTCTTTCTACCTCCCCTCTCAGTGTACCCCCTCCCTCTCTCAACATCCTCTCCTCCTTAACTCTCTATACCTCACTCTGACACATTCCCCTACTCTCTATATTTCCTTCTATAACAATCTCTTTACATCTCTAAAACTCTGTATTTTTCTAAATAGCTTACCTTTCCCACCTAGGTATCTCATTTCTACCACAGATCTCTCTATCTCATCTCTGTCTTGATCCCCATTCTACCTCTACTTCACCTCTCTAACTAAACTATACAGTTTACCACTCTGTCCTTTAGCTGTCTAATAATCCTTTACCATTGTTCTGACTGTGCAGAGCCAGGGGTGACTCTCTAACAAGAAAGGTGTACATATAAAAAGAAGATAGAAAGAGAAAGCAAGAGAAGAGAACTATAGAGAAATTTATCATGAAGATTTCACCAGATCGAATTGTGAAAACTATGGGAGCAGTGCTTTGATTTTCACTGTTGCAGAAAAAGTGTCAGTTTTTGATATCTGGTAATTAAAGCTAAAGTTTCAAAAGTATGTTTATCATTTTAATGTTATGCATTAGACAGCTTAATAACCACCAAGTGACCCATTGTACATCTTTTCTACTAGCGAAGTGACAAGATGGTTAAACACTGAATTCCACATAAAATATTGCGCAACAATTAATAGAAATCACAGTGCAAAGGCAATAGCTTCATAAGTTGTCATTCAAACTCTCTGTTCGTTCTGTTTGACTATCTGAAGCCAGCCAGCTTGAATATTCAGCTGTTTGTGTGTGCCCACATTTCTGAATGTTCGATGCAATTAGTTGTATTCCATTACCAGTATAATAACAATCCACACTTAAAATCATATTGTTTAAATTAGTCAGGCCTTACTTACTTTTATGTCTTTACATTTCTTAATAAACTAACCGATCCTATGGTATCAGACATAACTTTACCCACTGTATCAATTAGGACATTAGCCTCTAACATTCACTCGTCACCATAACAAACTAACACCTACTGCATTAGGCATAAGCTGTCCCACAAGGAAACCATCAGATGTACAGGCAAAAATTACGAATATGTAACAATTACAGCTGGCAAAACAAAATACACTCATTCCTTAAAGGGCACATCAGGGATTATTTCAGTGCAAATCCTCAACCCATGAGGTTCCTCAGAAGTGGTAACCATTGCCAGAAATGCTTGCCTGCCATGGTAATCTGTAAGATCCCATGTAATAAAATACCTCTCTACTAGCTTTCACAGTGTAGTAACAGTCCAATCTGAAATGTCCTTTGGCTTTACCATATGCTTTACAAAATATATATGCATGGCATACTGTCTTTCTCATGTATTTTCTCAAAACAGGATAGGTCTATAGCCTTGATTGTTGTCTAGTACCTTTAAGAATCTCAGTCCGTCATGCTGTATTGAGCACAAACTTTCCCAAAAGGCAAAACGTGAAATACAAGTACTCTTCATCAGCAGAAGCACACACCTTCTGTGCAAAGAAAAGCTGCACTCAAGATCTTCAGCATGTGGGTGGGGTCAAACCCATCTCCCAGCAGTGTTTCCGAAAGCTCTTTTTCTGTTGCTCACATAAGGTATAGCAGCTGCTGTGCTCTCAAGCGAGACATAAACACACGTCTTGTATGGGCAAGAACTTCCATTAATCATAACGATATGTTTTTATTGGTTTTAAAAAGTTGCAAATAACAATGAAACCAGTACAATCCCATTATTCAGGAAAGAGTATGGTCACATTTTAAGCTTTGTTCATCTCCACTTTTAACTAAAGGACATTTTAAGGTTTCTAACCTGCTCATACTTCTCGGGTATACTGATATTGATAGGGCAATGATAGGACCCTACAGATCCTCTATTTACACTTTAAGGTACCACACACTGCTACAGATATGTTAAACTCAAAGGACCTCTATTAATGGCTTAAGGTATGCATCTGTCAGGACCCATCTGGCCCCTGTACCCTGTTCAGCCTTTTAAGCCCTTTTGTGGACTAAGGCAGTGGGGGCCAGGAGGTGGATCCAAACACGGTCCACAAAATGCATCTTTTCAAGCATACATCTATTCACCCACATGCACATTGCAGGCACACCCAATAACTCTGCAGACATGTACGCTCACATTGTAGACACATCCACTCACATTGCAGACATGCCCCCTCATCTTACCGCCTTGTTCCAGAACAAGTCTCAGAGGCCATCTTGGACCACAAGGCTATAAAGAGTCATGCCCCGTGCCATGCCTTGCTTGGCAATATTGTAACTAACTACAGGAGTAGGACCCATAGACCACGTTGGGATCAGGGTAGGTAATCAAAATAAACAGACAATATCCCAACTGGTATTATTGTAAAGACAATTAAACATGCATGCGAAAAGCATTGCGAGAACAGAAATAAGGAGACTCAAATTGTTTTCGATCGTGCACATGGCATCGTATAATTGGAGAAAAAATAAGAACAGTAGACAATACAGTTGTATCAGCACTGTACAAGAATCAATAACAAAACAACCCGAATTGGACTTGGTGCTGGGTATGTGCACGTAACTCATGGATGGGGACACAAGTGACAATTGTGTTCAGCGTGAACGGCGCATGGTGTGACAGTGTGTTCAATATATACAGTGAATTGGAAGGTTAATAAGGCTCAAATTCAGTTACAATGCATAAGTAAGTCTGATTTAGGCAATGAGGATTCAGATGAGCCAATCTGGGGGATGCGCCATTTAATGAGCTGAGGGGTCGACGACGTTTCGATCCTCGTTAGTCAGGATTTTCATCAGGACCGGGTTGTCTTTTAAAAAACGGTGCTGTACGGGGAAGGAAGAAAATAAGGGTGGGAAGAGGGGGGAGAAGGAAAAGCAATGCATAAGTAAGTCTGATTTAGGCAATGAGGATTCAGATGAGCCAAACTGGAGGATGCGCCATTTAATGAGCTGAGGGGTCGACGACGTTTCGATCCTCGTTAGTCAGGATTTTCCTCAGGACCGGGTTGTCTTTTAAAAAACGGTGCTGTACGGGGAAGGAAGAAGGTAAGGGTGGGAAGGGGGGGAGAAGGAAAAGCAAAAGGAGGAAGATAAGCGTGGGCAGAGACTCAGCGACTAGCTGGGAAGGTGAAGAAACGCATGGGCCATTGGGCCAACTATGGGTGGTCGTTGGTGCGGTGGGGAGTGGGGCAGGTGTTGCGCAAAAGTGTGAGAGATGCCATGGCGAGTGCAACAGCAGTTGCACGTAGGTACTGTGAGATATGAGGGGGTGCGTGGATGGAGGACAGTAATACTGGAGTAGTGGTCTGTGGCTAATGAATGAGTGTTATGCTATGTTATGTGTCACTTGCACATACCCAGCACCAAGTCCAATTCGGGTTGTTTTGTTATTGAATCATGTACAGTGCTGATACAACTGTATTTTCTACTGTTATTATTTTTTTCTCCAATTATATGATGCCATGTGCACGATCAAAAACAATTTGAGTTTCCTTATTTTTGTTCTCGCAATGCTTTTTGCATGCATGTTTAATTGTCTTTACAATAATACCAGTTGGGATATTGTCTGTTTATTTTGCTTGGCAATATGGCATCAGAAGCAACAACATGTCCAGAGCATCTCCACTAACCTGCATTTGGTGAATCCAACTCTTGCTCAGCCCACTAATCGACCTCTAAATTCCAGCAGCAGCGCAAAGAGAAAAAGAAGTATAAAACTAGATACCAAATTTAGCAAGTGCCAACATGCAAATTCGGGGGTAATCAAGACTGTTACAAGACTGAAATTAAAGGCAGAGATCAAGAGATTGCAAGACTCCAACCTAGAACTTGTGGGAATGTTCCTCCTTCATCATTAGCTGCATCAGGCCTTTAGGCCAAGAATACCCACTCGAAGGACTGGTAATGAAAATTGGTCTTGCATAAAGGGAAGAGGCATATAGCAAGCCTTAAGCCACACAATAGGGAGCAGCTTATTGGTATTACGAGTGGTGGGGCAGCTAAGACTTTTAGCATCCAAGAGCTGAGTGAATGAGAAATCCCATTGTGTGAAAGACATACATGTGAGAATACCACAGCATTCAGCTCTAAATAAAAGCGTTTACAACCGCTCCAGTTACCCTTATATCAACAGTGGAGAACACTGCTCAATTTGCACCACAAATTCATATGGCCATGAAACCAGCTTGTACTCGGCTGCTGTTCCTCAACCCCAGGAATTTAGCAACTCCAGGGTACCAGTCTTTCACACCGAATCATGACACAAAGCTTCCTAGAGCAAACACTTCAAAGGGCAGACACAAACAGACTGGATTGGACACTCACGTGGATTCTCTTTCCTTATTTACTTTGTTTTCTCCCCCCTCCTCTCGGTGCTTCTTTGTAGTAAGTCATTTGAATGTTCACCAGATTTAGCACAGTTGGGCATTGGTGGACTATTCCTCAGACCTTCGCTCTTTCTTGATACGAAAAGCCAAGGTCAGTGCTTTCTTATTTTGTCTCAGAGTTACCTGATAGATTATCATGTCCATGTTTTTCTAACCAGCCTGAGTGATAGATACAAATAAAGGCCCCTTAACTATCTTAGACACAATTACAGCCTTAAGGGGGAGGCTAGAGCCTCTACGCTAGAAAATCAAGAACTGCGGAAGTAGCTGGAAATGGTCCAAAGGAAGAATGCTGGGTTTACTCACAGTAGGAAAAGAGGGACATGGAAGGGTGCTAACCCTTTTGTGACCATGACCCTTGCCGACACCTCTTACCAGGTTTGGTAGCATCATAAACCATTACTCTACATCCAGTTCTTCACCCAACCCGGTTGGGATACCTCAACATACAGCCTCTACTATCCAGATCTTACAACCCCCTACCATCATCTTAGCCCCTCCTGAGTGGGTTTATGGGGTTCTGAAGAAATATGCGGTGTTTATGACCCAGTGTATGTAGTACTTCCTGTGTAAGCCATTAACCTTCCCAGATGAGCAATCAAAAACTGATTTCATGCTGTCCTACTAGGTGGTAACAGTGCAATCTGGTCTATTCCACAAAAAAAAAACGATCTAATACTACATCATTTTGATGTCTTTTGCACAGAGATGGGAAAACTATTTGACAGAAATGCACATACGTTATCTTTGGATACGGAATTGCTAACCTTGAAACAACGATCTCAAGACCTTTTCACATACTTTACTACTACATTCAATACGCTAGGAGTGGAAACTGAGTGGCCAGGGGAAAAAAGAGAGTCTGTGTTTTATCAAGGCCTACACAGAGAGTTGAAGGGTGCGTTAACTCATGTCATAATACGTCCCTCTGACTCTGATGAATTAATCTCACTCAGCAGTCAACTAGATCATCGTTTATCCAAAAGAAAGAGTGACAGAAATAAGGTACAGTCACAGGTTTTATTCGTACATCCCAGTAAATCTTCCACAGAAGATTCTTCAAGAGCATGTTGTAGGAAATCTATGTACTTAGGAGGATTATGAGGTCCCTTGTCTTTGGAAGAGAGCAAGAGGTGTAGAAAACTAAAATTATGTTTGTATTGTCTCACACTGGTCATTTTTATAAAGGATTGTAGATTAAGGGGCAAAGCCTCAGAACCATGAACCACAGCACTCTCAGGAGCCGGCAATCTGAACCTCTTGAGTATTCCAGAGGTTCCATACACAAGAGTTATCACGATAGAAACCTCAGCTCAGTTAGCAAACACTATGCAAAAACATAGTTGCACATTTAAACATACTAATATAGCTTGTGCTTCCAAACAGCTGGCAGGGGCATATTTCAGCATTACTTGATTCCGGAGCTACTAGAAATTTTGTAGATCACATGTTTTTCACACAAATGAAACCTCTTGTAATGCGAAGAAAGGCTCGAGACCCTTACGGGTGAGTAGTCACGCTTTAGAAGTAAGCTGATTGATTGATTGATTGATTGACTGATTGATTGAAAGAAAGAAAACGGTGCCAGAACCACTAAATTAAGAAGATGGTTCATCCCTAACTTCTGGACCAATATGCTACCATACTCTGGAATTAGGTATGTAAATGTACATGTATTTATATAGCGCAAATCACCACCCAGTATCAAAGCGCTTGCTTAGGGAACCCGTCCTGGTATTCCCCTGTGAGATAACCCCGGCAAGGTATCCACAAGGTGAAAGCCAGGCATCCCACCGCGAGTGGCCGTTGTGGAGATTAAGCAAGCTATTGCCCAGAGTCGCAGAGTGTGAACCCGTGAATCGAGTAGGCACCGGAGCGAGAATTGTCGAGTCCATGGACATTTTAGGACTCAAGACCCGCCGAGCCGGGAATTGAACCCTGGTCCCGGGCTGACCTCTGCTTTCAGGTCTGCCTCCTCTAACCAGTGAGCCACACTTCTCCACTTGTATGAATACTAGCACAGCACATGCAGAGACAATTTGATTTAATAGCGTTGATACCTCACAGATTACGTTATTTTTAAGAATGTCGTGGTTCATCCTCCATGAGCAATTCGTACATTGGTCAACACACTCTATAAAGCAAAATTCTAGTTTTTCCAAGCAACACTGCCATTCCGACTGAGTCGTCAGTATTCTGGATTACGAGGGCATGTCAAATTGTTATCACATGGCAGTGTTTGATAAGGGAGAAGCCAGCCACTTTCCTCCGCATCTCGACTTAATACACAGGACCTCAATTCAATGTAGCCATATATATGCATTAAGTGAATCAGAAATGGAACATCTGAAGCGCTATATATAGAAGAAAATCTAGAGTCTGTGTTTATTCAGCCTTCTCAATCCCCGGTCTCCTCTCATCTCTTTTTTGTCCCGAAGAAGGAAGGGGACTTACACAAATTTATAGATTATTGGACCATAAACAAAGTAACAGTTACAAACCAGTACCCATTACTGCTAATTCCTGTCCAGCAGGAGAATTTACCAAACTAGATCTCTGGGGTGCATCACTTTTGGTCAAAGTCCAGCTGGGCGACAAATGGAGGCCGTGTTCCAAACCATATCTGGGCTCTTTGAGTACCAGGTTATGTGCTTTGGACTCTGTAACCCCCCTTCTACCTTTCAATATTTCATGGATGATGTTTTAAGAGGCTATCTTGATGTCTTCTGCATTGTCTATATCAACAATATTGTTATTTATTCCAACACTGTCCAGAACCACAAAGAACATGTACAAGCATTCCTGGCTCATCTCCAGCAGCACCACCTGTTTGCTAAACTTGAGAAGTGTTTGTTTCATGACCCCAATATTGAGTTTTTGGGTTAAATAATAAGTCCTGAAGGTATTCAAATGGATGGTAAGAAGGCTAAGGTGATACTTTAGTGGCCAGCTCGTACAAATTTGAAAGGTTTGCAGAGCTTTTTAGGCTTTGCAAACATTTATTGGATATTCATAAAACAACGTCTCCAGCATAGTGCACTTTTAACCAGTAAGGGGTTCCTTTCCAATGGCTCATAGAAAGAAACCAGGCCTTTAAAGAGTTAAAGACAAGATTTGTGGATGAGCCAATACTGTGGTACCCTGATATTGTGATTCCATTTATTTTGGAAGTGTATGCTTCCAGTTTAGCATTAGATGATGTTTTGTCTCAGACAACCAGAAACAGGTCAGGAAGACCATGTAGCAAATTTCTCACAAAAGCTGACTGCTGACTGAGGAAAGCCAGATTTAGTTTAAGGCACTGGCTGAAACATGTCGACCAACTGATGGATGTAGGTGGTAGTAACTTGCCTCTCTTAAACATCCCCAAGCCTTATTTTAACCGCTGACGGGGGCCCAGTTATTAAAATGTATTTACTCTCGGGTACAGGGACCCTCGCCAAGCCATTTTAACTCACACTTCACTTTACACCTCACACTGCACTCTCAGTAAAATACCAGTTCCGCTGTAATCAGGCGTCGCAGCACACCCGGGACACATTAGGTGCCACTGGGTGGGCCCGATGATGAAGCATGCCACCAACCAGGTTGGTGGGTGAGGGCTTCATGAACTCACCAACGAGGTGCCCATGACAAATCTAATCAGAGTCCTAACAATATTGGTCATATTTAAGCTAGTCTCTTTTGATAACACATATAAACTACGGGGACTCGGACTAGCTTTCTAGTCCTCTCTCTCTCTCTTGATACGCGCATCAAGACAACTAAACTTCTCAATATAATGGGAAACCGTAAATTGAAGCCATGAATCATAGGCCCATTCAAAATACCAAAAATACCTTTACTCCGTCATGGTTCAATGAAATCTATCTCTTGCCATGAGAATCCCTCCAGTTTTTTACCTCTATTTATTGAAACCATACCATCACAAAATGTCACTACAGGATCCTTCCACACCTAACATAATCAAAGGAGGATGAGAATTTAAAGTAAAGTAGGTCCTTGATTAAAAAATTACCCTAGGGGATCTCTGTTACTTAATAGATTTTAAACGGTACAGGCCAGAAGAACGATCATGGGAACGCGCCTCACACCTCCCTCATGCTGCTTGATTATTTGCCAAATTTCACAACACTCACCCTACCAAGTCCACACTGTTGGAGAGATGGCAAGGTTTGCATGGGTTACAGTGAGGTCCACCTGGTCCCAGTAGCCCATTCAGCCACTTATGGCCTTTTGTAGACTAAGATTGTGAGGGCCAGGAGGATGATCCAAACACCCCACAGCATGTACCCACAGCATGTATACAACCTTTCACACCCACGCACATTGCAGCCAGGCCCAATCACACTGCAGATATGCCAACTCACATTGCAGACTCACCCACTCACCCCTCAGGCATGCACCATCACCTTAAGACGTTGTGCCTGAACAACTCCCAGTTCCTGGCTAGGAACCACCCAATTCGTGGATCTGAGCTCACGCAAAATGTTGGAACCTAAGCGGCCATCTTGGGCCACAAGGCTATAGAGACCCACGCCCCATGCATGCTTTGCTTGGCAATCCATCATTAAGAAGCAGCAACATCTCCAGAGCCTCTCCACTTACCTGCATTTGGCAAATCCAAGTCCTGCACAGCCCAAGAATCATGCTGTAAATTCCAGCAGCAGTAATACAGAGCTCAAAGTAATCACCTTTGAAAAGAGAAAAAGAAGAAGAAAGCTAACCTTGGAGGTAATCAAGACTGTTACAAGACTGAAAGGAAAGGTACAGATCAAGACACTGCAAGCCTCAAATTTGGAACTTGTGGGAATGTTCCCCTTTTATCATATGTAGCAGCACACCTTTTGGCCATTGTACACTAGCATGAAGGGCTGGTGTGAGAGTTGGTCTCACATAAAGGGAAACTATGTGTAGTGAGCCTTAAGTCACATAATAAAAAGCAGCTTATGTGAAGGACAAGTGGTGGGGTGACTGAAACCATTAGCTTGAAAGAGTTCGGTGAATGAGAAAGCCTATTGTGTGAAAGAGGTGTGAGTGACTATGCCCTTATAGAAACAACAGTATTCAGCTCTGAATGGAAGAGCTTACAACCTCCTCATTTACCCTTATTCCAACAGTCGAGTTTAGATCAACTTCAGACCACTGCTCAATGCACAACACAAATTCATAGGATCCTTAACCCAGTTTGTAATCTGCTATTGTCCCACACCAACTCCATGGTATCAGTCAATCACATTGAGTCATGACACAGTGCTTCTTTAGAGCAGGCACTTCTGAGGGCCAACACCAGCAGAATGGAGCGGACACTTGAATGGATTCTCTTCCCCTAATTACCTTTTTTTTTCTCCCCTTTCTGCTCAGCGCTTCCTTTTAGTGGGTCATTTAAATGCTCACCAGGGTTAGCATAGTTGGGGATTGGCAGACTATTCCTCAGACCATCGCTCGCACTGGGTATGACAAGCCAAGGTCACTGCTTACTTATTTGGTATCATAGTACTAGCTACCTAAAAGCATCATGCTACAGGAAAAACTTGTGTCTGACTCAAAGAATCTGTAGAGTGGCTTGAGGGGCTGCAGCTTGTTACAGGAATGACCACTGTCTGACTCAAGGGACCTCTAGTAATGACTTAAGGTACTGGAGCCTGAAATAGGGAAGTACTAATTACAGCTTTTTAAGAACATACAAATGAGAATGGCAATGTTTGGTTTAAAAATAGTGAAACTAATTGACTTTGTAAATGCTTAATAGACAACTGATATCCATTCCTTGAAATGTCTGTTTAAAATGGTTAGGGGTCAAATTATATAGGTTAGTGGGTACACTTTCTTCAGCATTTGCCTCTTGCACCAATTGACTGAAAAAATCAATTATGTATACCCAAATTGCATTTTTTTAAATGGCGGATCAATACAAATATTTCTTGTGACAGTTTCTTATTAGGGCAAAGGTCACTGAATAGCTGACTCTCTCTCTCTCGCTGGTGCAAATGTGTATTTAAATGTTATATAAAATATGTCAGGTGAATGGTGCCTCAGTGGTGCTTTCGTTCTGAAGGATCTTAAGAGATAGTTGAGTGATGTTGTTTTCTTACAGTGGTAAAAAAATATTATGTTATCATTCATGTAAAGAATTGAAAGGAACTGTTTTGCATAGACTATGACTATAAGACTCCAGCTACTTGTATGTACTGAATTGCAAATCATAAAGGCCAATATCAAGCCACAAAGGATAGAGTTTTAGCACTGAGCAGGCAGTAAAGTAGAGTATATACCACTTTATCCTGTGCCTCCCATCTGCTTGAGAATTGAAGTTCCTGTTCTTTAGGAATCATGCCAATAGCCTACCAAATTTCACAGTAGTTAAATAAAGAGCTAAAAAATGCATGAGTACTACATTAAAATGTTATTGCCCCTTCTTTTAACTCTGCCAATCCCTAATCATCAATTACAAATGTGCTTTGGGTGTGCAAGAAGGTGTTAACAATGGTAAAAAATGTAGAGATATCCGGACCATTGGCGTCCAGATATGGTCTAATTGGTCTGTTTCAAATGGAATGGGTGGAACCTGATAGGCTGGCTACAACATGGAGAATATAGTATGATGATACCAAAACAACATTAAAAAAAATAATGAGAAGGATCGGGTCACAGAGGAGACCCTGTGGGTAGCCATTATTGTGCAAGCCATAGGTCATGCACAGCAGGGGTTGGCTTCCTGCAGTGAGCTGGTTTGTGCACAGCGGAAGGCTGTCAAGTTTTTGAGGGCTAAAGGCACCCCTGCCATGCCCTGCTTCTGATCCCTCATATTGTTTTTCTCATGACATGCTAAATTACATCATTGATGACATCACTGTTGACATATATTACATCATTGATGACAACACTGATAACACTATAGTCATATACAGCATAGAGCTACTGTGTATGCACGAGTGGGTCCATAGCATGGAAATAGCATAAACCATAGATGCAAGAAAGATTTGCCATGTTCAAAGTTATGTGGCGCACCCCTTATAAATGACGACTTTTTGGTGTTCAAGTATTACTCCCTTATAAACAAGATAAAAGCTGACCACACCTAATATGGGTTGCTAAGGTATATTTTAAAGTTGACTGAAAGTTAAAGCCAAGGTGCACATGCATCAACTAAAATGCCGGTTGCAAAGGGCCGATTCACAAAATCAGCTCTTTTTGCGATCGGAATTTTGGCATTTGTGATGCATCAACCCAAATGCAAATTCGCAAAATAGGGGATGCATTTAGGGAATCGCAAATTGCGGTTCCCTATTTGAAATGCAACAAGCCTTTCCTAAATGCAACTTTGTATTTAGGAAACGCTAATTATCATCACTTGCAAAGTGATGGTAATTGCTAAAACTTAAAAAAATTAACAAAAGTGCATTTTTACATAGTGCCATTTAGCGCACACACATTCCCTTAGACACACGTTTACACATGCCAATTTTGGGGGTGCATCTGGGGGGCATTTTGGCCCCCTTGCACCCTTGAAATTGCATGCGCAATCTGCGAGGACCATTTTCGTACTCGCAAATTGCGCATGCAATTCCCATTCATTCCTATGGGCCTCTAAGCCCATAAGAATGAAGCTATTCCTTAATTGCGAATCGCAATTGGCTATTCGCAATTAAGGAATATGTAGGAATTGGTTATATTTTAGCGAAACCTACATGCATAGGCAATTGCGATTCCATAATTGCAATTCTTTAATAATCGCAATTATGGAATAACAATTGCCTACCTTGATGCATGTGCCACATAGTGTATCCCTAGAAATCTGTGAGAAATGTCAAACATAATAGATTATCTGCTAGTGGTTATCTCGGCATGTGTCCATATTAACCCCTTCGAAGCTAATGACGAGCTGGGCTCGTCATGGCGCTTACCTGCCGTGCGCGGATGACAAGGCCAGCTCGTCATGGATTATTGTGATTTTCTTTTTTCAGCGCAGGACGGGAAAACGCCTAGCAGCCATGTGGTTAAATAGTTGCAATACAGTGCCATTGACAAATTCTGTGTAGTGAGGACTTTTATAAAGTTAGTATGTTTATTTCCAGAACTTTGCTCAAGATTTTGAGGATTTGGATTTCATAAATAATGTACAAAGTTGAGGTATTTTACTAAGAGATAGTGTAACTCTCAATTATGTTATAAGCATGGCTCTGAGTTTGTATGCCCCTTTGCCCATCTCAGAAGCATGTCTTTACTAAACTATAGTGTGTTATCCATAGATCCTGGCGGAAAGTCTTTACATTGACAAATGGATATCTGTCAACATCTTGACTTAAAATTGTGGCTCATGTGAAGTATTTAAGTTGGTAATTAAGTAGAAAACTGACCACAGCTGTGATGTATTGAGTTACATCAAGGCCGAAAACGTCATAGAACGGTGTCACAATGATTGTAAGATGTCATCAGTGATGTCATTTGAGAATCCATCAGTGTTGTCATCATTGATGTTATTTAACATGTCTTGAGTGATGTGTACTATATGAGTTCATAAGCACATCATGGTGCAGTGCAAGTTATAGTTAGCTCAGTGTACTATGACTGGTGATTATCAGTTTATGAGGTTCATATCTTCTTTGAACACCTACATATAATGTTACTTTAACCTTTATGTTTTTCTAATGGATTGCTAGGGATTTCTTTAATGTAGAATAATATCATAATACCAGTCCTAACAGTAGAGTCATTTTAAACTTTGTTTTTTTGAGTGAATTTGTGAGGTTTTTTAATGTAAGGTAAGATCTTATTAGTATACCCACATTTCTGTGCTTATTTTATCATATGCATCAAACTCTTCCACCGAGCACAGCTATTCACCAAGCATGGCAGTGGGATGGTCACAGGGATCGGCCTGAAGCCAGGTCTTCCTCCCAAACCTCTGCAGGTAGGCAACCCAAGCTGTGCTTGGCCTTCGGCAGTGAGCAGCAGGGTTGGCTGCAGGGACTAGTCTGTGACCAGGTTCTGCCCTCAGTCCTGCGCAAGCAGCAACCCCCATGCAGTGTACAGCCTTTATACCTAAATTTGACAAGGTCATCCCATACTTACATGGGAACATGAGCATACAACATATGCAAGAAACAGTGCTTCTCAGTGGCATCACTAATCGTTCAAATGTTATTTATGTCAGTAACAAAGGCTGTAAACAATAAATTGTAACATTTAAATTGAAAAGGCCATCACTTCAAGGCATAAATCTCAAGAAGCTTTGTTTATCCATATGCAGTAAGAAAGGACTCGTATCAGCGAGTCTTCGTTCTGCATTGATCCAGACTAAGAAAACAAGCAGTCTATTGATCATACTCATAGAGAAGATTATCTACTCATCATCTTGGTACTCCAGGGGTTACCTGAGAATGTACCATACTTATCTTTAATCAAATTGGTGTTACACATTGAGCACTTTTCCATTGTGAATTGCTTGCACTATTGTAATAACTGTTAAAACTACAGGATGTACCCTTATAGTCTTCTCCTAATGAGATCCTACATGTAATACAGTGTTGAAACATTGTCAACACCATATTCACGAACAAACCTAATAAACCAAATTTAGGAAAGTGCACTGGATTACCAAACCTATGGACTTTAAAATTCATAGTTGTTTGGTATTTCGGTACATACTTTATTTTTTCCACACATGCAATTGTTTGTTTAAATTTTGATATAAGGTGACACAATTCACTTGTTTGGTTCCCTAAATGTGCATATCACTTTCTCTATAAATACTATGAGAATTATACCTTGAAGTGGTGGTCTTTTTTATTTGAATGTTACCATTAATTGTTTACAGCCTTTATTGATGAAAAAATTAACATTGTGATGAGTAGTGATGCCAATGAGAATGATTATTTCCTAGCATATGGTTTACAGCCTTCAGCCATCACAGTGGGGTTTGGACACAGGACCTGGCCACAACCCACTGTGGGCAGCCAATACCTTGCAGCACACAGCTTTTGGCAATGCATGGAAAGTGGTAGGCTGTAAAAGAGGATACTATTTTTTGTGGATTTTATTTTCACTTTATTCAGATTTTAACTACTGTTTTTTACATGTCTTTGATACTGTTTAACCTTTTTTACATGTTTTTCATTATATTTTTTATTTTCTCACATCTTTATGTTCTATTTGAAGCTGCTGTTCCATGGCCCTTCTATATATTCTTCTATTAACTTCAACACTGGCAACAATTTTATGACAATGAGTGCAGTATATCCTGAAATGTTGTTTGTTGTCAAAATGCTCTTACTTCTCTTGTAGCAACTAAGCACAGGTGGATTTCGCGTAGCCGCACTATGTGAACCTACGCGGTAAAAATACGCTGCAACGCTACGCAGAGTTCCACAAGCATGAGAAGTTGCATGCTCGTGAGTTGTTTCTGATGTTCGGCAATGCGTATTGCGTGTTCGGGGGGAAATATTGTGCAAACTTCACCATTGGTCACCAATGGGCGCAGCCATCTTGTTTTTCTACTCTTTGCATGGTTCTAGGTAGGGGTGGGCGGAAGTCGCGTACACGGAGAGGCACGGAGATTAAAACAATCACTGTGCCTCTCCGCATATTTCCGTTACGCGAAGCCCGCCCGCCGTCCGCAGCCCGCCCGCCTCCCGCCCGCAATATTAAATTACTTTAAACATAAAATAAGATTAAAATAAAAACTTACCTTATCGCGGGGTCAACTTCCTTGTCCATCTAGCCGTCTTCTTGGAACTGCGCATGCGTGGGAGCCTGCGCATTCGCATTCCTGGCGAGGCATGCGCATGCGCAGGCTCACACACATGCACCGTTCCAAGAAGACGGCTAGCTGGACAAGGAAGATGACCCCCAGGCGGGCGGGAGGCGAGCGGCCAACTTCCGTTCCGCCTCGAGTGTGCGGAGATTTGCCCTGTTTCTCCGCCTTCTTTGCGAAAGGCAGAAAGGGCAAATCTCCACTCATTCTGTGGGCGGAACGGAGATGTCCGCCCACCCCAAGTTCTGGGACCTGTTTTTCGTCCCTCTCCAATCTTCTCAATCCTTTTTGTACACTGTTTTTCTGATCTTTTTTTATTTATTATCTATCCCTCTCTCTCCCTAGGTGTATTATTTGCACTTCATCTCTACTTTTCCTGCATTTTTAGTAGTTTTTCTATGACTTTCCAAATTCTTCTCCTGGCTTTATTTTTACTCCTACATTTTCTTTTCCGATCCCGCAGAACCATGGCTAAGGCTAGTAAGAAGGGGAAGGTCAAGGCTAGTGAGACTAGGATCCTCCTCCTTTGCGGAAATAGGTGTCCGGAAGGGGTGCTGCCCCAGGCCCCATTCTCCATGGTGGAGGTGGTTGCCCTTGTTTTTTTGGTACAGCGCCACCTCCCCTTGACCTTGGCAGCAGGTGGCAGGCCTGGCTCTGGCTACGGTACACAGGAGTGTCACCGCCGGTGGGCGAGGGTGCACTGAGCAGTGTGTTGCTGCACTGAGGTCCGGCGCACCCACAACCATCTGATATATCAGTGATCCACCATCTTGGACAGGTAAAGGACCTGCTGGATCTGCTAGGTGTTGAGGTCGTGGGGCTTGGTGAGTGGTTAATTATGGTACTATTGAGTGTTCTGTTCTGTGTTATTGCAAATATAATTTTTCCCCCAAATAGCAATAATGCTGCTGCTTACATGCAGGTAAGGTTCGATTAAAAATCTTATATTATGTGATTGTTTTCTTCTAGACTCTAGACAGGTGCTCTGTGCTGCTAATCTTACTGGTTTGCAACTTTGTGCTTACTTTGGCTGATTATGTAAGGGAGTTTAGAGAACTTAAGTTAGATAATGCTAGAGAGACTTTTTTTCCTTTGTCCTGTCACTAAGATAGTGGTGGTAGGTAGTTTAGTTACTTAGTATTAGTTGGAAATATTTTTGCAGTCTCCGCGTCAAGTCCTTAGTGAAGTGCTGCTGACTCCAGTCCTTAGTAGAACCTTTTGTCATTTGTTAGTGAGAGAGTAATATAGCAACTCATCAGCACATCAGCAGCAATCAACCATCAATTTTGTGTATGCAATATGCAAGCATCCATCTATGCATTTTTGAGGACTAAAATAAATGGAAATGCAGACTTAGTGGACAATTGACCCTTCAAAAGGGGTTGACTTACTGAGGATTTCAAATGAGATTGAAACTTAGAAGAAGCAAATACATTTTTTTACAATTAATTTCCAATGTCTTTGGAATAGGCGGGCTAGGTAGTACTTGGGTTTAGGATTTTGGAATCAGAATGGAACACTGGATTAATAAATACACTAGACGGTCCGCTATACTACTAGTTGTTCAGATTAGATAGGTCAATTTTCTTGCAATTGTTGTTTCCTCAAAAATGTTTTCAGAGGATTTTTTAAAATATTTTAGTTTTTTCACACCAATCAATGTTTGTCTCTTTACTATATCTTACATGATCAGCATCCAGGGGCAAGAAGATGACGGGGTCTGAGGCAGGAGCTGAAGATGCCTCCCAAGGCAAGGATTGCTCCTCTACCGAGGGCTCTACTGCTGGCCCTAGTAAGTCCTCCTGTTGTTAATATTAATAATTATATTTCCCTAACTTTTCCTGCACCTTATTTTTTCCGAAATATTATTTCCGTTTCCAAATTCAATTTTTTGCCTTATCTTCTTTGACCTATCTGTTTCTAAATTCTTGTTATCTCTGAATTACCGACCTACTTAGTTATATTTTTTCTAGTGTCTGTGTATATGTTTTACATCAATCTAACTGCCTCTGACTCTGTACTACCATTAGTCTGTCTGTAGCTTGCCCAGTTGGCCACTCTTTATTTTTAAAAATTTTTATAACTTAGATTCACCAATAGCTCTAGCCTCTAAGGGCCAGATGTGCAACCCCACTTTGCATGCGTACATGGGTTTGCAGCCTCAGGGCTGTGAGATCATCAGCCCGGCAAATGATCTTGACTTTAGGCTCGTCCATGGGCAGAAACTTTATGAAAAGCATCTCTGACGTCACACTGACATCACAGTGACAAGCACAGTGAGTGGCAGTGTGCAACTGCCCCCCAGCGAGATGGTTTGCCAGTTTTTTATTTCAAGCAATTTTAATATTGCTTTTATTTTGACCCGGAAAGTCAAGAGCTTAGAGCCCCTACGCCCTCAAACAGAAATCACCCCTGGTCCTAAAGCCAAATCGAGAAAATGGAAGGAGGCATGTAAAAAACTGGGGGAAGACTACTCAAAGACTATAAGGTATAACAGTGCCTTTCCTCGTTGGCAGGCCCCTTTCTTTACAAAACTGCTTGAGCTCATTGAGAGTGTATCTCTCCAGGTTGTTGCGCTCGAATTCCATCTCTGCAGGTCTGGTCACAGACAGTCAGGTAGAATCAGAGTAGATTTGAAAAAAAAGCAAAAGAGCCAATCAAGGAGAATTCAAGAAAGAAGCTCAAAATGGTTTCAAATAGTTTATCCAGGATTTTTAGTATAACATAGGCACTGCACAAACACAAATTCAAATCCTCACTGCTAAACACCAATGTTGGAGAGTGTAGCCCTTTTTTAGATTGACCCGAAGGTTCCTGAACCTGGGGCAGGCTGTGTGCAGGCTGTCCCTCAGTGTTAAAAGGTCTTCTTACTGGGGTTGGCTCATGATGTATCGATGGCAGGACATCTGGGATAGGACAAGACCGTTGGCAGGCTTTTCCCCCACATTTATTGGCCCTGGATTAAGACCGCCTCAGATACAATATGTAGGTCTTGTCCCACCTGCCAGGCCTTAGGGAAAGCAGGGACTCCCTTGTGTGCCATTGGCATTCCCTTTGAGAGAGCTGGCATAGACATTGTTGGTCTTAGCAGACCATGCCACACCGTGCCCAGAGGACATACTTCTGCAGTCGGGGACCTCACCTGCAGTGGCTAAGGCACTGATGGCAATTTTTAACCATGTAAGGTTTCCCAAGGAAGCAGGGTCTGATAAGGGCACTAACATCATGACAGCATATATGAAGTTCATGTGGGATGACTGTGGGATAACCTACAAGTTCTCCACACCTTACCACACTCTAACCAATAGGCTTGTTGAGAGAGTCAAAAATACAACAAAAGGCATGATATTGGGTCTGCCTGTGTCCACGAGTGGGAAGTCTGATGTCTTCTCGCTGTGTCTACTGTTCGCCTACAGGGAGATGCTGCAGAATGGGATTAAGTTTAGCCCATTTGAGCTCCTCTATGGTCACTCTATTAGGGGTCCTCTTAGCCTTGTGAGATAGGGAAGGGAGCAAGCTCTGAGGAAACTCCCTCAGGATGTAGTCAGTTAAATGCTTGCTCTCTGTAACCAGATGCAATGCTTCGGGGAAAAGGCTAAAGACATATTTGAGGTTAGTCAAGAGGTGATGAAACTGCTATGACAAGAAGGCCTGTCTGGTAGAGTTTTAGCCTGGCCAGACGATGTGGGCCATTAAGCTTGTAGAGCTCCGAGCTCTCCAAGATCATTGAATGGTTTCATATAAGGTGAAGGATCAGAGTTGGGATGCCACCACCTTGTGGATCTCAAGACCCCTAGAAACCCCTTAAGGGTGCTCTACATTAACTGCCTCAAACCCCACTTTGAGAGGTCCGAAGTCACCATGCTCCTGGTGACAGATGACGGACTGGAAGAGGACATTGAACTTTTCCCTGACCTTCTGTAATCCAAGGAGCATGATGGGTCAATAGAGGGGGTGAACCATTCCAGTACTCTGACCCCAGGACAGCAGAGTGACTATCACCAGTTACTGGTTATGTTTTCTTCTCTGCTCTCCTTAAGGTTCCTGGACCTGGAGCAGCCAGGTGCTGGTCGTCCCCAAGTGTTAAAGTGTCTTCTTACTGGGGTTAGCTCAAGATAGGCTTGTCCCCCACTTTTATTTGCCCTGGATTAAGACAGCCTCAGATACATTATGTAAGTGTTGTCCCACCAGCCAGGCCAATAGAAAACCAGGGACTCCTTTGTGTGCCATAGGCATTCCCTTTGAGATAGTTGGCATAGACATTGTTGGTCCCTTGGAACCCACGACAGCCTTGGGCAATGAGTTAATTTTGGTCCTGGCAGACCATGCCACACCATGCCCAGAGGGCATACCTCTGCCGGCGGTGACCTCACCTGCAGTAGCTAATGCCCTGATGGGTATTTTTACACATGTGGGGTTCCCCAAGGAAGCAGGGTCTGATAGAGGCACTAACTTCATCTCAGCATACATGAAGTCAATTGGGGTAACCTACAAGGTCTCCACACCTTACCACCTTCGAACCAACGTGGTTGTTGAGAGAGTAAAAATACCTCAAAAGGCATTATATTGGGCCTGTCTGTGTCCACGAGGCATAAGTGTGATTTCTTCTTGCCATGCCTGCTGTTCGCCTACAGGGAGGTGCAGCAGAAAGAGATTTGGTTTAGCCCATTTGAGCTCCTCTATGGTCACTCTGTTAGGGGACCTCTCAGCCTTGTGAAAGAGGGATGGGAGCGAATCCCCAGGATACCCCCTCAGGGTTTTGATATTTTCATGCTTGTTTGTCTGCTTCATTTGTTTGTTTATTAGCATATGTTGTTATTATTTTTTGATTTTGTCTTATTCTTGTCTTGTTTATCTGCTGCTAGTTGATATGCTGGAGAGTATTTGTTGAATAATTGTTTTGAAAGGTGTGTGGACTCTTGAATCCGGGCATCAGTGGGGCTAGTGGTATGTATAGATACCTGTATTTTTATATGATGAGGTTTACAATAAATAATTTATATTTTTTATATAAAAAAATTCTGGATGAAGCTATTGATGATTTCCTTTATGTCTGATTAAAAACATTGTTTTTGTATGGTAGATATATGCATACACAGTAAGACTCCATGGATGTTGTGGTAGGCATCTTTTAAGTATGACAAGATATTCCTCCAAGTAATCCTTTACAGGCAGTCTGTTTTTCTCTTTAGGTACACGCATCTACACAGTAGGGTCATATTCGAATGGAAAACACCTGCATATCTCAAACAAATTTATTATGCTAAAATGAGACAAATAGGAGTAGCTGGCCCAAACCTCCTAGATTACTACTGGGCTGCACATGTGTGTTTCAATTTGAATGGATCGCAAGAGAGAGTAAAAAAATGGGTTCCAACTGGACCAAACAGTGGAGTGCAAACCACTATGGGAAGTGACCAGGCTCCCCTATTTCGCCCACCCAAAAAAGCTCACTATATAGCAGCACCCACAAAAAGAGTCCTTGACATATGAGATCGCCTTGCGGTTAGAAGGGGACTCACAAAATGTATTTCCTCACACACACCAAAAGCCAATACTCCTGACTTTACACCTACCCTAGATCCCAAAGCCTTCTTGAGATGGTCCTAAGGGGGCAAGGGACCCTAAGTGGTCACAGTAAGTCTTTGATATTATTTGAGCAATGCAAACTTGAGTTCTATATACCAGAGGAAGCCTGTCTACAATATCGCCAACTAAGAAACCGGGCCTTACACTCCTCTAATATCCCAGCAGCAACAAGGGAACAAACAATCTTTGAAGAAAAACTAGTATGCACATAGTTGTGTGGTATTGGGTTCCCAAGGCCTACATGCTTCGCAGAATACCCACTTACACCAAAAGAACTGTTGGCACGGAAACTGAAAAGTACAAAAGACAAGTTTATTAAGACCCCATGGGGTGGTGGTACATTCCTACAGCACCCTTCGGCAATGCAAGAAGTATCACCCCGAACTTCGGTGCGAGTCCCTCTTTTATACAGTTTTCAAACAAGAGAAAGGTAGGCGGTACATGGTTACAGAGTTTAGGTACATATATGGTCATTTTTGGAGCACAGCCAACTCATGGGAGGGGTTACAACTCCACTGGTCAGTTTGGCGGAACATTCCTGGGGGGTGACTGGTCAGTCGGAACTGCGCATGTACAGGCTTGACCGTTACTAAAAATAGCCTGTTGCTGGGCAAACTCAAGTGGTCAGTGGTACGGACAAAGGACTAAAGGGCATGCTGACCACGAGGCAGTTCATTCTCTAAAATGGCCGCCGTAACATACAAAATGGCGTTTTCGAATAAGGCCAAGTTAAGGGGAATAACGTGTAGCAAAGCTAAGCGCTAACCCAGCCATCGTCAAATTACGACAGACGACCCTTTTAGCGTTTAGCTGAAGCTACCTCATAATGGACATAGTCAGGATACTCATCTTCTATATCAATTGACATAATTTGAGCCACTTCTTTATGAAGCATCAATTCATTTTGGGCAAGAGCTCGTCTAGATGGAATACACGCTGATAAACACATGGAACATAATGCAGGGCCACATTGTATACATAAACACAAGAAGAAGAATATCCCAACTATGATACATAAGATTGTCAGTAGCTTCCAGCCCCATGTACTAAGCATTGACCAGAACCACCCCGAAAGGGTCCATGTACCATTGTCCGGATGTATTTCAGCAGCAATTTTATGCAATTTAGATATGGCATCATATACAGATGGTGAGTTGTCAGGAACGTAAACACAACAGCTACTTCCGATAATTCTACATGCCCCCCCCTCGATCGGCTAGAACTACATCTAGAACCATCCGGTTCTGGAGCGTAACAATTCTAGATATTTGAAGCTCTTCAGTTATATTCCCCAATGCAAAAGCGGTATCATTAGCTACAGCCTCAACAACACGGGTCAGTCGTCGTATCTTTCGACTGTTCAGAGCAGCTCCCACAAAGGAAAACAAACCCAAATAAAAATCCACATATTGTTGTAGTGCAGTATCGGTCTGATCAATATCTTCAAGGACTACATCACGTTTGACTCTATTTAACACAAAGTCATGATATAAAATATAGTCATTATGGTACATTGGTGGGGCAATGAATACAGGGGGCAATACAAAAGAGATATAACATGTACCTAACCACCCTAACGGGAGACGATGATAACCTTTATTGCCACAGATAAAATATGTATTTCGGGATGCCACAAATGATATGCCATTCGGACTGTCAAATGTAAGTGTGGTGTTACATTCACTTTTTCCAACAGGGATTGTACCTTTATTTCGTATACAGAGATCAGCTTTAGTATCTATAACATTAATAACATGAGAGCTGGACATATTGATGTTCCGTTGATTACTGTAGATTCGGGGTGCAGACACATTGTCGGGGCGGTACTCTTCCCATTCAAATCGAGTACCCTCAGCTTGTGGATAGCCGTCCCGATCATGATAACATATCTTGTTTAAACGGAAAAGCACCCCCCCCTTTTGTTGGCCAGCGCAAAGTGAATAGAAGAGTATACCAAACATTGCAGGAACCATTGTGGGAAAACGGGAGTGGGATAAGTGGTGTGCCTCCTTTCTTCTGGTGCCCAGGCAACATCCCACACACCCAACAGTTAGAAGTGTTCGTCATATTGTGAGTATGATGCAAGATTTGAATGAAGCTATTGTTCAAATAAGTCTGTTGGTGCCGTTCTTCATGGTAGGGTAAGGTGAAATGAAAATGTTCGGATGGAGCTGGGGTAGTCGGCAGCAAATGTTCTCGTACAGGCACCACAAGTTCTACTACCCAGGCTATCACAGCTATTACCACAATTGTCAATACAAACAATATAGCACCAAGAATTCTTTTGTCTCGTGATGCAGAAGGCGCCATAGTTCAAAAGAGTTCACAATGTCTCGAATATACAACTAAAAAATAAAAATGTGAGTGCTGAGCTCCGAGGTAGCCGTTGTTTTCTTCTCCGGGGTCAAGACGGGTGTCGCTACTCTTGGCAGAACTGATCCCCCCCCTTGAGATTCCCGGCTTCCGTTTCACAAACCCCAGAGCGGTAACTCAACCAGTCTCGCACCCAAAAAAAATCTTCTTCCTATCGTGGCCGCAGATTATAACGCTGTTGTCCAGAAACGGTGTGGTCCGGGAAGGCTCCCTCAGATTCGGCCGACGTCACAGCTGGGCTCTTTTCCTTGTCCAAGATGTCTCTGTAGTCAGACAGCACAGTAGGATTCACCAGGTCCGGAGAGATGCAACGGCAGTGAGTTGAATGCACCCACCGCTTCCTGTTGGTCACTCGCACAGCCGTTCGAGTTGCAAGCAGGACTTGCTCGGGGCCACGCCACCTCGGTTCCAAGCTGTTCGCTCTCTCAAACGATTTTACCATAACAAAATCACCAGGACGAAGATTGTGAGCCTCTCCAATGGAATTGTCAGGGAGCGCTTCTCGAACCTGTTGGTGAATAGAAAGTAAATCATTTGTTAATTGTGCCAAATAATCGTTCATCATTATACAAGGCACATCATGTAACAATCGCGGCTTAGGAACTCCCCATATATTCATTGGCCTTCCAAACACCACTTCATAAGGTGTGAGGCCAGTTCGAGAGTGGGGCACTGATCTAATAGAGAGTAATGCTAACGGCAAGGCATCCGGCTACTTCAAAGACGTGGACGCCACAATCTTAGCCAGTTTTAGTTTCAACGTGGCATTGTACCGTTCAACAAGACCTGCTGATTGAGGATGGAACACAGCATGAAACTTTTGCTGAATCCCCAATCCCTTCAGCACATATTCCACAATTTTCCCAACAAAATGAGGACCATTATCGCTCCACAAAAATTTGCAAACTCCATATCGAGGAAAGTACTCTTTGAGCAAAACCTTAGCTGTTGTCAAAGCCGTATTATCTTTCGTGGGGAAGGCCTCAACCCATTTGCTAAAAGCACATACCACCACTAAGACATACTTAAGGTTATTGCAACGCTCAAGCTGGATATAATCCATCTGAAGTACCTCAAATGGTGCAGAAGGTGGAACGAACCCTCCTTTCGGAGTATGCGTCCCTTTTGCAGGATTGTGCTGTAAGCATATCAAACAAGTCTACACTACTCTCTTGGCAGTGTTGGCAATCTCAGGATGCTCCCAAACTCGTGTTAACAATCGATTGATTGCAAGAGCTCCAACATGTGCCAACCCATGTGTCATCTGGACCATCGCTTGCAAGTAAGCTGCAGGCAATTTCCATCGTTCCATATCCTTGCTCCTCCGACAACCCTCATCATCCAGCACCCCCTCTACTGCCCACGTTACAAGTTCTGCTTCAGTCGCTGATTTCTGGATGTCCAGTATCTCTGCTCTAGCATCATGCCATCGCTCGGCCTGCGACTTCACTACATACATGGGGGAATCGTTTCGTGACATAGCTGTTTGTCTTGCTATACTGTCTGCAAAGGCATTGCCTTGTCCCACTTTATCAGTGACCTTTTTGTGTGCACTGCATTTGATTATCGCCACTTTCTTTGGACAAAGCAACGCGTTTAGGAGATCACGCACTAGTTCTCCGTGCATAATGTGTACTCCATGCGAAGTCAAAAACCCACGCTCTCTCCAGAGTAGGCCGAAGTCATGCGCTACTCCGAAGGCGTACCGGCTGTCTGTGTAGATGTTCACACATAAGCCAGCACTCAATTCGCAGGCTCTTGTCAAAGCTATCAGCTCCGCTGCTTGGGCTGATTTCTGGGGTATTCGTGCTGTTTCTACCACCGTCTTAAGTGTCGTGATCGCATATGCTGCAGAAGTTGTGCCATCTGGCAGCCTCAAACACGATCCATCAACCCACAGTTCCCCATCCACATCTGGAAGGGGCATATCCTGTAAGTCAACCCGACCCTTTGCTTGTTCCTCGGTCAGGAAAACACAATCATGGTGTTTTTCCTCCTGGCCCTCTTCAACCGGATATGGCAATAAAGTGGCAGGGTTCAGGGTAGCTCATCTTTTCAGTGTGATATGTGGCGCCAGAAGTGTGAGCTCATATCCTGTTAAACGTGCGCTCGTGAGATACTGCGTCTTCGTTTGATTTAACAGGACATCTACTGCATGGGGAACTAGCACCAACAATTTGTGCGACAAAACTATTCCCTCACTCTGCCGTATAGCTACTGCTGTTGCTGCAACTGCTCGTAAACACCCAGGTAACCCTCGCGCTACAGGATCAAGGATGGCTGAGAAATACGCACATGGCCTCTGCTTATCCCGTGTGCCTGCACTAACACTGATAACGCGCACCCATCTTTCTCGTGCACGTACAACGTGAAAATCTTTGTGTAATCTGGTGTACCTAACACAGGTGCAGAGCAAAGGGCCTGTCTCAATTGTTCAAAAGCATTTTGACATTCATCTGTCCATTCAAGGGGCATTGGTGTAGTTTTGGACAATAACGCTAACAAAGGTTTGATAATGTGCGAAAACCCCATGATCCACTGTCTACAAAAGGACATTAGTCCTATGAAGGCGCGTACATCTCTCTGAGTGCGGGGAACTGGCGTATCTAAAATCGCTTGAATTCAATCTGATGTTAATGCACGCCCCTCCTTAGACAAAAGATGACCGAGGTAGGTCACCTTGGGTCTACAGTATTGTAGCTTTTTCTTAGAGACTTTATGATTGTTCTGAGCCAAAAAGGAAAGCAAAGCAAGTGTACTCTCCTCACATTGTGCATAGGTGTCTGCAGCCAACAGGAGATCATCAACATACTGTATAAGTGCTACTCCGGATTGCAATTCAAAAGAGTCAAGCTGTCTTTTTAAAGCCTGGCTATAGATGCTAGGACTCTCTGTGTAACCTTGGGGAACACGACAAAATCTGTACGATTTATTATTTAACGTAAAGCCAAATAAGTATCTGCTGTCAGGATGAATGGGGATGGAAAAGAACGCGTTTTTAAGGTCAATAACAGTAAAGGTCGTTGCAGTTGGGGGTACCAATGTAAGCAATGTCGTGATATCAGACACCACCGGATATTGGGGAATGACAATTTTGTTAATTTCTCTCAAATCAATAATAAATCGATGGACTTTGTCGTCAGTGTCTTTCTTAAGGATCGGAAGAATAGGGCTGTTACAGACATTGTAAGGAACTTCCTCCACTACTCCTGCAATGATCAAATCCTGAACGATGTGCGTCAGGGCAATTTCACCTTCCCTAGAGATCTTGTACTGCGGTACACGTGGCAAAAGTACTCACTCCTTGACAGTAATCCGAATAGGCGGAATGAGCATCTGTCCCACATCCGTATCTGATGTCGCCCATAACGTGTGTGGGAGAGAGACTAATGCTTCAATTTCCTTCATTGTACAAAATCTGTCTGAATCTGGGTAATTGTCGTTCAAAATAACCCGCACTCCTTCAGGAGCGCAGCGTATCGTTGCTCGAAAATATTTGAGCAAATCAATGCCCATAATGTTATCTGGAGTGTGAGGCGACAACAAAAATGGGCAAAAGCTGAAAAATTTGTCAATACAAAGTGCAAGAGGTTGTGATAATGGGCTAGGAGAGGGTGTGCCATCAAACCCTATACATGTTATCGTTTCGCCAGACAGGGGAGCCCTTGGAACCAAGTTTTTAGACAAAGCACTACGAGTAGCTCCTGTGTCAACTAAAAACTGATCAGTAGAACCCAAAATGCCCGCTGATACATATGGACCTCTTTGATCTACTGGCACTTCAACCGATTCCACACCCCATCCTACGCAATCCTATGCATGCACATAATCCTGATGCTCCACATTCTCACCCTCCAATATCTGATACTGGTTCCATCTATCAAAGGTATTTCGTTCATCCTGACCACGACCCCTCGCTTCCAAACCTACCACGATCACTTCCTCCACCTCTCGCTCCTGAATAACTATTCCTCGACCTTCCACCTCCTCGACCACGCTGGCTACGTTGCTCACGAAGCACCGGACAATCTTCAGCCCAATGCCCAAACTCTTTACAATATGCACATTGGTCCTCAGCAATATCGGTACGACCGTACGATGCATTACCCCCTCCTCGCCTGCCTCTATCATTTCCTCTAGATTGCGCACCGCGAACCTGTGCCAACATCACCTTCATTTTCAATTCCTTCGTTTTCTTATCAACACTTTCTTTAGCCTCTAATTCCTGCCGCTCATAATACTGAGCCATAGTTAACAAAGACGCAGGGGTCGCCGTGGTCCAGGAACTTTCACTTGTTTTCAACCGTTTTGCAATCTCCGGTAGGAGATTAGCCACATACTTATCAACAAACAGATGCCTACCCGTATCATCTGTTAATGATTGACCACTGTAATCATGAAACGCTTCTTCGAAACGTGTAAAGAAATCAGATACCGATTCGTCTGGCTTCTGTTTGCATGAAGCTAACATAGTCCAATCAATCTTTTTAGGAGGAACAAGCGTTTTTAGTTTGTTCAAAATAGCCGTTGGAAGGTCTAAAATTAAATCACGTGGTTTGCATGCAGGTTCCCTGTCTAAGTCAGCCTGACCTATCTCCTTCCAAGTTGCCCCAAACATCGTTTGATCATTAGTCTTACGAATCGATCTCCACATATCGGGGGGAAGTATTAATCCAAAGAAAAGATCTATATCAACAAGAGTCATAACACAAGAGGAAATGGCCCCCTCCACCCCTTCATAGAATGCTGCCGGATTCTTACGGAGATCAGGTAAAGCATTTTTCAATGCCATAACATCTGCTCTGTTCCAAGGTGTAAACACCCAATTATATATAAAATACCCCTTTGCATTTGCCGACATTTTATCTTCATCTGTACCGTCCCCTTTAGGGGGAACATACAGAGGTGCAGCTTCACGCATAGGCATAACATGCACTTTAGAATTCTTATCTGAACCCAGGATAGAACACTGTTTGGACTGTTCCGTCGACCCCGTTTTTCTGCTTTTCGTGCTTCCCACAATCTGGACGCCTCATCTCGTAGCTGGACCAATCGTAGGAAAAAGGTATCTGCATCTGAAATATCAAATAGACCTTTACGCATATGCTCATAATGAACTGATATGTCCTTAGATTCTAATTCCTCTGCATTTTTACGAAATCGGGCAACAACTTCATCTGCAAAAGTACTTAAAAAACACATCTGTTCTCGTTCTGACCACTTATTCCGTTCAGCATTAAGTTCTGACATAGTTATGTTATTCAGATTCAGTTTCCTAGCAAAACTACGCAATTCCGCGGCTCTCTCAGCAGTTAACCTGGTACTCGACTTATCTCGACCTTCATCACCGGAATCCTCAGTCGGGGCCATAGGCTGAACATACAGAGGCGGAGATCGATCTAATAACGAAAAATCATCAACTTCATTATTAAGGACAGGATAAAGCGGACGTCGAATAGGAAATTGACCGGTCGTTTGCAAATTACGTTCCCGTGCCTCCCTCTCTTTCTTCTCCTGCGCCTCCTTTTTCTCAAGCTGTAAAGCTTTATCTCGAGCAGCCTTGCGCTGCTCTTTGTCCGCCAAGGCAACCTCACGCTTCATACGTTCACGCACTGCTTTCTCCCACATTCGCACACAATCAAACATGTCCTGTCTAGACCTGCGCTGAAACAAACATTGCTCCACAAACTGAACCTTTCGCAAATCAAACGACCCATGTAGTGGCCATTGCAACTCGGGATCGGTTCTAGTGTATTTATGCCATAATTTACTGTACAGTATAGGGGGAAGGCCAAATTTAACATACATATCACGATTAGGTGTTCCCTCTGGGGGAGCCGGCTGAGATTCATTTAACCTGTATGTGGTACCATTTATAAGACAGCACATCCCTCGGAGTGTGCTTAAAACAGGCATGTTCAAAAAGTACCACGAAAGCGTGATACCGTAAAAATGGCACTTACAATACTTCACACAAATGTGCCGCTGAAAATACGAACAAAGTTAGAGAAACATCTCTACATGCCTGCCTATGTGAAGTGCACTACACATATATATATTCAAAATTCACAAAGTCAAAATGTTAGCTAACTCAAATCCTAATCACAGTCATAGAACTCCAGTAAGCGTCCGCAGACTACCTTACCGATCACAAATCTTACCCAAATCTCAAAAATCCAGATTCCAACTGCCAAGGTCTTTGATCGAATCAGCCAAACGGGCACTGTACAGCAACACAGACGAGCAGAATCTCAGTCGGGGACCGGCGCCACCTGGAAGGTCAGATCAGAAGGAAGGGAAGAAAACACCATGGGTGCCAAGACTCGGGTCACTCAGTGGCAGCGTACGCGTCCATGGCGAGTTTCCAATCCTTCGTCACGACCTCTCCTTCGGGCATTCGAGTCGCCGATGAGTCCCTTCGTGGTCGCCAATTTGTGGTATTGGGTTCCCAAGGCCTACATGCTCCGCAGAATACCCACTTACACCAAAAGAACTGTTGGCACGGAAACTGAAAAGTACAAAAGACAAGTTTATTAAGACCCCATGGGGTGGTGGTACATTCCTACAGCACCCTTCGGCAATGCAAGAAGTATCACCCCGAACTTCGGTGCGAGTCCCTCTTTTATACAGTTTTCAAACAAGAGAAAGGTAGGCGGTACATGGTTACAGAGTTTAGGTACATATGTGGTTATTTTTGGAGCACAGCCAACTCATGGGAGGGGTTACAACTCCACTGGTCAGTTTGGCGGAACATTCCTAAGGGGTGACTGGTCAGTCGGAACTGCGCATGTACAGGCTTGACCGTTACTAAAAATAGCCTGTTGCTGGGCAAACTCAAGTGGTCAGTGGTACGGACAAAGGACTAGTCAAGTCAAGTCAAGTCAAAACCACTTTATTCGATTTAGTTAAAAATCATAAAAGCATTCTACAATCACATCACAGGAAGGGCAATACAAATTCATAAGCAGATACAAAAGCATCAAACAGTAATAATTTCATATACATAAAAATACATGATATGAGGAAACGACAGTAATGATTAATTAATATACATTATAAAAATACATCTTAAAAAGAGTCAATACTCGATAAAATAGACGTTTAAAAATGAGAGCAACATCCATTTCAATCATCTTCACAAAACACTAATATTTACATCTTTAAGTCTTTTCCTCCTGATCCTAACCGCAGCAACAAGGTAATTGGCCACGCTAAACATGGCCAACGCAGAATCCAATAATTGGAGGTACAGGAGAGCAGGTTTTGCCTGATAAAAAGCTTTATCCTTCAATAGTGGTACCAGGTATTTCTGTCTGGGCTCAGTAAAGAAATTACAAAACAACATAAAGTGCATATTATTTTGTGTGGAAAAACTATCACAATTGCAGACAGGGGCATCCTCCTCCTTAAACCAACCTTGACTATCACACAAAACAGTGTAAATCTGGTTAAACCGAAGTTTCACCAGAAGCCACCTATGAAAGGGGATAGTGACGATAGTGAGGTACGGTTGGATGGTAAGACGCGTAATGGTCAGGTAGTGGGCTCTGACCGTGGGCTTGAGTAGTTGGCGTTCCTCCCTCTCCACATTTTTCATTGTTATAAAATTGGCCTTCACCCAAGCTAAATCTGATTTCTTAAGACTCTGAGGGGCCAGAAAAATATCAGGACGACCCAGGTCCAGAGAGCACTTATGTATATATGAAAGCCAAATAATGTTTTTATAATTATCTAATTTTAAACAGTCCACCAGTATTTTATGATTTAGACCCAAGTTTTTATTGGTCCAAAGCCTTATCCATAACAAGATAGGAGCCATAAGAAGGGTATCCGATATATATCCAAGCCCAACTTCCTGGTGAACTGAGAACGTGGCTGTAGATTGGGGAAGCCCTAAGGTGGAACGCAGGAATTTATTTTCTTCCCTTTGAACTGGTTCACTATTTACATAGCCCCACAGACCCGAGCCGTACCTGGCTATTGCCACTGATTTTGCCCTGTACAAGTTAAGTAAGGCACCTGTTGGCTTCCCGCCCAGTCTCCTAGCAAAACTTAGGATAGCAGTGGCTGAGCTTCTAACCGCTTTGGTTTTAGCTACAATTTGCGGAGCCCAACTCCCCTTGGTGTCAAAAATTACACCCAGATATGTAAAAATTTTAACATTAGTGATCACGTCACCGTTGCAATAGAACTTTCTGGAGTTGTTTTTACCAGCCCCAAACGCCATGACGTGTGATTTGGAGTTGTTTATTACTAGGTCTAATGATAACATAAAATCGTTAAAAGCATTTAAAAGTTTTTGTAGACCTATGGGAGTCCGAGCTATTAAAGCGGCATCATCCGCGTACAGGAAAACCGGAATACGAGTTTCCCCTGCACGCGGAGTATCCAAGGTAGCAGTTAAAAGAGTTTCCTCAAGTGAATTTATATACAAGGTGAAGAGCATGGGAGCAAGAATGCAGCCCTGCCGCACGCCCCTGCTGGATTTGAACCAAGCGGTACGATTACCTTCTTGGTCCATTCTGATTGAAGCTTTCAGATCTTTGTGTAATTCAGCCAAAAAATATACAAGAGGGGGATCAAGACCCAGCTTTAACAACATGGTCCACAGCCGAGCTCTATTCACCAAATCAAAAGCTGTGGACAGGTCCATAAAGGCAACAAAAATTGACCCTTTTTCAACAGTTGTGTATTTCGAAATTAACAAATGAAGATTTAAACATTGGTCCTCAGTCCCTCTCCCAGCACGGAACCCATATTGGGCATCTACTAGAATATTATTATCTGTGGACCAGGTGTTAATTCTAGCAAGCAGGACTTTGCCCAAAATCTTCATTGAAGAATCCAATAACGAGATTGGTCGAAAACACTTTGGGTCGCTTCTTAGGCCCTTTTTAAAAATAGGTACTATAATGGCACATGACCATGTTTTTGGCAAACCCCCCTCATACACACAATTAAAAACATTAGCTAAAATCTCAGCCCACATCTCCGAGTTAAGTTTGTATAGGTCCGGGGGCACCCCATCCGGGCCAGGGGCTTTATTAGCAGCTGAGCCTACAATTGCCAGCTCAACTTCTGATTTGGTAAACTCTAAATTAATGGGAGAAAATGAGGAGTAAGGTATTTTAAACACCTCGGCAATTTCATTGGAACCATATATATTAGAAAAATGGTTAATCCAATCAGCTTCAGATATGTTAATTTCAAGATCCAAATTGTTTGTGTGAGAGAACAAAGGATTATTAATAATAGCCCAAAATTTGGAGCTATGTTTAAGGGTTACGGGGTCCATCAAAGAGTCCCAGGCTTCATCTTTGATGGCTTTTTTTCGATGTTTTACTGCTAAAGCATATTGTCTTCTTAGATCTGCCACCAAAGTCCTATCTCTAGGCGATTGTTTAAGACCTTTCAGCAGGGCTGAGTGTGCCTGTGAGCAAGAGTGGTCAAACCATCTACACACTGGGACAGAACCCCTCCCTGGTTTGACTCTAAGCTCTTTTTCCACTCTAGCGCAGATAGCTTCAAAGGCACTCACAACTTCCCCTCCCCTCATCTCTCTATTCCTACATTTCCCAATTTCGACTCCCATATCTTGCACAATAAGACCATGGAAATCCTCTGGACAGACTTTACACCATTTAAGGCGTCTGCCCTGGTCTTTACTCCTCACATCCCTTATAGAGGTAGCCCTTACTACTCCTTTATACAAACCAGAAAGAGCATCCAGAACCAATAACACAGGGTTGTGGTCACTAAATCCACTAACAATTGCATTATAAAACAATACATAACGAAGGAGCCCTGGGGACATAAAAAAATAGTCAATAATCGATTCACTGCCCCTTGCGTTGTACGTGACCACACGGTTTGTTGTATCTGAGAACCCTGGTTCATATAGGTCATTTGATGAGAGCAAGTTTTCCATCGCCACTCCCTTAGAACTGTGTTCAAAGTGTGGCGGTGAGGTATAATCAGGACCGTTTTCATCAATAATCTGGCAATGGGACTCACACAAATGAACATTAAAATCACCCATCATTATACACTGAACAAAAGTGGTTTGTTTTGACATATATTTAGTTAAAAAGTCCGATAGACCATCTAAAACAAAATTTGGGGATCCCCCCTGCATGGAGTTGTAACAATTTATTAACACAATCTTATTCTTATCAGCCAAACAGATTTCCACCAGCTGAAAATAGTGAGAAGAACTAGGGATTACTCTAACATTACCTGCAATTTTGACTGAAACAAGGAATAGCAAACCCCCTCTGTCCCTACCCGACGTGGAGCTCAGGGCATCAACAAAAAAAGAAGTGTATCCTTCTACCCAGAAACCTTTATCTTTCATCCAAGTTTCTTGTAATGCAACAATATCATGGTTCTTCACAGATTGTAACCAAATAGGGTCATCCTGTTTTGCCCGTAGGCCCGCGATGTTCCATGATACTAACCGTATGTGCCCTTCCCCTAACTGTAATGGGTCGTTAATAACAGTTTCACCTCTAACAACAGGTAGGGTCACATCAGTATTGCTTGGGAGTTGGCAAGTCAGGTTATCCTGTTCAGGTACAGGTTCTAGTCATTCAATGTCTATTCTATCAGCTAATACCGAAAACATATTTGACAATGGTAGATCGTTGGAAGGTGTATTCCTTACAGCATTTACTGCGCCATTAGCTTTGATTGGCTTAGTCAACCATACATTAATAGGCATGGGTGAGATAAGATTGTCCTCTGCCCAAGTATTATCAATAGACTGTAACTTGATATTCTCATTTACAACTGGCCCATAAGGTCGGGGATAAAAGAAACCAAGAGGCATCGCCCGAACCCCTTTACTTACAGGATCCAGAGGGGAGTCATCCCAGAAAAGTCGACTGGCGACATTCTTAGATTTAAAATTTACAATAACACAGTCTCCAGATACCTCTTTCTTGCTTCTACCCACCCAGTTTACCCGTCTACTTGTTACAATATTGTCAGAGATATTACTTTCTCCCGTGCAGTTGGCATTACACCATTTTTTAACGTGCCTAAGCAGGGACTCATGGTGTTCTACCGCCCCGTCTTCCAGTTTAGGCACGTTAACCAAAATTGCGACAAAGGGTGTTGCATCCGGAGGTAAATTTATTGGAGGTACCCTTTTTTCCGAAACCCCCCCCTGGCCTCTAGGCCTTGTGGAGCAACTTGCACTGTGGCCAACCTCTGTCGTGGGGATATATATTCCATTATCTACTTTCCCCATTGGTGGGACAGGTTTGACAATAGGTAAAAGAGGGATATTGACTGGTCTAGTTATGGGTGGGTCACAAACTTTAGGGGCAGTAACCTGCACAACTGAAGGGCATGGAGCCAAAGGCATAGAGAATGCAGGGGCCCGAGTATTAAGAACATCATTGATACGATCACATTTTGCCATAAGGTTCTTAACACAGTCCTTCAGAGTTTCATTAATATCCGAGGCAATCTGGATTAAAGCAGTCTCAAGTCTATCTGTGAACAATTTTTCCAATAAGGCCATAATGCCTTCCTCTGTCAGAAGGGTTGGCTGGGTAGAACCAGCCATAGTTAGAACAGAACTTCCAGCATCCCCGGGGTTCATAGGGAAGTTAGGTATCACGGTTTCAGGTAAGGCTGGGCATGGAAGAACTGTGGCTGGAAGTGACAGAGAAGGTCTACAAGCCTCAATAATGACCCGAGGCTCCAATGGTATACAACTTATGGTGGAGGAGTTCGAAGTATCAACAGTCCCAGGACTAGGAGCAAGGCCCAGTTCACGCTCGGACTCAGCAATCTGCGATGATAGTTCCCCCACCTTAGTAGTTGGATATGTGAGTATACTTGTAGTATATTTAGGCACCTTCGCTTTAGCCTCATCGGCCGCTGGTGTAGCCAATTTGCGCTTACCCATTATGAAGGATGTTAAGGACGTGACCCGTCCCGTCCCTGGTCGTCCTTGGACGGCCTTAGACGGCCCGCCCTCTGCCCGGGCTCCGCCCGGCGTCGCCCGCGCGCGTCCGCGACGCGGAGGTCGAGGCTCCGCTTTGTAGCGCCTCAGGGCGCGAAGACAGCGGTGACAGGAAGTCCGCGCAAAGCCCACTGGGAGCTGTAGTCTCTAGCCGCTCCTGGATGTCGATGGCGGCGAGACTCACAGCGTTGGCAACCCAGGGGCTGAGGCAGAGTGCTGGCGTGTGGACAGGTAGGCTGTGTGCGCCGTGTGCGCTGCTTGAGACCCCCCTCACACACACCAAAAGCCAATACTCCTGACTTTACACGTACCCTAGATCCCAAAGCCTTCTTGAGATAGTCCTAAGGGGGCAAAGGACCCTAAGTGGTCACAGTAAGTCTTTGATATTATTTGAGCAATGCAAACTTGAGTTCTATATACCAGAGGAAGCCTATCTACAATATCGCCAACTAAGAAACCGGGCCTTACACTCCTCTAATATCCCAGCAGCAACAAGGGAACAAACAATCTTTGAAGAAAAACTAGTATGCACATAGTTGTGTGGTATTGGGTTCCCAAGGCCTACATGCTTCGCAGAATACCCACTTACACCAAAAGAACTGTTGGCACGGAAACTGAAAAGTACAAAAGACAAGTTTATTAAGACCCCATGGGGTGGTGGTACATTCCTACAGCACCCTTCGGCAATGCAAGAAGTATCACCCCGAACTTCGGTGCGAGTCCCTCTTTTATACAGTTTTCAAACAAGAGAAAGGTAGGCGGTACATGGTTACAGAGTTTAGGTACATATATGGTCATTTTTGGAGCACAGCCAACTCATGGGAGGGGTTACAACTCCACTGGTCAGTTTGGCGGAACATTCCTGGGGGGTGACTGGTCAGTCGGAACTGCGCATGTACAGGCTTGACCGTTACTAAAAATAGCCTGTTGCTGGGCAAACTCAAGTGGTCAGTGGTACGGACAAAGGACTAAAGGGCATGCTGACCACGAGGCAGTTCATTCTCTAAAATGGCCGCCGTAACATACAAAATGGCGTTTTCGAATAAGGCCAAGTTAAGGGGAATAACGTGTAGCAAAGCTAAGCGCTAAACCAGCCATCGTCAAATTACGACAGTTGGGCACAAAAGGCTTTTGGCCACATGCATCAAAGTCCGGTTTTGTGATTCCTTATTTGCGATTTTTAGGGAATCGCAAATAAGGAATCGCAAAATGAGATGCATGATTTAAATCGCATAATATTAGCGATTCGGTAAAAATCGCAATTTTGACCGAATCGCAAATATTATGCGAATTCTAATTTACGATTTCGCAATTTCCATTGATTCCTATGGGCCAAAAAGGTCCATAGGAATCAATGGGAAGGCATTAACATTTTGCGAATTTCAATTAGCGATTCGCAAAATGTTAATGCATTCCATGGGTGCAGGGGGGGTCCAAAAGACCCCCCTGCACCCCTGAAATGTATTTTGAAGTGCATGTTTCACACACACATGTCCTAAGGACATGTGTGTCTGTAACATGACAGTGTTTTAAGATGCAATTTTGAGCATTTTAATACATTTTCGCAAATTACCACGAGGTTCACCCTCGTGGTAATTTGCACCCCCTAATTGCGAATTCGCAATTTTAAAAGTAATCATGCATTGCTTTTAAGGAATCGCAAATTTGCGATTCCTTAAAAGCAATCGCATTTTTGAAATTCGGTAAAAATAGCGATTTTTCCAAAAATGTTTGATGCATCCCAAAAACCTATTTAGGAATCGCAAACGGCCGAATTTACCAATTCGCACCGTTTGCACTTCCTAAATAGGTTGATGCATGTGGCCGTTTGTGTCTAGAACTTATACGGCTCTGCAACACTCAAGACTTGTCATAGCACGCAAATATAAAACCTGTTGGGAGGCTGATCTCCAAAGGTACATTTTGAGCAAGGGCTAGGATCAGCTCTGGCATGATGTATGCAAAATTCTGTGTAGCAGACCTCAAAGAGTATCCGCAAACAAAGGGATGTACGAAATGGTATCTCACACCAATACACCTGTACAAAATGTTGTCATTGGTCACTACATTGTTCCACATAAAGGGAATGCCGGGCCACCTGATACCTGAGGAATCACTAATTGGGCGCCTTGGCTCAATGCCCTACACCTTGAGAGCATTTTGGGCTCTGATGAGAAACTTACATGACACATGACAGGGCTGGCACACAACTTATAACCAGTAATCAGAAAAAGAAAGAAGCTCCACACCCAACCCATTGGTTCCATAAGATGTGGCACGCCGAGAAGAGATCATACACAGTTTCATGCATACAGAGCGTAAACTCACATGCATGAAGGCTAATGACAAGCTTCGTCAATTTAGAAACACAGGGGTGCACCATATTTTCTAGAATATGGTGCAGCCCTGCGCTCTCGCTAAATTTAGCTGCCTACACCAATGCAGGCACCAGTACAAGGGTACCTGTGTTGAGGGAAAACTATTTATGTGCAGGAAGATTCCATGTAAAAGGGCCACGTGTGCTAACTTTCTAGTATTACAGGAGGAAAATACCTAGTTAGGTGTCCATCCTTTCAGCAGATGTTTTAACGCCCTCCCCACCACTAATATATTTTACTAGTAGATACACCTAGTCAGATTATACAGAAGGTTGTGATAATATTAGGGCAACTTCAGGGTGGCACGATGGAATCGCGAATGTGGCCTGCTAAAATGTCACCTTTATTGGGTCAACAAAATAAATGCTACTGAGTTGCATTATTACAACGCCTGTTACTGACAATTCTCATCAACTAAAAGACTGTAGTAACAAATGGCACACAAAAGCAAGTGCAAATTTGTGGGACCGGGGACTTTTATTATATATACATATGTTTTATCTCAAAGGGTTATGGGTAGGTAAGTGTATAGTCTTCACATAGACAGCCTTTGGACCTTTTTTGTTGCACTTTTTTATAGCGCAAATCCGACCCGAAGGTATTGAGCACCAGTTACATTATACAAGGATACATTCATTTTTTGGCAGGCACGGAGAGATTAAGGGCCCGATGTAGGTAAATCCCATTTACCGATTTTGAAATACCGAATTTTACTGATCCGGTATTTCAAAATCGGTAAATGGGATGTAGGTCCCAACATCTGGAATTGTTACCGATTCCTTACAAATTCGGTATTTACCGATTCGGTAAATACCGAATCAGTATTTGCTATTGAATCCTATGGGCCTTTGAAGCCCATAGGATTAAAGTCAAATACCGAATCGGTATTTACCAAATCGGTAAATACCGAATTTGGCAAGGGTGCAGGGGGTGTCACTTTGACACCCTGTAGCACCCCCAAAACGGGCATGTGTGCAATGTGGCACACAGACATGCCCTAAGGGCACGTCTGTCTGTCACATGGCACATGTGTACATGCACAGATGTGCATGTACACAGGAATCGGTATTTTACCATGGATTTGTATTCCATGGTAAAATACCGATTCTGTAAGCCATGTGCTGATGGAACATTGGCTACCTACATTGCATTTTCGGTAATTTTACCGATTCGGTAATGATAACGATTCGGTAAAATTACCGAAAATGTGCCCCTACATCTCGATAGCCCTTTACCGATCGGAAACGGCCGAAAATCGGTATTTTCGGCCGATTCCGATCGGTAAAGGGCTACCTACATCAGGCCCTAAGTGATTTGCCTAGAATCACAAGGGGCTAGATGTAGGTAGGAAAGATTTACCGATTTTAAATTACCGAATTTTACCGATTCGGTAATTTAAAATCGGTAAATCTATGGGTCCGACATGTAGGTTTTCCAGATGTGCTGGAATACTGAATCGGATGAATTCGGTATTTACCGATTCGGTAAATACCGAATCGGTAATGCCCATTCATTCCTATGGGCTTTGAAACCCATAGGAATGAATGAGCATTACCGTACCGATTCACACAAGGGTGCAGGGGGTGTCACTTTGACACCCTCTGGCACCCCCAAAACAGGCACGGGTGCCATGTGGCAGGCATACCTGCCCTAAGGGCAGGTCTGCCTGTCACATGGCATAGGTGTGCATGCACACATGTGCATGCACACCGGAATCGGTATTTTACCATCAAATTGGATTTGATGGTAAAATACCGATTCGTTAAGGCTCCTGGGACTCTGAAGAGTCCCACCTACATATGGGTGGCTCCGAATCGGTAAATATACCGATTACTTATTTTACCGAATCGGTAAAATTACCGAATCGGTAATTTTACCGATTCGGTAAAATAATGCCCCCTACATACCATTCGCCTATTTACCGATCGGTAACGGCCGAAAATATCGATTTTCGGCCGTTACCGACAGACCTACATCGGGCCCCAGATGTTGAGTCGATGCTGAGATTCGAATATGGTTCCCCAGTCCCAAAGTCGCAGATCTGACCGTTATACCATATCCTCTCCTCTCTGGGCCAGATGTATCAAAGGGTTTTGCCCATTCTGTGTCTATGGGGAAATGTGTTGATACATATGGCCCTTATTATGCAGTTTGTTTTGGACAAATGTGGGCGCATTACCGTCTGGAGATGTGGAGAACTTGCAGTTGTGTGATTATTGGTGCCGTGCATTTTCACACCTTTTGAGTAATCTAATCTTTCCCCCTACTGTCCCGTTTCACGAACCTCCCTTTCCTGCTCTTACAGCTTGCCTGAAATATCTGTACCGAGCGTGCTGGAATACGTTCTCTTCTGAGGGGGAGATTTAGCACAGCAGAGGGCAGGTGTCAGCTCCACCAATGAAAATAGATTTTACAAAGATGTCAGTTGGTTGCAGAATCTCTGAATTTGAACCCCGTGTCACCGAACAATACTTTCAGCTCTTAATAACATAAAAATGTGAAGTCCTGCCCGCCCGCTGTGATAAATGTAATTTAGATTATTGCTAAGGATCACAAATTACAACATTATGGAATGAAAAGGCATATAATTCTTTCATCCTTGCAAATACAGTAGGTTAACTACACCCTCTATCAAATCTTGGAGGCTTAATTTCGATGCTTCACTTTGCTTCATAAAAAGTAGGCCTGGCTCGCTTAAAAAAAGATGCCTTTGGGATTTCCAAACAAGTAATTGTTCTCTAATTGAGCAACCTTTGTTTGCAGAGAGGACAACCTCCCAAACAGTCCATTACTATGCTGTGTAATGCCGCGCTCTAAAATATTCCAGTTGCGTCTGTTGTTACTTTTTCGCCACATAAAAAATTAATGTCCTTGAATGTATTAGCATGTTCATTTAAAAGGAACCATGTGTACATTTTAATTAAAAGGTATAATTCAGCCCTTCCCTCACTCTCCTCCTGCTCAGCTCCCTCAGACCACGTTATCTTAAATCTTCATCTTGTTGGTAATGGGGTTTGGGCCTATAATCAGGAAGAAATACTGGTGTTACTTAATGCAAGCAGTAAACAGCTCTCCGTTCCCAGAGATATGGCCGAGTTCCTCTCATGCGCTACCACCTTTTTCCTTTTTTAATTAGAAATGTTCTTAAATGAATGCAAGAACACCGGGCGCGAGGCACTAAGTCTTGGGCCTCGTGCAGTCTTTATTTATTTTAGGGCTTCATATAGAGCACTAAAAGCCGTCTGGGAGGAGAGAGTGAGTGTGGGCGCTCCGCATCCAACGACATCCTCAGCAGAAGTATTTGCTGAGACCAGACTGACTTATAGAGCTCGAAGGAATGCAGGTATATCATTTAGACACTTGAGCATCCTTTGGTAATTTAATCTATTTTAATACCAATGGTTGTTGCACTTTCAGAATACTAGTCACATGTTTTTGATCTTTTCCTTTCATGTGAGTGGCATGCATGCATGTGAGTATGTCCTTTCCTGTGAGTGGCATGCATGTGTGTAAATGTGTTCTATAGACATGGGACATTTTAGCTCTTGTGCTGATCTTAGAATGCTTAGTTAGATGCTGGTTATCCCTTAAAATATGCTAATCTCATAAAGATTTCAAACAAAGGGGTATATGTACAAGAACCAACGCTAACTATCGCTAACGCTAGTTAGCTGCAGTTTTCTTAACGCAGCCTATTACCAAAAATTATTACCCTGTTAGCGATGTATTTACAGTAAGTCGCTACATGGTGATAGCTTCTAGTAGCTGCAGTGAAGTGTGAAGGCAATACAAATTCTGACGTTAGCGGGCGAAAACAGCTGATAGGCCCGTTAGCAGCAAAAAATTCACGTTAGTCAGCCCAACGTGGCTCTAGCGGCAAGAGTAGCCTATAAGTCGACCTCCAATGAAAAATAGGAAACAAAACCAATGGAATGCAAAATGGAGCAGCCAGGAGCAAGTGCAGCACAGATCAACAAACTCCCACAAGTCCCTCAACAGCCAGGATGGCCAGCGAGAGACCCAGGGAAAGAGGAAATTCAGGGGTACAGTTATGAAAGAGGTGCATTGCTGGGCAAAACCAGTGATGCATCACTTATCATTGCACACTCCTTGCAACACCATGACATCCAAAACCTTGAAAGCACGGACAGTCCGTGGGGCCAGGAGGCCTCGCTGGCCCTGTGTCTGGGACCCGGAGTGGGATGCGGAGGGGCTGTGGGTTTGCTGGGCCGTGGAGGTAGACATTGAGGCATCAGCGATCGCCCTTAGCTGGTGGTGCAGTCTGCCATGTCGCATGGAGACACATTGGTGACCTATGTGAGAAGGCCGCCTGGTGCCCCTTGGAGCTGTAAATGGTAGGGGCACTCCTGCACACTAACGTAGGGAGGTCTGCATTGCATATTATGTGCCACCACTACACTGCGGTGCATGGAGGAGATTACCAATGGTGGGCCGCCCCTCTCTGCATCACACGCCGGAGGATGTTGCGCTGGCCGGACGCTCTGAAGGGTGAGACCCCTGAGCTGCGCCAAACTTGTGTTGGTGGGAGTGCTGCAAATTCACTCCTAATGGGGCCCTTTTGCATCACCTGCATCAGGAGGTTCCCTTGTCAACTTGGCGGTGACTGCTGTACCCAGGCTTGTGAAATCCTGCCTTGCTGAGGGTCTTCCGGGCAGAGTCACAGATTTGGAGAGAGTACAGCGGATTACGCCATGGTGTCAATGTCCAGGTGAGGAAAAGGTGGTACACGTAGTGGAGGAGGCCCGGGGGTCAAGTTTGGCCCAGGCCATGCACATGTGGGTGACGCACCACCAATGGCGGCTCATCCGCTATGGTGGAAGAGCATCACCCACTGCTTTCAAATAGTGTAAGAAGAGGAAACACAACATGATGATAACTTTCTGATGTACTCATGCTATGTTTCCTTTATGGAGTGGAGGGTGGGTGGGGCTGCTCTACTTACAGAGCAGGCCAGGAGCGGAGTGGCATGTCCACTCAAGTGCGCAATGACTGTTTGGTTGGCCCTCTCAGGCCACCCAAAGCAGTCATGCGCACATCCATGGTCACAGTGCAGGCTGCATTACAGGATGCATGGAGAACATGCCCACCCCTCCAGCCCCTGGCTGAACACATTGTTGTGGCGCTCAAGAACAATCTCAGAGCGCATTGCAGCATTGTGATTGGCTTAGGGGAGGAAGTTCGACTGCCTGCTTCCGGTTGCTGGAAGCAGACTCTGAAAAGCAAGAGCACAGAAGACACGGGACCCATCATGGAGATAAGAATATTTTTTTAAATATATTTACAACCCCCAGGGTCCCCGTCCTCTCCAGTGTCCTTTCCAGCGTTACCCACCTCCCCGCTGTCTAGACCCCCCCCTCAGCACTACATAATGGCAGCCGCTGTGCGGCCATGCGCATCGGGCATACAACTGGTGTGCCAAAGGCAAGCCCTTTGGCGTCCATCTGCCCCTGGACCGCGACCAGCACCAATTACCCTTCCTCTCAGAGACTATACCACTATGTTACCAGCACTCTCCTTGTCATCAACTGTGGACGCCACACCGCCTGCCATCTAGCAAAACTGTATAATTCTCTTGCACCCTGCGCCTGTCGAAACTGCGAACGCACCTTCTGTCACATCAGCACACCAGCGCCTCCTGCCACCAGGCCGACCAACAGCACAGCAAACCGGCTCAACTGCATCCTCCTCAACGTGCGGTCCATATGCAAACACACAACAAAAATCTGGGACCTCCTCAATGCCACCTCTCCAGACATCACCTTCTTCAAGTAAACCTGGATCAACCTCTGCTCCAGACTGGACATCACCATCACCATCCGTGACAGTTACAACCTCACCTGACGGACCACCCTGAGCGGCCAGGAGGAGGCATTACCATTGTCTGATAAAGTACAATTCGACTGACTTCACACTGTGATGACCCTATGGTGACCATGGAACACTGCCACTTCCAGATCCAGACCAACCCCAATACCACCCTCTGCAGCACACTCATCTACATGCCCCAGGGCCATGAACTCCCATTCACCGATGCCATTGTAGACCTCATCGCACCCTAGGCTCTCCCATCCACGGACTACATCCTACTCGAAGACCTCAAGTTCTACCTAAACAAACCCAGTGACCAGACACCACCAACCTCCTGGGAAACCTTGCCAACATCAGACTTAAACAGCTAGTCACCACACGCAGTGTAGTGAATACAGCGCATCCATGGTGTTGCAATAAGGGCATAGTGAAAAGTGTTGCAATGCTGTTTTGTCAGAGCTATGCAACACATTTCATGAATGAGGACCAGGAATGCGCCCTATCCTATTGGTGGTGTTCACTCTTGCTCTGCAGTTTTGCTGCAGGGCAGCGCAGCAACATTCCTCGCTGACCAGCTATTTTCTGGTCTTAAAAAACTGCCTCTAACTGGAGTTAGAGGCATTTTCTTTAGTTTTGCACCATACAAGGAATTCCTTGTAAATATCGCAAAGTGGGGTTAGCGGCATTTTTTGCACAGGAATGCCTACCTTGCATCTCACTTTCTTTAAGTCTTGCTAACAGAAGTGGCGATTCTAAAAATTCATGTTAACGCTGGAAAACTGCTGCTGACTGCGGTTATCGGCAACATGTCAATACGGTGATAAAAAAAAGCTGCTGTAACGACAAAAAATGTACGCTACGGCGGCGTTAACTACATATGCTCCATAATATCTTCCTGGTATCACCCCTCTTGTAAAATAACTGTGAGTACAAATCTCTACTTCAACCAGTTTTAAGCTATAGAAATTTACAGAAAACTGAAGGCCATATTTATGACCATGGTGGCGCACGGCAGCGCAGCCAGTCACCTCGCTGCGCTGCCCTGTGTGAAGGGAAAACAGCAGAAATGTATCATTTTTCCAATATGGTATATTCCTGTCCTTTCCCTTTGCACTGGTGCCATTCTGTAAGCCTAGTGCCATGGGGCAAGGGTGCCTTTGTTGTAGGCAAGATTGTTTTTGTGCAGGAAGGGGCACCATCCTGTGCAAAAACAATCCTGAGAGGATTTTCTCTTTCTATGTGTGCTGCAAAGATATTTCTCCTTATTATGCCTCACCTAGGGCGGCATATCTTTTCGGCACATTCCCAAGTTTACCAGGTTTTTTCAAATCTGGAAATGCATAAAAAACCATGGAAGTTGCATAAGAGCACCCACACAGCATCCATGGAATGCCTCCTTTGCTAAGATATTTAATGCGGCAATTCGTGCTGTGGCGCATTACGCCATATTTTTGAAGCTAGTTAAAACCACGTGAAGTGGCTTTACGTAGCTTTAAAAATATGACTTTAGATCTGTGTTGCTCTCGCACCACCTTGCATGGTGCAAGAGTGACACATACCGCTCAGCAATATGGGCCTGTGTGTATTGCTTATCAGGAAGAACTTTTATCCAAACGTCAGTCAGCATTCCTCATTCCTTAAGCATCTTCTAGGCTGGAAGTCAGGATATCTTGTCACATTTTTCCAGTCCAGTGATCCCTTCAGAATCCCGAATGCATCATTTTTGAGTGACTGGTCACCTTTCTTTTGTTTATGACTATGTTTGATTGTTAAACAGGCAAATGATAAAATAGTGAAGCAATACTATCAGAAAATGTACCGCATTATGTCAATTAATGTTCATTTTCTTGCCACATAATTTGGTAAACTCTGCAGCATACTTTGGCCTTTCTCATGCCGCAGATTTTCAGTGGCCCTGTACATAAGCTTGTGAGAAAGTTGAGCCACACAGAATGGTTAAAGGGTCACTGGCTTCAGGTGTTTGCTGTGCTAACTGTGATTGGAGTTGGGGCAAGAAAGGTAAAAGCCTTTACAAATCTGTTATTAAGCATGCACGAATAAGCTCTGCACTGGACATGCTACTAGCTTAAGTACAGGGGCTGCAAAATGTCCAAAGTGCAAACCTTTTAAAGATGAACATCTATTTTTATATGTAGTGCTCTGATTTCAGATTATATTTGGCATGGTTTTTTATTGTACTCATTGTTGCGAACATAAATCTATAAAGTAATACATTTTCCAAGGAATGGCCATAAAAATTTACAGCCAGTAACTTTTCCTCTGTCCCTCACAATGATATTCTACCAGACCCATTAAACGGTTCTCATTAATGCCCTTTAGATGATTGTGTAATGACCCGCAATCGCATGTAAGTGAACAGCCATTAAGGAATTAGCCCTTCTTAGCATGCTTTTAAGCACAGTTTAAAGACATGGGAGGTAGTGTGCGATATATTGGAAACAGTCATAATATTGAAAGAGTATAATACATAAACATCAAAAAAGAACACACACAATATTCCTAAAGTCAAATATAAAACGAAAAGCATTTTATAAATTTCCAAGAAAGGAAGGAAAGAAAAAAAAGAGAGGTCAGAGAGGAGACAGAGATGAAAGAAGTAGGAAAAGCAATTCTAACAGAACTGTATATCAAAAACAATGAAGCACACATAATAGATCAACAACCTGATGAAGTAAATAATGAATAAAGGGAAGAATAGAGATAAAGACTAACCAAACACGTATACAATTCCTTCTGTCATTTGTTCAATTTATTTGCTAATAAAGCTTTCAAACATAAAAAAGAACACATACAAATGGAAGATGTAACTAGTGCCTACCAAGAGCATCCCTATGCAAAGAGAGCCTACCCACAAAGCTTTTTTTTACAAAACGTAATAATGCCTTCTTCCATTGTTAGATGGGAATAACCCCTGAATTCTCAAATCACGTCTGTGGGTACTTGGGTCGTACACCAGAATTGAATCTGATCAGTGGCATCAAAGAGGGGCACAAAATGGAAAACTGTGCTCAAAGCCTTAGCACCGTAGTCTGCGTCCATTATGGGATTAACACACATAGCACTCATTGGGCCCTATTCACAAACTGCACTTTTTAATTAGTTTAGTTGTCCTACAATATGCTATTCACTAATCAACGTGTGGCGACCTCTGCCGCTCCTAACTTTTGTAAGCGGGGATCTCCGCACACACACGCCTATGTTTTTGTTGTAAATGTGGGAGTTGCTGGAAAATGGAAAACACCACAAAATTGGAGAAGTTTGAGGAGGGGTAAGCAGAGAATAAGGGAGTGTATAATTGGGTTTTATGGAGGTGCAAACACCCACTAATAATATAGTAAGTACATTGCTATTCCTAAAATGCGCTTTTAATGCATCTACAGCGAAAAAGGTCCCAAAACAGTTCTAAATGTACTGCAGGTTAGACCTGGAGTACATGTAGCACCAGATATTGGCAACCACTGTACCTGCAACACCCATCCATGGAAAATAAGTCAGTTAGAGACTCCAAATAAAACCCTCTCTGGAGATAATGTTTAAATAAATGAACTTATTTCAACTTAAAAAAAATATATACATATTTTAATTAATGCTAAAACACATATATACACACATAAATAAATAATAAGTAATATTATATTAAATAAACGTTTTAAAATGTAAAAATAAGATGTAATTTGTTTTGTTAAAATCATGTAAATTCATTAAAATGATTTATATGCATAACTTAGTAATTTGCATTACATACTAAATCAAAAAAACATTTACTGCAAGTGGGATCTATAAATAATTCTTTAAATTCTTGCATGATTCAGCTATTTTAAAATTAATTTATTTATTGATACTCCCTTAAAATAGTGTTGTAACATTTTATTTTGCTTGTTCTAGGCACAAAAATATATGCAATTACTTTACATTATTATACAACAGTAACATATTTTTACTTAATTTTTTTTTAAGTTTATGAAACTTCTTTTAACTGTCTCTATATTTTACCATAGGGAAATACCTACCCTGGTGGCACAGACCACTGCTAATATGTGAGAGGTTACTAGCAGAAACTTTACACACATAAATTTGGCGTCTCCACCTGGTTTTCATGGTTAGTCACACTTTTGAGTAACTTTGGATTTGTAAATGTTGAACAGACAAAACTAGTGAAGTTAGTACAAAGTGTAACAGAATGTACACGAGAAAACAAGTATGTATGTACATTTATCTTTATAAATCGGGCCCTTTAACTTTAGCTATGGTCATTTCCTCCCATGGAGTAAAAACCCATGACAAAATTGGTTGTGCATTACTCTTGAAATACATGCTACTTTTGTGTTATTTATAGAGTGCTTGAAAACCAGAGATATCTTGGGATAAAAGCAGGGATATTACTAAGTAAGCGACCTCTGACCCTGTCACCAGGCAGGTCGCTCCCCCACGCCACCAAGCCCTCCTGTGTGCCCTGTGACGCCGGTACCGCTCACTCTGGTTTGCGCCTGAGTGATTTCTTTCTCTGTGCCCCCTGTACTTGTGCTCCTCTGTACCTCTCTCTGCCTTGTGTCTCCCCCGCTCTGTACCCCCACATGTTTAGTCTAATACCATTGTTGTTTCTGTACTCTTGTGTGCCCCACTGTGCCCATTTTTTGCCTTCTGTACCCTGCCGTCCTCGCTCTTTCCCGCCGCTGTGTCCCCTGCGACCCCGCCTCCCTGTGATCCCATTTACCGCCCGCTCCCACCTCCCAACTGCTCCTCCCTCTCACTCCCCCTCATATGAAGGGCTTGCGCAGCGGGCGCGCCGCTGACGCACCAAAGGTGTGCCTAAGGCAAGCCCGTCTGCGCCCGTCAGCACCTAGACCACGCCCAGTGCCAGGACCCCTGACCCCCGCAAACACTACGACACACAGCACCACTCTGACCCCAGCACCTTCCACGCCCTCAACACCGGATGGTCACACACCTGTTGCCTACCACTCCGAAGCGCATACAGGGACGCTTCTCCTACCGAAACTGCAGCTTCACCAGCATCCGGCCCACTAACCCACCCACCAAAGAACCCAACTTCCTCAGATGCATCCTGCTCAACACCTGATCTGCCCCCAAACACGCAGTTGAACTCTGGGACGTACTCGACACCAATGCCCCATACGTCGCCTTCCTGATGGAGACCTGGCTAACCCCCACCGAAGCGCCCGACATCACCATAGCCATCCCAGAAGGCTACAAGATCACCTGCAAGGACCGCATCAACGGAGTAGGTGGAGGAATTGCCATCATCCACAGAAACACCCTCAAAATCTCAACAGACGCCAACGACACCCTCAGCACTACCGAACAGCTCAACTTCAAGATACACACCGACCCCAACACCACCCTCAGAGGCACCCTCATCTGCACACCCCCCGGACTCTGACCCCAGTTCAGCGACTCCATCGCCAACTTCATCAGCACGCACGCCCCCGCCTCCATGGACTACATCCTCCTCAGGGACCTGAACTTCTACCTTGTGGACAACAATGACTCCAACACTTCCACCCTGATTGACAACCTCGGCAACTTCAGACAACTCGTCATTACACCCACTCACTCCGCCGGCCACACGTTTGACCCCATCCTCTCAGCTAGCACCCACGTCTCCTTCGACCACACTACCGAACTCCAGTGGACCAACCACCACTGCATCCACTTCACCTTCCCGAAACCCACCACCCACCACTGCACCCAGCTGATGCCTCGCTGCAGCTGGGGCAAGATCACCGAGGACCCGCTAACCACCGCCCTCACCCAGAGCCCACCCGCAGACCCTACCGACCCCGACGCCGCAGCCCGCAACCTCAGATGATGGATCAAAGACTGTGCCAACACCCTCGTCCGCTCAACAAACCCCCCCAACACCAAGACCAGTAAGAGAGCCAGCTGGTTCTTCGAAGACCTCCAGGCCTTCAAGCGAACCTGTCGAAAAGTGGAAAAAAACTGGACCCTCGAAAGAACACCGAAAAGCTACCCAGCCCACAAAAACGCCACCCGCCGACACCACCAACTTATCAGATCCGCCAAAAGGACCGCCTTCAGAGACCGCATAGTTAACAATGAACACAACAGCAAAGAGCTTTTCAGCATCGTGAAGGAACTCTCCAACCCCAGCTCCAAGACCAATGACATCCCACCATCACAAGAACTGTGCGACTCTCTGATCACCTTCTTCCACCGCCAGATCGCCGACATCCATGACAACTTCAACACCATCACCACCCTGGCAACCGGCAGCACCCCAGCCTCCACGGCCACCACAAGCACCAACCATCTGCTCACCTGGACCAACATCAACGGCGATGACACCATCAAGATCATGAACACCGTCCACTCTGGATCCCCAGAAGACCCCTGCCCGCACCACATCTTCAACAAAGCTAGCAGCATCATCGCACCCCATCTCCGAAAAACCATCAACATCTCCTTTGAGACAGCGACTTTCCCGGAGAGCTGGAAACAGGCAGAGATCAGCGCCTTACTCAAGAAACCCAAGGCGGATCCAAAGGACCTAAAGAATTTCCGACCCATCTTCCTGCTCCCATTCCTGGCGAAGGTCATCGAAATGGCCGTCAACAAACAACTTACCAGCTTCCTCGAAGAGAACAACATCCTGGACCCGTCCCAATCTGGATTCCGTAGCAACCACAGCACAGAAACTGCCCTCATCGCTGCCACCGATGACATCAGAACCATGCTCGACAACCGAGAAACCGCTGCCCTCATCCTCATGGACTTGTCAGTTGCTTTCGACACTGTCTGCGACCGCACACAATAAGAGTATGCCTCCACGACGCCAGAATCCAAGAAAAGGCCATGGACTGGACCACCTCCTTGCTCACAGAATGTCCGCCTCCCCCTTCCGCTCCAAAGCCACCAAGATCATCTGCGGCGTACCCCAAGGATCATCCCTCAGCCCAACGTTGTTCAACGTATTCATGGCACGCTCGTCCACATCTCCCGACGGCACGACCTAAACATCATCTCCTATGCTGACGACACCCAGCTGATCCTCTCGCTCACCAAGGTCACCAGCACAGCCAAAATCAACCTCCACGAAGGAATGAAGGCCGTCCCTGACTGGATGAGGAACAGTCGTCTGAAGCTGAACTCAGACAAGACGGAGGTCCTCATCCTCGGTTCCATCCTCTCAGCCTGGGACGTCTCCTGGTGGCCGACGGCACTAGGAGCCCCCCTACACCCACCGACCACGCACAAAACCTGGGGGTCATCCTCGACTCCACACTCTCCATGACAAAGCAGGTCAACGCCGTCTCATCCTCCTGCTTCAACAACCTCCGCATGCTTCGCAGGATCTTCAAGTGGATCCCCACCACAACTAGAAGGACGGTCACCCAGGCCCTCATCAGCAGTAGACTGGACTACGGCAATGCACTCTTCACAGGAGCCCCGGCCAAAGTCCTGAAACAGCTTGATCACATCCAGAACACCTCTGCACGCCTGATCCTCGACATCCCTCACCGCAGCCACATCACACCCCACCTGAGAGACCTGCACTGGCTCCCCATCAACAAGAGAATAACCTTCAAGCTCCTCACCCACGCAGACAAGGCACTCCACGACACTGAACCAGCGTACCTCAACAGCCGACTCAGCCTCTACACCCCATCCCGCCAGCTCCGCTCAGCAGACCGTGCCCTCACCACTGTCCCCGCATTCATAGAGTGACAGCCGGCGGCAGATCATTCTCCCACCTCACCGCCAAGACGTGAGACATCCTCCCCATCCCCCTATGACAGATCAAAGACCTCCTAACCTTCAGGAAACTCCTCAAGACCTGGCTCTTCGAACAGTAGCAGCGCCCCCACACCCCAGCGCCTTGAGACCCCCACGGGTATGTAGTGCGCTTTACAAAACCTATGATTGATTGATTGATTGGTTAAGAAAGATAGTGCTCACAGGAGTGTAAAGTCAGAGTTGCCTCTTCAACCAAAAAGGGGCGTGGAGAACAGAGGTTCCCCTAGAAGGTGTAGATGGGATAATTATAAAGTACAGAGTATCAAATGGTTCTTGCAGCAAAGAAAGAGAGAGCTATCCTTAAAATACATTCATGAACTATAGACAGGAGCCATTAACCAGTGCAAGGATAGGGTTTACTTTAGTGTACTGTGGAGCAGGGATAGCTAGTCTGGCAGTCTTGAAGTCAAGATAAAGAGCGTTGCAGTAGACTTGAATAAATTACAACTGAAATGGTTGCTCTTCTACCATTGGATGAGAATCAAAGGAGGATATGTCTGAGTTTACATATGTGATTTGTACATGTAGAAATGACTGAGGAGACTTGGGCATTCATCTTTACTATGGAATCAAATTACTGTGATACCTAGGCTTTCAATGGAGTTTCTAGGAAGAGGGTATACTCTAAATTTGATCGGCTAGATTTTAGGAGGAAAAACGATGTGACATTCTCCCACAACCAGGACTTCAGCTTTTTTGAAGTTGTTAATGAACAAGTTGCTGTTCATCCACATTTTTAATTTACAAAGAGCCCTTTCATAGCCTCTAATTTAGATGATTCTCCCTTTAGGCAAAACATATGTTGAGTGTCTTCTGTATATGTGTAAAATTTAAGTCCAAAGTTCTTGGACAGTGTTGATTCCTGGGATATGCATGTGGAGGTCTCTTGATTCAGAGACATTTTTGTGCCCAAGGCAGTTCTATGGGTTTTATCCTTAAGGAGAAAAGAAAAGCAGAGTAAAACAGTTTCTACTAGCCCACAGAGTGGCAGACCAAAGACCAGTATATTGTGGGTGTCTGTATCAAAAGCTGTCAACAGATCTACCAAGACCAGCACACTGTCATTAATTAAAACTATGGTTAGTTATAGGTTGTCTATGTCAGCGGCCAAGGCCAATTTGGTATTTTGGTTGAGATGGAAGTTGGCTTGGGCGTTGTCCAGTATTTAGTTGTCTTCTAAAAAGGCAGTAAGTTATATAGCAACAAAACTTTCCAATGGCTTGCTAACCACAGGTAGAAGAGTGATAGGATGGTAACTGGGAAGAATGTTATGGTCTTGTTATGTATAATTGGAAAGAGGTTTAACTATACCCTGTGCAAGTTCAGTTAGGATTGTGCCAGGTGTTAGGGAGAGGTTAATCATATCCTGTAGGATATGAGTTAGGCTGGGGGGACATTGGTGAAGTGTAGTGATATGGATAGCCTGTAGGGTAGAACCAGAGTAGGGTTTCTTGAAAATTTGTTCTAAGAGCTCAGAAGAGGTAATTTAAATTTAGGCTGTAGGTTGTAGTGGTTATAAACACAACATTGTTAATAATGGCTTGGGATTTTACCCGTACTGTATCTTGAATTTGTATGATTTTGAAGTGAAGTAGTTGGACAAATTATGTTAGACAAGGTATGTTAAGGCAGAGTTTGAGAGAGAAAGATAGTTATGTGATTTATCTAAAGACTTCTTTCTGTTTATTTTGCGCTGATAGAATATGAGCAGAGTAGTTTTTCGTGTCAACAGCAACAAATGCCAAAATTTGTAATGATCCTATCACGGCAAGGTTATATTTACTGACAGCTGTAGTTTGCAGATCCTTCAGCCCACCTTGAAGGTGGTTTCTATTGTAAACCAGTCTGGTCTCTCCAGTTCTCAATTAAAATGGCATACTAATTGAGTTATAATTTGGACGGTGTGGTACAGTTCCAACTGCAGGATGTACAGGCTCTTCCACATATTGCTTTGATATCTAAACTTATACTTTGCCTGTGTTGTCTTATGGTCACACGTTTTTGACTACAGTGATGTGCCCCCTCATCATGTTCAGGGCACACAGCTAATCCAACATGTGGTTAAATGTGAGCAATTCCCAACCGTGAAAACACCTGCACTAACAACACCAGTTTGTTGGGCGATATCGGCATAGCTACCACTATGCACTTGGGGCACTTACTTAGACAAGTGGTTTTACAGTGTCCACTAAAGGTCGGGTGTTAATTTATTAGTGATTAAATATTTTTGGAAAGATTAAACCAGTGTCTTTATGATATATTCATTGCAACTAGAAATCACGAACAAGTAAGCAATTCTTGCATTTTTTAGAATGATGGATGGGACAAGTGTATATTAAGCAGAGAGATACTAATCCAGTATTACAGCCCTGAAGAAAGCCATTGACTGAGAGGAAGGCTGAAACTTATAGGGGTAGATGGATAAAACATTGAAATTCATCCTACATCCACAGTTCAAAGTTACCCAATCAATTAATGGCCATACTCTAAGTTGTTTTTAACTCTACGATCTGGATACCTGCTCTAGCCAGCATATTTTTATCTGAACTTCCAATTTGCAGTTGAGTCTGCCACTGTGGTACTCAGTATTTACCTACCAAGGGGTGGTTAAGTCACCAACGATGCATGCAATGATGTATTTGGATACCTCCATACAAATTTGACTAGAAAAAGTTATTAGCATTCAGGTTGACCCTTGCTCCGTTGGTGATATTATGTGTAGATTTGGAGGTTGCGTCAGGGTCCTTTTTCTTCTCACTTTCTCATAAGTGTGTATTGAAGGTAAAAGCAGCCTAGCCCAGAGAGTTACAATCTTCCTTTATCTTTAGATTTTTATGTGAGTTACTTAAAAAAAGATGGCAGAAGGACTGTCCTTTGATGACAATGTCATCCAATCTATATTTTCAGCACCATCACTGATAGCGGACACACATATGAAAAAGACTCAGACTAACCTTAGTGATAGGGAAATCCTGGAGGAATTGAAATGATCCCAGGTAAAAACTCTGTGCACTCCTACTGAAGATTACAATGAGTGAGATAGCCTTGATAACCCAACTTACCATCACTGTGTTTAAGAATAAGTTGGAGGAAAAGAACAAGACAATAAAAGAATGTAAAGATTTTCTTGCACAAAATAATATCACAAACGTTCAGAAGGATTTGAAATGTTTCTCATTAGGAGGCTACCTTTCACTATTCAAGATCAGATTACCAACCCCAATGCTTATACAAGTCTGACAGTTCTTCCAAAGAAACCTACTTGTCAGAATCAGACTGGAGCATGAATGTGTTTTCCATTCTAAAGAAAGGTGGCATGGGATAGAGAAGAGGTTCCACAGTGTCCAAGGTATCCACAACAGTACAGTCCCCCATAATTTCATCAACCTTTCTACAGGTGGATCCCATCCACCACCACCTGGTTTCCTGTGGTTCCCTCACAGTACAATACATTTTTAGGATGAGGCAAAGGAAAGGGAAAGAGAAATTGCAGAAGGTGCAGTGGGATGACCTAGAGCCTATTCACTGAATAACCAGTACCGGGAACTCTCAAATCATGATTTTTGTATTGACCATGTGCTCACCGAGATACAGCTTAAAGTGCTGAACAATGCTCTGGAATTTGTCCCAACCCCCAAATCAGATATCTTTAATTAGCAAAAAACAATTTTAGAACTCTTTAGGAAGATCAGACATAAAGTCTGCTTTGTGGATACAGACACTATGACACCAGAAAACGAATGGAACACTGGTCTACAAAAAAAATCAGGCTTCAATACCCCATAATCAAATATGTACCATTAACTGATGACCTTTTAACCAGTAGCATCGATAGAAAGAGATACCTTGAAAGAACATCTCACACATGAGTTTTGCAACTTAACAAGTGCCAAAGCAAACACTTGTAATGAAAATCTCCAATCTAAATTCTGTGATAATCAAACCTTAAAATAAAGGTGGGGCAGTGGAGGTAATGCCCACTGAGGTGAACAGAAAAGAATGTAACAAATGTTACAAGACTCTAATTTCAAACTACTGATGAGATCCTACTGCAGAGATTATGGAGAACATAAAATATATGATAAAAAATGTGGAGGATTGTAATTGGATCACGAAACAGGAAACAGAATTCCTTCCAGATAAACAACCACGAGTTCTTTATCTTTTATATATTACCAAAGGTGCACAAAGGAAACATTCCACCACCCAGAAGACCTACCAGGAATTGTTTCAGTCCCGAACCCCTCATTAAAATTGTTGACCATTTTTCAAGACTCTTTGTCTTGAAGATAACATCTTATGTAAGAGACACAAAGGACATGTTGAGTCCCCTTGGGGACTAAGCTTTGACTCTTAATCTGGATGTAGAGTGATTATACACCGTACCTGTTAGACCTGGCATCATTGGCGTGAGTCTCCCTACCATTTTGATGGATTGCCTCCTATGTTTTGATATGTTTTTGCTGGTTATATGCTTTGGGCAATGTGCCACTGCTATTCAGTGCCACAGTGCAAGTGCTCCCTATGTTAAATTAATGTACTAATTGGTGATTCCATGATTGGGTTATTTGATTTACCTATCAGCCCCTGGTACAGTGCACCTTGTGTGCCCAGGGCTTGTAAATCGAAATGCTGCTAATGGGCTCGCAGCGCTGGTTGTGCCACCCACAGACACAGCTTGTAAATTGTGTCTCATGCCTGCCATTGGAAGGCCTATGTGCAGGCTAGCACTCCCATGTCGACTTGGCAAGTGCACCCACTTGCCAGTCCCTAAACCTTCCCTTTGCTTCATGTTAGACACCCCTATGGTAGGCCCAAGGGCAGGGTGCATTGTAAGTATAAGGTAGGACATACTCTGATGTGTGTAGCATGTCCTAGTAGTGAATTACAGCCATTTCGTTTTTCACTATTGAAGGCTACCTGTTCTCCATAGGCTAGAATGGGAAGTAAGATTATTACATTCTTATCATCCTAACTGACTCAGGGAACATGGTAGAAATTAGAATCTAGTATGCCTGAACTCAGAATAATGAAATACTATCTTTTAGTAAAGTTGGTTTTAATATTCTGTGTTTGCAAATACCACTTTTAGAAAGTAAATATTTTCTTGCCTAACTGTCCAGGCCTGCCTCTGCTAGGTTGTGTATTCCTTGTCTGGGTTTGTGAGTGACATGTTTGGGGGATTCCAGGAGACAGGCTGGGGCAGTCCAGTGGTGAATAGAGAGATCTGCATCTAGATGGGAGGGAGGAGTTGCACCTGGGACCTGAATAGGGCTGGGCCTTCCCTCTACAATGCTGGCTTCACCTCCGGTGGCTTGTTTGAGGTCTCTGCCCTGCACTGTGAAAGGAGAGGAGGAATCATGTCAACAAAGTGCTCCAGAGCTGTATCTTCCCTCCCCTGTGCTGGCTCCACCTCCTGTGGTGCGGCTGATGTCTCTACCATGCACAGTGAAAGGAAGAAGAGAGTCATGTAAACAGAGTGCTCAGGAACTGGTTTGGACTAGGCAGAGGCCTCTGGGCTATAAATATTGGGACCCATTCCCAAGAACATTAGATCACTTCTGGAACAAGAAACCTTTTGCCAAGGAGAAGAACCAAGGAAGCTACAGGAGTTTGACTTCCCCTCTGCCAGTGTGCTGTTTGTTGGGTTGGCCTGGAGTGGTTGCTTCATTGCCTATGTAAGGAGAAGGAACTTTTAAGAACTTTCATCATCTACAGAATATTCTCCAAGGGCTTGAACTGTGCTTGCCTCCTGCTGAAGTCTCAGGGACACAAGACTTCATCTCCAGCTCCCCTCTGAATTTCCTTCCTGGGATTTCACAAATCCAGACATTTGCATGTCGCTGGGAGCTGGAAGCGTGATGCATCGAGAGGAAGCGCGTCGCCGCCGAAATCGTCGCATCGCCGGAGAAACAAGCCTTCGCCGCATCTCCCTGGAAGCGTGTGTTCAAGCTGCCTGCTGTCACATCACCGTAGAAGCATGACGCCATCGAGAGAGTCGCCATCACATCACTGGAGAAGCGTGTCGCAGGGCCTGTCGCTGCTCCAAAGTACAGAGTCGTTGCAAGGCTGCCAAGGCGTCTACGCATCATCATCGCATCTCCGCATCAAGGGCGCCATCTTCTCGCATTGCAACCGGATCCTCGCATCGCATCAAGGCACTATCTTGAGCACCACAACGGGCCCACAGGCCGAGAATCTAAGCATCACATCCGCACCGGTATGTATTACGACGCATCCCCTACTCCGCGTAAGCATTGATCATCTCTCCCGGATCACGAAACCGACGCATCTCCCCTGTTGCGAGCCTTTTGTTTACTTTGTGTTACGCATCCAGGTACTTTGTTGAGAACTTTGTCGCATTTATCATCAACTTGAACTAAGTAACTTTTATCATCTTTAAAGCAATCTTAAGTGTAGTATTGTGGATTTTTGTCGTTTGTGCTTCTGTGTAAAGTCTATATAAAGAATACTATAAAACCTGTGTTGTGTCAATTGGTAGTGTTTTCACTGTATTACTGTGTATATTCACAAATGCTTAACACACTGCCTCTGAGATAAGCCTGTCTGCTCATGCCAAGCTACCAAGGGGGTGAGCAGGGGTTATTAAGGAGTGTAATCCCCTTATCCTGACTTAGAAGTAAGGGTCCCCATTTGGACAAAAGTGAATACCATTGCTCACTAGAGATCCCCAGATATTACATTGGTGGTCAAGGGTGAGGATTTAGACTTTGTATTTGTGTTTCATCTACAGTGATTGGTGTACACTACTAGTGAGTGCAGACCAAGCACGACAACATACTTTTTTTTAAGACTCCTTTCTCTTTGGACTGTTAGTTTTTCCTGAAAACTCCCCATTGCCAGCTAGAGACCCCCAGATCTAACAGTACCCCTCAAGAGGAGTCATTGAGAGTAATAGAATCTTTACTGGTGAAAACTATCTGGGAATCTATTACACCAATTGAGTTCATCATGGATTGTGCACACATGGCATTAACACACAATTACTTTACATTTGGGAGCAGACCTTTTTAAAAACATACTGAGTTTCAATAGGCAGCATATTTGCCCCACGTTTGGCCTGCCCATAGTCTCATAATTTCAAGACAGAGCACGTACTAAACTTGGTTAATCCATTCCAATCACACATCATCATATTGAGGCAATATATAGACAATATGTTCATCCTCTAGAAAGGCATGGAGGAGAGAGTTGAGGAATTCTCAAGATGACTAGACAGAATTAATCCATACTTGAAGTTTACAAGTACTATAAGCAGGACTAAGATTTTATTTCTGGGTTTGCTTTTAAAATCACAAGAAGATACAATAAAATCTTAGGTGGACTACAAAGCCACAGATAGGAAAAAAATACAATGGTATGACAGCTTCCACCCTAAAGCTCTTAGGGACACCCTACCAAAGGGCAATTTTTGAGATTGAGAATAAACTGCATCATAAAGCTGTAATTTAATGCAAACAAACTGATGAGTATACTACTGGACCAAATACTCAATGACGATAATAAGATGAGCTGAAGAATATGCAAGGAACAATCCTTGGGAACAACTATTACAGACATGTAGAAGACTGTATTGCTTAGTATGTATAACAACCTTCAGGATCTCTTCTAATCAAATTAAAAAGATGGCAATGGAGGATCCTGATTTTGGGAACACTGAAGTTCAAGAAACCCATGTTTTTCTTCAAAAGGTCTCAGTTAATAAAGTATAAAATAGTGCATGAAGGACAGAGAAATTCCATGTCAGAAATACAAAGACAGCAGCACTTTTAAGTGCAAAACAAATGCTACCAAATTGATGTGGCACTTTCTTTAAAAATAACATCTGAAAATGGCTTTGAATTGTTGATCATAAAAAAATGTTAGGGACAGTTCCTGCACCATTTGTTCACCCCCTGGGGGTCATCTTCTAAATCATGCCTCTGCACCATCCCTCTGGGCCTTTGTCTTATTTCCTGGGGGTCGTTTTCAGTTTTGTTAAAAGACCTCCGTTCAATTTTTTTCATCACTCAGGGACCACTTTTAGTTTTACCAAAAACCTCCATTGTCATCCTTGCCTGCGGCCTGGATGTAGGCAGCTTGTATCCATCCTCCGCTGGATGTGTGTGGGAGCTACTGCCAGTGTGTGTCTGTGATGGTTGTCTTTTGCCCAGAGCTAGTAATTACCAACTATGCAGATGGCCAACTTCCTTGCTTCTGAAGACTTGTGGCGCATGTTTCTTCCCGGCTCATGTCTGAGAAGGTTCACAGCATCTTGGCTCCTGTTTACTTCCCAAATCCCTACCTGAGGATTTTCATAGACAAGTCCACTTACCCGCTGAAGAAGCTGTAATCCAGCAACGGTCTCTTACTTCTTTTTTTGCTTTACTGATCTATCCTTCTTGTTTTGTTTTTCTTGATCCACGGCACTTGAAAAAGACAAAGATAATTTAAAGGTGAATAAACCAGGTTCATTGTGTTGATTGTGCTTTACACAAAAACAAAGAAATAAACAGTCACAGGAATTGTGGGAGTATCCCTATTGGCTCATTAACAAGTTGTAAAGGAGTAACATTCCATAGATGTTTGTGATAGATAAAGTAAAAAGTGTATGTAATGTCAATATTTGAAGAAGTGCCACAGGGGAAATAGAGACAGACTACAATTGTTTCTTCCTCTTGCCCGAGAGGGTTCCACAGTCTCAATTGACCAGGTGCCAGCGGAAAAACTCTAGTCTAGTTGCAGACATCATAGGACACAGGAGGGCAAGAAGTACAGACCACCAGGTTTCATTCTCTCTCTCTGTCTCTCCCAAACCCCCTTCTCCTTTGAGACTCTTGGCATTGCTCATTGCACTTAATTGAGGGTGTCTCACTGGGGTGGGTATAGTCATCACCCTGTAGAACATCTGGGTTTCAGGTGAGTAGCTGCATTAACAGAAAGCCAAGCCATAATATTTCCTCCTGCCTGGGCAACAACATGGATTCCTTTGGTTCCATAGATATCTAAGGCTCTTGCACAAGAAACCCCATAAGTGACATAGACATGGGGAGGACTGTTAGCAAGTGGCCAACAGGAACTACAGATCTATGGCAGGAGCATTCAGAGCTACATAGTGAATTGCACAGATACAAACCAGGAACCACACCCTGGGATACTGATAGGGTTGACACTTAGTCACATGGCAAGTAAATCCCTCCTCGGCAGCATTACCTCCCAATTACATGAATGTTACAGCGAGTATCCACTCTGGTGCCTTTGGCAACACCTGGACTTTTTTTGGTGACAGCACCAAGAACAACACTTTTATGACTCATTTCCAATTGCAGTTCCTTTGTCATCCCACCACTTTTCCAAACGACACTGCTATGTTAGCATTTGTTACCTCCTATCTAGGAGGCAATGCCATCAATTGGTCCATTCCACTAGTCAAGAAAAATAACCCTATTCTTTATGATTTCAACTGATTTAATGACGCAATGCAAACATTGTTTACTTGGAGACTGTTTGTTCAATCTAGTGATAATGAACTTTTTAATTTGCATCAAGGTAGAACATACCTCTTGGTAAACATTACCATGATCAACCCGTTAGTTGTAAAGAGTGAGACCAACTGGCCAGAAGAAAAGAGAATGCCTCTATTTTATTGCTGCTTGAAGGATGACCTGAAGGTCACCTTAGCCCAAATTGTAGATCCTCCCAATGAATGTTCAGCATTTATTGATTTAGTAGTCAAGTTGGACTACTGACTAAGAGACAGGAAAGAACAGCAGTTCTGAGGTGATACCAGGGTAGTCGAGTCAAGAGAGAATAGAAAGAGTTGGAACTCAGGTCCTTATAAGCACCTAAACCTACGCAGATTGGGAAATGAAAAGGACAAAAGAAGAAAACTAAATGTACGCCTTTATTGTGGAAAACCAGGGCATTTCGCTCATGATTGTCTTGGTAATTCAAAGAGCCCCCAAAAGGCCATAGGTAGGTGAAGGTTGAGGAGCAACCACTGAAAAACTAACACACACTCTGTGAATACTGGATCTGCCTCATAGAGTAAAGGATCCCTCGGTCTCCCACTATCTTGCAAATGCCGTTGATCAGTTACCAAGGCACTCACAGTCACAGTTTCCTTAATTGCTTCAACTCAGTTATGGAAGGTCATTCCTACATTTTTTGATTCAGGTGCTTTGGGAAACGTTTGACATCTTACCTTGGCCTCAACTTTGGGACTACACAAGGTCAAAAAACCTGAACCAAAACCTGTGAGATAAGTTGATGGTTCTAAACTCTCTTCTGGGCCTATTGTCTTACAGACAATACTCCTTGTCATGGTATGTGGTAATGGCCGTAAGTAGCAGATCTCCTTTGATCTCACTAACACTTCTGTGTTTGGTGAAATAGTAGAGACCCCTTGGTGCAATTAAACAGCACCAAATAGATTGGGTTTTGAAGAAAGTTATGTTAGACTCCACCCCTGTTGGGTTTCCTTCTGTCAGGAAGTGCCACGCCTGATTACTGCTGTAATGTACGCTGCCACCATGGAAACATCAGTTCCCCAACTGCAAGAGTGTTATCAGGTCTTCCAAGATGTGTTTAATGAACAAAGGTCCACCCAATTGCCCTGGGAAAGAGCTTATGATTGTCATATAGATTTAATTCCTGGGGCTCCCTTAACCTGTGTCCAGGGTGTAGTCTCTGTCTAAGCCTGAGAATCAATACCTGAAAGATTACCTGGATGATTTATTAATCAAAGGCTTTATTCTTTATTCTATGTCACCTATCTCTTCTCTGCTCTTTTTCATTCCAAAAAAGAATGCAGAATTATGCAATTGCTTTGATTATAGAGCTGGTAATAAAGGCACTGTGAAAAACTGATATCTTCTACTTCTAGTACCCGTGCTCCTTAATCAAGTATGTAACTCCACCATTTATACTGAGCTAGATCTCTGAGGAACTTATCACCTTATCAGGGACCCAAAAGGTGATGAATGGAAAACCACCTTTCAAACGAAGTTTGGTCTGTTTGGACATAATGTCACACCTTTCGGACTCTCAATGGCAACTTTCCAGTTTTTCATAAACAAGGTCCTACATGAGTTTTAGGATGTCTGTGTGGTAGTATTCATTGATGACACTCTAATTTACATAAGAGGTTGTGAAAGAACATATCATACATGTTAAGGCTATTCTGGGAGAATCAACGATATGCTAAACTAGAGAATTGCTTCTTTCAAGTCACCTTAGTAGAATTTCTGGGGTATTTGCTTTCCTCAAATGACAATTCCATAGACCAGAAAAAGGTAAAGAACATTCTTGACTGTTCAGCCCCAATTACAGTCAAAGACATCCAAAGCTTCTTGGGTTTTGCCAATTTTTATCAGCGGTTTATCCTTAACTTTTCTGATTTAGTCATTCCCATCACCTGCCTATTAAAAATGGGAATAACTTCCAGATGGTCTGAAGAGGCTGAACAGGCATTCGAGGTACTAAAACAATGATTTACTACCGCCCTTACATCATTCTGATCCCTCACAACCTTTCTTCATTGAGGCTAATGCCTCAAAAGTGGCTGTGGGAAAGGTGATTTCTCAACAAGATGCCAACTCAGGACATTTACAGCCTACAACCTATTTTTCAAAACAGCTACTCCCTGCAGAACAAAATGACACAATAGCTGTGCGAGAAAAGTTGGTAATAGAATTGGCCTTCCATAACTGGAGACACAATTTACTAGGAGCCCAGCACATGGTCATCATTCACACTGACCATAAACATCTACAGGCCTTCCTAGCACCTAGAGCCCTTACCCCCATGCAGATGATTAGGCACCTCTTCTTTAGTGAGAATGATTTTGTGAAACTCATGAAGGTTGCACAAATAATGGATACATCTCAATCAAAGAGCGCTAAAGAGTTACACCTTCATAACAATCTATTGTATCGTGATGATAAGTTATTTGTTTCCAAACAGCAATTGAGTAAAGATGTCTTACAGTGGAGTCATGATACAGTTCTTGCTGGCCATCCTGTTGAACAGATAATCCTAGAATTGTGAAAACTATGGTTTTGATCACTCACCTTATCCTTGGATGTGAAGAATTATGTTCAAAAGTGTCCAAATGTCTCCATAACAAATCTCCATATACCTTGCCATCTGACTTATAGCTACCTTTCACCATACCTCCCTCACAGTGGCAAACCATGAACTTAGTCACTGAAATACTTGTTTCAAATGGTTATTCGTAATTTGATTAACCTTTGATCTGTTGACCAAAATGGCCAATTTTGTACCACAGAAAAACTGCTTTCAGTGAAGTAGCTGGTAGGGCTATTTATCCTGCACATGGTGTGTCTACATGGATGGCTTACCCTGATCTTGGATTGTAGTCCCCAGTTTATATCCAAGTTTTGGTGTGGTTTCTTCTCATGCATTAATATTGATGCCTTTCTGTACTCCGCCTACCATCCTCAGAAAGATGGACAAAATTAAAGGGTAAACAATTCGATGAAGTAAAGTCTATGGTGTTTAGCTTCCATATGGTCCTCGGAGTGGGACAAAGCTTTACCATTGGCTGAATTTGTGTATAATAATTGCACACACACTGCTACTAGAATATCTCCATATGTTTTGCCTGAATGGGTTTCATCATCAACTTCTCCCCACTGAAACTATGTCCAAAGACATCTCTGTTCCATCATTAACAGAACATCTGAACACCAGAAGCAACTCTGAGATATGTTGTGCATAGTTAAGATGTGCTACATTTTGAACACCAGGTGCAAAGGTAAAATCTTTACCTTGCTAAAATGCTAAAATCTTGACCACATTTTCTTAGGAGTCAGTCAACTGAAAACTAAACCTCATAAAATCCCACAAGCAGCATTGAAATTTTTAGGTATTATTTAACTTTCCTGTTGATTATATAGAAATTGTTTTTGATGGGAGCGTATAAACTCAACTTACATAACTATTTTGCAATATTATCTGGTTTCAAATTAATACAATTGTAATAATTTAAGAAAAATGTGGTTTGTAAGTTGGTGCTCTTTTGCTCTTCATTATGTTGCTTTTATGAAGTATTGCTTCACATAGCTATGTATATGTCTGAATAGTAGTCTTTATGCTCAGCTAAATTTTGCAATAGTAAGCCTATGTATAAGCAATCTATATGGATTCCCTGCACAGAGTAATAGCTCAATGCATTATCCCCCACAGTTTTACAGATTTTCAAATACTTCATTTCAAGTATTGTCTCCAACTTAGAGAGTGTATAGGACACATTATAACACCCAAACATCAATTAAAAAGCAATGGGCCTGATGTACTAAGCATTTGCGTGATTGCAAATGCTGAAGTTCAGCATCTGCCACTGTAAAACTGATTTATCAGATCTACTAATCACTTTTTTGGGATGGAGAATGGATTCAAAAGGGTTGTGTTGTAAGCTTCCCTTCTAAATAACGAATTTATATGCTACATGTCTATATTTTTCATCCAAAATCAGGTCACAAAACATGGAAATGTTGCAGAGACAGTAAAGGATGGGTCATATACCATTCTCAAAAGGGAAGGGGACCCATTGAGACCTTTTCCCATGAGCAAATTTTAAAAAGCGTTTGTTGACGCATACGCAGTGCTCCACGGACCACTGTCAACACTTCAACAAACTTTCCAAAAAAGAAAACTTATCCTATTAACAGTAGCCACATTCTCTATCTGGAAAACTGACTGTATTTAAACAAAATACTTGCTTTCAAAGGCATGGTGGTCTGCTGATGCCATCAGATCACCATCCCTGTGATGTCCTTCAATTATAGAGAGTAGCGATTGTTGCTCTATCTCAATAATATTCATGAGGTAGGTTGTATTGCGACCTACTATAATTCTAATTTTTAATAACCACCATATTAGTATATCGGTTGCTCTTAAAAATGTTTGCTGGTCACAAAAATGCTGTTCTCAATTTGCGGCCAGTATTTTGCCATCAGATATTCATACATCTGGCCAAAAGTGCTGGTATTATATGGAAAACAGAATAAACTGAAGTCATGACACCATTAATGAACAATGGTTTAGGTTAGATGACTGTAGTCAAGATGATGGTGCATCTAAAGGTTAGAAAACCTTTTAGAGCATTGTAGATTACTCCTTTGAATGATTACTTGAAATTTCTTTGCTCATATTTGGTTCACACTTAACGGCGGAAATCCTACAATATGAAATAATGAAGGAACAGAGTCAAACCTTAGACATTAGGCAATGACATATGCTACTGGCATGCTTCTATACTGACTTAAAAAATGGAAATTTGTCAAAATAACAATTGCATAGTGCCAGCTTCTTCCAGGACAGGATCAACAAGAGGCACACCAGTTCATCACACATCTCAATTTGCATCATTTTGGCTTTCTTCTATTACAGGCAATCCAACATCATAATAGAAGCACCCTCCTAGCTTGAATCTTCCTTGATGCTGATGTCCTCCTTAAGGATGAATCTTTGCTCAGCACATTTAACACTTTTGGGTCCACAAAGAAGTCTCTGCAGTACATTCGCTTAGGATTCAGCCTCTCGAGCCAAGCATGATGCTGGTTGATTGAAAGCACATTATTCTGTATTTTATTATTACAAGGAGTAAATTATTGCTTCATTTTAAATCTGTGGGATACCAACTATAAAGCCTTCACTGGTTTCCCATAGAAAAATAATCATCTTTAATTGCTTTTGCCTTACCTGCAAAGGCTTGGAGCAGTGTTCCCCAAAATAAAAACACATATCTCTCTCCACTTCAGTAAACAACCTGCTAGTCACACCTAGATCCAGAATCAAGAGCATAGGTTAGAGGCACCCGACCACTAAACCCACCTTGCTTAAGACATCTGCCGTGCAACTTAAAGGGACATCTATTTTAACACCAGAACATACCTCCACACCACACTAATATAGCCTCACAAATGTTCTTAATCAGTGCCACCTTAGGGAATCCATGCCCCGTGTCGGGACCTTCATAATCTTCAACCACTTCCTGCATCTCTTTGTCACTTACCACCTCTGAAAGGATGCCATTGGCCCATTGCTCTTTTATCAAACTCCTGTTCTATGTCTATCTTAACATTGTGTATTTTAGTAACAGCGAACATATGGTTTGGATGCTCTATGTGAAAGCACCTGTTCTTGCTTTGTATGTTACCGTTGTTCCTTTTACCGAAACAATAATTAAGCCCTTGATCTTCTAGCTCCAGTGGCATCACTAGGAAGCACACAGAAGCAGTTATGTAATGTGCCATATAGAAATAAAATGCTTATAAACATAATATTATGGCACCTTGATCCAGAACACACCTTTTACACCCACCCTTCTGCATCGCAGCACATTATACAAATGCAGCAATGTATAACTTAAATGAGTTGCAGGTTTCATGTACATGTGCTTATTGATTTAAAAACTTAAACCAATACACACCTGAAAAAAACATGTGATTGGCAGTTCTAACAATTGCAGTAGGCTTTTCTCCTCAAAATGGTTCAACGGTTTCAGAGACCTCAGTGAAACTATATGGAGGAAAAGATAGAAATGGATGAACCCATATCAGTAGGTCTGCTTCTGTGCTTCTGTAGGCTTGGATGATAGCATTTTTTACACAGGTCTCCAACACACATTCAACCGATGCACTATACTCACCACTCAAATAAAATACAGCACGGTTTGAATATTACTCAAATGACTATCATCCATTCTCTTCAGGACTGGTTGGCAGAAGAAACTCCATGGGCCTTATTTATGAAGGCCTTGCTCCGCCGGTGCGTCACTTTTAACATGGGAAAAAGTGACGCATCGGTGGCGCCAGGCTTTCATAAATGAGGCCCCATGTTCTCTCTTAGTCCCAGAGTAGGAATAATCTTTCATTCGAAATTTCCTTTAGGTTGGCAGGCAGGAGCAATCCTGTCCTCACACGCCTCCCAATAAAGCCTATCTCTCCTATTAAAGGCACCAAGTCACGAAAAATATTTGTCTATGACTCGCAAGAAAAAGCTCAATCTTAGCCTTTATCACATATAAGATACAAGCTCTGTCTGAGTCATCAGCAACTTTGGGCATCAGCACTGAACCCTTTCCAAAATTCACATTAGCTCACCAGAAGGTCAGTTGACCCTCTAACATCTTTTGCCATGTGATGTGCCTTAATCATGCGTTGCCATATTCCACCCGAAGTGTTAACTGTGAGATGGATATCACTCTAGGCATATTACAAGTAGCTCGGTTTTTATCGAACTAATAATTCTAGGCAAGGAGTTACCAAGCACATTTTACGCTGCGTGAATCTGCAGACAGTGTCTCCGCTGCAGGGGCACGGGCAAGGCTGGCAGGCACGGGGCACGGGCAAGGCACAGATGCATGATTGACCAACCCCTGTAGCACAAATTAGGAAGAGGATATTGCTGCGTTGACCTGTGCTTGCCTACCCAAGGTCTCCATTCAACTCAAAATGGGCCTTCCCTAAATTTGGTGGGGAAAAAAACTGAGAAAAGGGACCTGGAGTTCCTTGGTTGAGCTAGTTATTCCCTGTCCAGAGGACACAACTCCTAAGTGCCACATTTCGGTGTGGGTATACCAATCAAAATCAATGGTTCTGGCCCCTTGATGTCCCTTCACAAAAACAAACTATCGGGGTCATTGGGATGGCGGACTGACGCGAGGAAGAGAGACCGTCCGCATGGGCAGCGGCTGTCCCTCCATGCAAATTAGGATGTGACCACCACCCTGTCGGTCACATCCCCTACATTTAACATTGCGGCAGATGCTGCTTCAAGCAGCACCCGCCGCAAGGTTAAAAAGTGCATGTTTACCTTTGCAAGGACGAAGCGGAAGGCACCGCGTGGTGCCTGCGCTTCGTGCACGCAAAGGCAGCATGGTACCATAGGTACCCCCCATGTGCACTCCCCACTCCCTCGTTCACCCCTGGGGGCCCGCAACGGGACCCCAAAGAAAACACTGTATGCCTTTCCACAGTGGAAATGCCGCCGTGGAAGGGCATAGGACCGCCGCCATCCTAATATGCCTGGCGGTGTCTGATAGACACCGCCAGCCATGTTAGAGCTTTTCCGTCACGGTAGGAAGGCGACTACTGCGGGAAAGCTGCGGATAGAAAAAATATCCCCCAGGCATCCTAATCTGACAGGGGGTCTTTTTCCAGTCCGCAGCGGTTAATCCGCATCCTCCGGGCCGGCGGGGGCCTCCAGGATGCGGATTATCCGCGATCATAATCGGCCCCCAAAATCGGAAGGAGGGCCAAGGAGAGGAACATTTTTTATTTGGATCTTTCTAGTCTTTAAAAAATGTGGTCAGAAGACTGCAAACTGCTCACTGTGTGATAGCAGGTGAGACCACCTTTCATGATTTATCAGCCATAATTAATACACTTGAATTCCATCTTCCAAAGTTCAAAAGCAAAATCAAAGAGGGCATTTTTTCAATAAGCTACTAAAACGTGACTATTCAGAAAATCATAGGACTAACTTCTAGGCCCCACTGATGATTTAGCCGCATAACAGTAGGCAAACAGACTCCAGCTGTGTGTGGCTAGCAATGAACTGTGACAACTTACCACTTGTAAATACATTGGCAGCTTTGTTATCTTTTGTGTAAGCTATGGTAATTATTATCCATTAAATGCCTAGAACCTACACTCTCAGATTCCACCATTCGACTCACCTGCGTGTACCAACCAGCATTATGTACAATAAATACTGCTTGACAAGATATGTAAGCAGCTTACAAAGTAACTGTTTTTTTCTTCATAAAGCCTTGCTATATTTGCAAACCGCCCTAGCCTAAGAAAACAAGGTAAAAGGTGAATCAAATATGATCTCCTGCTCACGCACAAAAGTTAACGCACACTATACAACATTTTTCTTTTTTCAGAAACCTCTGGAGAAGGAAGACATCATGACTATAGCCTGAACAATGCTTTAGGAGGCTTAATAGAGCAAGTGTTGTAAAGGACAATTGTATCAGATGTAAGACATTTTATGAAGAAAAAAGTGAATGTCATGATTCATTTAGCTTAAAGTATTTTTTTCAATAGCTTTATTTTCAGACAATTTGTGTTGTTTAGCTTCCTGTTCAATATCTCAGGAACGTATAAAATAGAAAATACGGTGATAAATGTTCTTCTGTGAGAAGCAACAAAAACGTTTCAATACAATTTAAACTGCAATATGAAGAGTGAACATTAGAGATTCTGACCTAGCTGAGTGTATAATACTATTTCTTTTTTCAGCAAACTGTACTATAAAAATGTTCTTTGTTGGTCAGCAAGCATTACGTGCTTGTGTCATTTCTCTTCTTTTCTACAATTTGAACTAACTATCCATTAAGTAAAAATACAAGTTCAGTGGTAAATTTAAGATTTATGAACCATGCCAAGGCTACAGTGGAAATACAAATCGTGTAATTTTCTTCTAGAGTACATGGTGCAAGGCGATGTGCCAGAGTGTGTCAGCTCAGGGCTGAACTAGAAACCAGAACATCCCTGTGCTCTTATATAACACTAGATCCAAATATCTCCAAGTGAGCGAATCTGGCAAACAAGCCGCTGTCTGACTGCTTCCATCTCTTTATTAACTTGCATTTCTTTATTCTTTGAGAGCCACTCAATCACGATTCAAGTCCACACTAATGTGGTCTACCACCCACCAGAACAAATTGGCTCCTTTGATGACCATGATCATTGTGAGAAATCCGGCTCCTGTGGCCCCAAGACAATCAAAAGGTATTGGACCCCACCTATGTCATCTTGGACTTTTCACCTCTCGGATCTTGTGGCCTATGTACTAAAGACTATGAAAATGAGCCTAAATAACTATTTTTAGCAGCAGTCTCTCACTGTAGCAAGGCTGACTCAAGGAGGCAGCTCAGAACACCCAAAATACAAATCAATAGATCATTACCCAGTCATTGTTTTTTCTTTAAAAAGGAAAGGTGCTTCAATGCACACACAACAGCAACTACACACAAAAGTACACATTTAAAAAAAAAATGCCCAGGTAAAAATACCAATTGGAAATACCTCTGAAAGGTCCTTGCAGACTTACTAGAGTGTAAATCATGTACCCTAAATACAGTTTACAGAGTGCAACTAACCATCTAAATCTAGATTGATCACTTATTTTAGAGGTATGCCCCAGCCGTCCTTATGATCTGTAACAAAACAAACATTCATGAATAAACTCCATTAATAGGTCAGGTCTACTAGGGTTGTCAGTGTGTTCGAGCACAGCACCCTCAAACTCGGTTGAGCAGCGGCCCTCGAAGGAGACCCATGACTGAGGCACAGTGAGATTCCAGCCAGTAGGCTGGGAGACGGTGTGGAAGAAGAGTTGAGGCAACACCGATCCCTTGAGGATCCCTCCAGCCTTTTAAAGGGCTCGCCACGAGACGGAGGATGATGAGCTATGACACCCTTTGAAATCACCGGGAGCACGGATGAGTCCAAATGGTGAGCCCTGGGGGCTGGGGCTCATTACCATGCCCTCCTCAATTACTTTTGAGCATAAATATTTTAATTGAGTGCCTCTTTTGTGACGCTCCTGACCACAAAATGGTGCCCACAGTGGACCGTCGGCAAGGTTCGAGGTTACACCTAGATGAGACCCCCTGTTTCTATTAACAGCATATAGGCTATGAAATCAATCGGAGTCTGCAATCTACTTCTCAGACCTTTTGGGATGTCCCTGATCAGCACTATTAAATAAATGAGAAAGACTCCTGAGGCACAATGCCTGACCTGCTAATGGCGGCCGTCTTTCACACTGGCGGACATTACTCGACATCTTGTTCTCCCTCTGTCGTAATTTGACAGCAATCGGGTTAGCGTTAAGCTTCGCTACACGAATTTCCCCTTATCTTGACTATGGTGTTTGGAGGCCATTTTGAGAACACTGGCGTCCATTTTCTATGAACGCGCTGCCTCGTGGTCAGCGTGCCCTTTTGTCCTTTCTCTGTACCACTGACCACGTAACTTGCCCAGCAACAGGCTATTTTTAGTACTGGTCAAGCTTGCACATGCGTAGTCAAACCCTCTGTACTGGTGGACAGTCATCACTTAGGAATGTCCTTTTAAACTGACCAGTGGTGTTGTAACTCCTCTTATGAGTTGGCTGTGTTCCAAAAATGACCTTATATGTACCTAAACTGAGCAAATGTGTTCCGCCTACTCTTTTTATTACTGTAAAACTGTATAAAAGATGTCTCGCACCGATGTTCGGTGTGATACTTCTTGCATTGCCGAAGGGTGCTGTAGGAATGTACCACCACCCCATGGGGTCCTAATAAACTTGTCTTTTGCATTTCCAGTTTCTGTGCCAACGTCTGTTTTATGGTGTAGCGGGTTTAGCGGAGTATGTAGGCCTGAAGAACCCAATACCACAAATTGGCGACCACGAAGGGACTCATCGGCGACTCGGATAGCCGAAGGAGAGGTCGTGACGAAGGATTGGAAACTCGCTATGGACGCGTACGCTGCCACTGAGTGACCCAAGTCTTGGCACCCACTGTGTTTTCTTCCTTTCCTTCTGATCTGACCTTCCAGGTGGCGCCGGTCCTCGACTGAGATCCTGATCGTTCGAGTTGTCGTACAGCGCCTGTTTGGCTAATTCGGTTAAGGAACTTGGCAGTTGGAACCTGGATACTTGAGAATTTGGTAAGCTTGTGATTGGTAAGATAGTCTACGGACGCTTACTGTGGCTTCTTTGAATATGTTTTGAGTTAGCTAACATTTGGTTCTATGATTTGAGTTATATGTGCAGTGCACTTTACATAGGCGGGCATGGGGAGATATTTCTCTAGATTTGTATTTGTTTGAACGGCACACCTTGTGTGAAGTATATTAAGTGCCATTTTTGTGATATCACGTTTCCGTGATATTTTGACATGCCCGTTTTAAGCACACTCCGAGGAATGTGCTGTCTTGGAAAAGGTACCAATTATCGATTAAATGAATCTCAGCCGGCTCCCCCAGAGGGGACACCTAATCGTGAAATGTACGTTAAATTTGGCATTCCCCCTATTCTATACAGTACATTGTGGCATAGATACACCAAGTCTGATCCCGAATTGCAATGGCTACTACATGGGTCGTTTGATTTACGAAAGGTTCAGTATGTGGAGCAATGTTTGTTTCAGCGCAGGTCTAGACAAGATATGTTTGATTGTGTACGTATGTGGGAGAAAGCGATGCGTGAACGAATGAAGCGTGAATTAGCCTTGGCGGACAAAGAGCAGCGGAAGGCTGTTCGGGATAAGGCTTTACAGCTGGAGGAGAAAGAGTTACAGGAAAAGAAAGAGAGGGAGGTACGGGAACGTAACTTGCAAACGAATGGTCAATTTCCTATTGGACGTCCTCTTTATCCTGTCCTTACTAATGAAACTGATGATTTTTCACTATTAGAACGTTGCCCGCCTCCGTATGTTCCACCTACGGCCCCCGCTGAGGATTCGGATGGAGATGATCAAGGAGGTAGTCGTATTAGGTTAACTGCCAGTGAAGCTGCGGAATTGCGCAGTTGTGCTCGTAAACTCAATTTGAACGCAATAACTATTGCAGAGATTAATGACCGAATGCATAAGTGGTCCGAGCGAGAACGGTTGTACTTTTTGAGCCAGTTTGGAGATGAAGTCGTAGAACGATTTAGAAAGTATTCGGACGATCTGGAGCCTAAGGATGTATCAGTTGGTTGTGAGGATATGCGTAAAGGTCTTTTTGTTATTACAGATGCGGATCGCTTTTTCCAACGGTTGGTCCAGCTACGGGATGAGGCGTCAAGATTACGGAAGGCGAGAAAAGCATCAGATGCGCCTGTGCCGGGATCGACGGAGCAATCCAAAGAGTGTTCTATCTTTGAAGCAGATAAGAGTTCTACAGTTCATGTTATGCCTATGCGTGAAGCTGCACCTTTATATGTCCCTCCTAAAGGGCAAGGTACAAGTGATGACAAAATATCTGGGGATGCAAAGGGTTATTTTATATACAATTGGGTTTACACACCATGGAATAGAGCAGATGTTATGGCACTTAAAAATGCTCTGCCTGACCCCCGTAAGAATCTGGCAGCCTTCTATGAAGGAGTGGAAGGGGCTATTTCTTCGTGTGTTATGACATTAGTTGATATTGACCTTTTCTTTGGGTTAATATTGCCTCCTGATATGTGAAGTGCGATTCGTAAGTTCGATGATCAAACGATTCTAGGGGCGGATTGGAAAACTTTAGCCCAAGCTGATTTGGATAGGGAGCCTGCATGTAAGCCATGTCAATTAATCTTGGATCTCCCGGCGGCTATTTTGAATAAGTTAAAAACGCTTGTTCCACCTAAAAAGATTGATTGGACCATGTTAGCCTCTTGTAAGCAGAAAGTGGATGAATCGGTTTCTGACTTCTTCTCACGTTTTGAGGAAGCATTCCATGAATATAGTGGGCAATTATTAACAGAGGATACGGGCAGGCATTTGTTCGTTGACAAGTATGTGGCTCATCTCCTACCGGAGATTGCAAAACGTTTAAAGACCAGTGAAAGTTCCTGGACCACGGCGACCCCTGCTTCTTTATTGACTATGGCTCAATATTATGAGCGACAGGAATTGGAGGCTAAAGAAAGTACTGATAAGAAAGCGAAGGAATTAAAGACGAAGGTGATGTTGGCTCAGGTTTATGCTGCACAACCGAGAGGGAATGATAGAGGTAGGCGTGGATCGTACGGTACGTCTTCTGTTCGTACCGACATTTCTGAGGATCAATGTGCATACTGTAAGCAGTTTGGACATTGGGCCTCAGACTGTCCGGTGCTTCGAGAACAACGTAATCAGCGTGGTCAAGGAGGTGGAAGGGCACGGAATAGTTATTCAGGAGCGAGGGGTGGAGTGAGTGATCGTGGTAGGTTTGAAGCGAAGGGTCGTGGTCAGATTGATTATAATACTTTTGATCGACGGAATCAGTATCAGATAGCGGAAGGTGAGACTGCAGAGTCTCAGGACTATGTACATGCACAGGATTGCGTAGGATGGGGTGTGGAATCGGTTGAAGTACCAGTAGATCAAAGAGGTCCATATGTATCAGCGGGCATTTTGGGTTCTACTGATCAGTTCCTGATTGATACAGGAGCTACTCGTAGTGCTCTGTCTAGAAACTTGGTTCCAAGGGCTCCCCTGTCTGGAAAAATGATTACATCGATAGGGTTCGATGGAACCCCCTCTCTTAGCCCATTGTCACAACCCCTTGCATTTTACATTGACAGATTTTTTGGTCCGTGCCCGTTCTTATTGTCACCAAATACCCCAGACAATATTATGGGAATAGATATGCTTAAATATTTTCGAGCAACAATACGCTGCGCTCCTGAAAGAGTGCGGGTTATCTTGAATGACAATTACCCAGATGTAGAGAGATTGTGCACCATGCAAGAAATTGAAGCGTTGGCCTCTCTCCCACAAACGTTATGGGCTACTTCAGACATGGATAAGGGACAGATGCTTATTCCACCTATTCGAATAACTGTAAAGGAGGGAGTGTCTCTGCCTCGTGTACCACAGTATAAGATATCCAGGGAAGGTGAAGTTGCCTTAATGCATATTGTACACGATTTGATTATTGCAGGTGTAGTGGAGGAAGTTCCCTATAATTTCTGTAACAGCCCTATTCTTCCGATTTTAAAGAAGGATACTGATGACAAGATCTATCGATTTATTATTGATTTGAGAGAAATTAACAAGATAGTAGTGCCCCAATACCCGGTGGTGTCTGATATTACCACTTTACTTACTTTGATTCCGCCTACAGCCACCACGTTTACCGTGATTGATCTGAAAAATGCCTTCTTTTCCATTCCCATCCACCCTGATAGCCGATATTTATTTGGCTTCACATTAAATAATAAATCGTATAGATTTTGTCGAGTTCCTCAAGGCTATACAGAAAGTCCTAGCATCTATAGCCAGGCTCTAAAAAGACAGCTTGACTCTTTTGATCTACAATCCGGAGTTGCTCTTATTTAATATGTCGATGATATTTTACTGGCAGCAGACACGCAGGAACAGTGTGAAGAGAGTAGTCTTGCTTTGCTTTCCTTTCTTGCTCAGAATAATCACAAGGTTTCGAGGAAAAAGCTTCAATATTGTAGACCAAAGGTGACCTACCTCGGTCATCTTTTGTCTAAGGAGGGACGTGCATTGACATCTGATCGAATCCAAGCGATTTTAGATACACCAGTCCCCCGTACTCAGAGAGATGTTCGTGCTTTCATAGGTTTAACGTCTTTTTGTAGGCAGTGGATAATGGGGTTTTCATATATTATAAAACCTTTGTTAGCATTATTGTCCAAAACTACATCGATTCCCCTTGAATGGACAGATGAATGTCAGAACGCGTTTGAACAATTGAGACAAGCCCTTTGTTCTGCACCAGTGTTAGGTACACCAGATTATACGAAGATTTTGACACTATATGTACACGAGAAGGATGGGTGTGCATTGGCAGTCCTAGTGCAGACACACAGGGATAAACAGAGACCTTGTGCGTACTTCTCAGCGGTACTTGACCCTGTAGCACGAGTATTACCTGGGTGTTTCCGAGCAGTTGCAGCAACAGCAGTGGCCATACGACAAAGTGAGGGAATAGTTTTGTCACACAAATTGTTGGTGTTAGTTCCCTTATGCAGTGGACGCTTTGCTAAACCAAACGAAAACTCAGTACCTCACGAGCGCGCGTTTAACAGGATATGAGCTAACACTGCTGGCGCCGCATATCACACTAAAGAGATGTGCTACTCTGAACCCTGCTACTTTATTGCCGTATCCAGTTGCTGAGGGCCAGGAGGAAGAACACCATGATTGTGTTTTCCTGACTGAAGAGCAAACAAAGGGTCGTGTTGACTTACAGGATACACCACTTCCAGATGTGGATGGGGAACTGTGGGTTGATGGATCGTGTTTGAGGCTGCCAGATGGTACAACTTCTGCAGCATATGCGATCACGACACTTAAGACAGTGGTAGAAGCAGCACGAATACCACAGAAATCGGCCCAAGCAGCGGAATTGATAGCCTTAACAAGAGCATGTGAATTAAGCGCTGGTTTATGTGTGAACATCTACACTGATAGCCGGTACGCCTTTGGGTAGCGCATGATTTTGGCCTACTCTGGAGAGAACGAGGGTTTTTGACTTCTCACGGAGTGCACATCATGCACGGAGAACTAGTGAGTGATCTCTTGAATGCGCTACTATGTCCTAAGAGAGTGGCGATAATTAAATGCAGTGCGCATAAGAAAGTGACAGACAAAGTAGGACAAGGGAATGCCTTTGCAGATCACATAGCGAGGGAAACAGCTATGTCACGAAATGCCTCGCCAATGTATGTAGTGAAATCACAGGCTGAGCGATGGCATGATGCTAGAGAGGAGATACTAGATATTCAGAAATCAGCGTCTGAAGCAGAACTTGCAACCTGGGCAACGGAGGGAGTGTTGGATGATGAGGGGTGTTGGAGAAGCAAAGATATGGAGAGATGGAAATTGCCTGCAGCTTACTTGCAAGCAATGGTTCAAATGACACATGGGTTGGCACATGTTGGAGCTCTCGCAATTACTAAATTGCTTACGTGAGTCTGGGAGCATCGTGAGATTGCCAATACGGCCAAAAGAGTAGTGCAGACCTGTCTGATATGCTTGCAGCACAATCCTGCTAAAGGGACGTATACTCCGAAAGGAGAGTTTGTTCCACCTACTGCACCATTTGAAGTGCTACAAATGGATTATATCCAGCTAGAGCGTTGCAATAACCTTAAGTATGTCTTAGTGGTGGTGTGTGCTTTCAGTAAATGGATTGAGGCCTTCCCCACGAAGGATAATACGGCGCTGACAACAGCTAAGGTTTTGCTCAAGGAGTACTTCCCGCGCTATGGTGTTTGTAAATTTATGTGGAGTGATAATGGTCCTCATTTTGTTGGGAAAATTGTGGAATACGTCATGAAGGGATTGGGAATTCAGCAAAATGTCATGCTGTATTCCATCCGCAGTCAGCAGGTCTGGTGGAAAGGTATAATGCTACTCTGAAACTGAAGCTAGCAAAGATTGTGGCATCTACGTCTTTGAAAGGCCGGATGCTCTGCCTTTAGCATTGCTATCTATTAGGTCAGTACCCCATTCCCGAACTGGCCTCACACCTTATGAAGTGGTGTTTGGAAGGCCTATGAATATATGGGTAGTTCCTAAGCCTCGATTGTTACATGATGTGCCTTGTATAATGATGAACGATTATTTGGCACGATTAACAAATGATTTACTTTCTATTCATCAACAGGTTCGAGAAGCGCTCCCCGACAACTCCATTGGAGAGGCTCACAATCTTCGTCCCGGCGACCATGTAAAGGTCCGGTCCTTTGAGAGAACAAGCAGCTTGGAGCCGAGGTGGCGTGGCCCCGAGCAAGTGCTACTCGCGACACGAACGGCTGTGCGAGTTACTAACAGGAAACGATGGGTGCATTCGACTCATTGCCGTCGTGTCTCTCCGGATCTGGTGAGCCCAACTGTGCTGTCTGATTATCAAGACATTTTGGACGAGGAGAAGAGCCCAGCTGTTACGTCTACTGAATCGGAGGGAGCCTTCCCGGACCATACCGTCTCTGGTAGAGAGAGATATAATCTACGGCCAAGAGAAGCAGTTGTTTTGTGCGAGACTGGTTGAGTTACCTCTCCAGGTTTGTGAAACGGAAGCCGGGAATATCAAGGGGGGGAGATCAGTTCTGCCAAGTGTAGCGACACCCATCTTGAATCTCGGAGAAGAAACCAACGGCTGTCTCGGAGCTCAGCACTCACATTTTTATTTTTTAGTTGCTTACTCTTTGAAAACATTTGTACTTTGAACTATGGCGTCTTCTACTATGCGAAATAAGAGAATTCTTGGTGCAGTACTTTTTGTGATGACAATTGTGGTGATAGCAGTAATAGCATGGGTGGTAGAACTACTGGTGCCGGCTAGAGAACATTTATTGCCTACTACCCCGATTCCATCTGAACATTTTCATTTCACTTTGCCCTATCATGAAAAACGACATAGTCAGACTTATTTGAATAATAGTTTCATCCAGATTCTGCATCACACCCTTAATATGACAAACAATTCGAACTGTTGGGTATGTGGAATGTTGCCTGGACATCAAAAGAAAGGAGGCACTCCGCTTATTCCTCTCCCGTTTTCTCATAATGGTTCCTGTAATGCTTGGTACACTCTTTTGTTCACTTTGAGATGGCCAACGAAGGGTGGACTACTTTTTCGACTTAACAAAGTCTGTTTGAATGATCGAGATGGTTATCCGCAAGCTGAGGGAACTAAATTTGAATGGGAAGAATACCGACCAGATAATGTATCCTTGCCTCGAATTTATACTAATCAAAGAAATGTAAATATGTCTAATCTGCACGTAATCACAGTTATTGATACTAAAGCTGATCTATGTGTCCGTAATAAAGGTACAATCCCAGTATGCAGAAGCTAATGTAACACTACTCTCTCCTTTGACGCTCCAAATGGTATTACCTTTGTGGCTTCACGAAACACTTATTTTATCTGTGGAAATAAAGGTTATCACCGTCTCCCTATAGGGTGGTTAGTAACATGTTATATATCCTTTGTATTACCTCCTGTGTTTATCACCCCGCCTATGTACCATAATAATTTCGTGCTCTATCATGATTTTATATTAAATAGAGTGAAGAGAACATTAGCCCTTGACGATATTGATCAGACTGAAACTTCTCTGCAGCAATATGTTGATTTTAATTTAGGTCTCTTCTCGTTTGTTGGTGCTGCCCTAAACAGCAGAAAAATTAGACGACTGACACGTGTTGTAGAAGCTGTTGCTAATGAGACAGTTTTTGCTTTAGGGAACTTAACTGAGGAACTTCAAATTACCAGAATTGTAACGCTTCAGAACAGAATGGTTCTAGACGTAGCGTTAGCTGATCGTGGGGGTGCATGCCGCATTATCGGAAGTAGTTGCTGCGTGTACGTGCCAGATAATTCACCCTCTGTATATGATGCTATTTCTAAATTACACAAGATAGCTGCTGAGATACATCCTGGTAATGGCACTTGGACACTTTCGGGTTGGGTTTGGACATTGCTTAGTACTTGGGGCTGGAAACTGTTAACGATCTTATGTATAATAATTGGGTTACTATTCTTTCTATGTTTCTGTATTCAGTGCGGCCCTATGTTATGTTCTGTGTGCTTTTCTGCTTGTATTCCCTCCAAACGAGCCATTATTAAGAATGACCAAATGATTCATAAAGAAATAGCAAACATTATGGCGATAAATATTGATGATGCATATCCTGATTATGTCCACTATGAGGTAGCTTCAGCTAAACGCTAAAAGGGTCGTCTGTCGTAATTTGACAGCAATCGGGTTAGCGTTAAGCTTCGCTACACGAATTTCCCCTTATCTTGACTATGGTGTTTGGAGGCCATTTTGAGAACACTGGCGTCCATTTTCTATGAACGCGCTGCCTTGTGGTCAGCGTGCCCTTTTGTCCTTTCTCTGTACCACTGACCACGTAACTTGCCCAGCAACAGGCTATTTTTAGTACTGGTCAAGCTTGCACATGCGTAGTCAAACCCTCTGTACTGGTGGACAGACATCACTTAGGAATGTCCTTTCAAACTGACCAGTGGTGTTGTAACTCCTCTCATGAGTTGGCTGTGTTCCAAAAATGACCTTATATGTACCTAAACTGAGCAAATGTGTTCCGCCTACTCTTTTTATTACTGTAAAACTGTATAAAAGATGTCTCGCACCGATGTTCGGTGTGATACTTCTTGCATTACCGAAGGGTGCTGTAGGAATGTACCACCACCCCATGGGGTCCTAATAAACTTGTCTTTTGCATTTCCAGTTTCCGTGCCAACGTCTGTTTTATGGTGTAGCGGGTTTAGCGGAGTATGTAGGCCTGAAGAACCCAATACCACACCTCAATTCAAATGCCAACCTTGGCTCTACTCCTCATGCCGATCCTCAGCTTGCTCGCATCCCGTGTGTTATTGAGAACAATGGGGACCGACTACATTTAAACCTCAATGACTCATCCCCCGTTCCTGGCTTTAAGATGGCCTTCCCTGTGGTACCCTCCTCGTTACTCTATCTCTCCTGGTTAAAAAATTACTAGTTATCACCCTGATCCTGTTCAGCCCTCTCATAACCTTGTTCCTGATCTCTCAGCAGGACTTTTATTCTGTGTCCTCCGCATTGACAGTTGAGACCTAGCCAGTTTGACTGATGCCCGGTGGAGCTACTTCGATAGTTATAGGGAAGATGGGTTGTGGTTTCCCTCTTCGGACATCACCTACCCAGCCGGTCTTTGGACAGACCCTCCTTCGTCTCTCCTGACCTTATCCTCCTCCTCCCCCTCCCACCATACCCCTATCTGCTCTAATCATCTCTTCTTTCCTACTCTCGACCTTTGCCCTCACCGGTCCTTGCTTATAGTTCCCATCCTGTCACACATCTGACGTTCTTCTGGGATCTTTACCTTGTCTACTGAGACCTAGCTATCTGACCCATGCCTGATGGAGCTACTTGATAGCTATGGGGGAAACGGGCTGTGGATTCCCTCCACGCCCATCACCTACCCAGTCGGTCATTGGGCAGACTTCCCTTTGTCTCTCCTGCTGTCTTTTCCCTCTTACTCTCCCTTCACACTTCCCCCTTCACCCTCTCAACTTTATTTGATGCACCTTCCTTTCTCTTTAAATGTTATGCTTAAACTTGATAAACATGTAATTGTTATCATTCTGGACTTCCTTATGTGAACTCTCCCTCATCAGCTGAGAACTAGCTATTTGACTGATTACCGATGGAGCTACTTTGTTTAGCTATAGGGGTGATGGGCTGGGGACTCCCTCCTCGGACGTCACCTACCCAGTCAGTCTTTGGGCAGACTTCCCTTTGTCTCTCCCGCCGTCCTTTCCCTCCCTCCCCCTGTCACACTCCAAATTCCTATGTTTATTTTGCTCTTGGAACAAATGTAACTTGTAACCTGTAACTCTGATCCTCATGTAAATACTGCTTGTATCTGCCTAAAATGACAGCAGCAACAAACCCTCCTGCGTCTCTTCTGACCTTATCTCCCTCTTCCCCCTAACCCCTACCCCTCTCCGCTCCTCTTTTCTCCACTTTCCTGCTTCTGACCTTTGCCCTCACCTGTCCTGGCCCTTTAGTCCCCACCCTTTTTATCTGTGAATTTTTCCCTCGTTAATTGAGATCTAGCTATTTTGTCCGATGCCTGATGGAGCTACCTGGTTTAGCTATAGGGGGGAAAGGCTAGGGATTCCCTCCTTGGACGCCACCTACCCAGTCGGTCTTTAGCCAGACTTCCTTTCATCTCTCTTGTCATCTCCTCCCGCTTCCTCCCTTTATTTATGTCTCTTCCTTCTCTCCTCTCTCAATGTATTGAGACTGAACTATTTTATCTGATGCCCGATGGAGCTACCTGGTTTAGCTATAGGGGAGATTGGCCGTGGATTCTATCCTTTGGTCGTCACCTACCCAGGCGATCTTTAGACAGACTTCCTTTCGTCTCTCCTTGTTGTCTCTTCCCTTATCCTCCCTTTCTCACCTCCCCTGCCCCCTCCACCACTTATCTCTCTCCTTTCCGTCCTCTCCTAATTGTTTTGCTTATTTTTTGATGTATTGTGTAATTGTTGATCTTTTTCTGTTACATTGTTGATTCTCATTTAAAGCGCTCTGATACCTTTGGGTCTAGCCAGTGCTATATAAAACTCTTTAAATAAATAAAATACATTTCACAATTGAAGCATCGTAGAATATGCAGATTTCCTAACAACCACCCAGGACACTCAACTGAGAAACGTCACTACTCCAAAGACCTTCACTAAATGCAATCTCCAGTATTGGAATAACAAGGAAGCCACATTCCTATGACCCCTTGATATCCCTTTACAAAAATCAAGCACAATTATTCTACCTCCTGGGAGCCATTAGAGTGCACATTTTCACCTTGTGTGACAGGGACATGAGGGGGTCTTGCCCCTTCTCCAGACAACCCCCATCACCAATGTCAGCACTGTGCTGTTACCACACTCCCTGGGCATCTGTGGCAATACATGAAAATGTTAAGTCTCAGTGCCTTAGTGGGGCATCATTTACCTTCCTTTTTATGCGGCCATGACAGTGGGGTGTCCCCATCCTTGTACCCTGCTAACTTACACTCTACTCTTGTGATCTGTGCAGGTAAACCTGCTGCTTTCCACTCTGCCTGCAGATGCATTTCACTTCATGTTGTGGGCAGGAAGAGAATGTGGTCATTGCTTCTGATACCTGGTGTTAGACATAGAGGTTTCTGGCTGGCAGGGGCACATCAAAGCCAGTCAGAATTTACCGCACTAGATGAGTAGAATACACATGTCTAATTACCTGTGCTCACCCATGGGTAGCTTAGCACAGAGTAGTCAGGCTTATCCTCAAGGCCCAAGAGTAAAGTGTTGGCACAACACCACCCTTGCAACACACTGCGTACTCCACAAAAGACTCCACACTGTATGTATAAAACATTGGTCTTTGTATTACACACACATTGATTCAAAACGAAATGCACATTCTATATGACATTATACAGTTATATGCAATTGTCGAACTTTCCCATTAGCAGCAGTACGGCATGAACATACATGCCCTAACCAGAGGTATTCATCAAACACAACATTCCCCAATATCGCATAACACCAACAATTGCAATCACAGCTCTTTGACTACACCTCGTGACCCAGCCCCTCAGTCACTCAACTATACCAGCCACCGATATAAGTTGCCCTTGCTTACACCACATTGATTAGATTAACGGAACCATCTAAAATGGAAAGAAAGTTACTTTATTTCGTGCTTCCAGATTAGATCTCCGGCAGCTTGATGCCACCTGCATTAGTGCGGGACCAATATCCCCAAGGAAGGTTGTGACCCAGGAAGCTGGCGCGCTTCCAGACTGGAGAAATGTTTCCCCTCAAGCAGTGATGTGAGCTGCCGCAGCTACCAATAGCCAGCCATAGGTGCTCACAAGTCGCAACAAAACCCCTCAGGCCCGTCACAATGTTCTTCACAACATAGTACCTTGCAGCATGTGTTCAGGGAGAGGGAGGCAGCAACCTCAGATGGAGGCCACGAAGTCAGGAACTGTCGTCATCCTGATCAGGAGGCCGAACACAGTCACCGCTCTGTGCTCAGATCTCCTAACACCCCTTGGACACCACACGCTCCGGAATACAAGCTAGCACAGGTCCCCTGGTTGCAAGCATGGTTCCCACAGACTCTACAAGCTGCCCCACACTCCTCAAAAGCCTCACAACCTGGGACCTACGGTGGGATGCCAATCTTAAAAAGCACACTCCTCTGCACAGTGTGATGACGGTGTACGTAGGAATGGTCTTTGTCCCAACCGATGATCACTTCCAACTGTTACCGCCGCACCCACCGCGGTCCTCATGATCTCGTAGATATGGGGAGAACCTTTGTGTCCCTGGGATGTTGGGGACAGGAGGCCAGGCAACCGACCCTCAGAGAGTACTTAGGGACCGGTGCCATGACAGTTGGCACTTAGCTGCAGGCCAGCAACGTCCAAGCAAAATCCACCAAGTGATAGCCCCCTTCCTGGAGAGCAACAAGCTCGAGGCCACCCCAAATCAAAGGATAATCTAGTTGCAATCCCTCCTGCCCTAATGATTCCTCCTGTCAATGTCCCAGCGTTGAATCAGAGTAGTATTTTTTCCAAATCCAAAAGCGTTTTACTTTTGGAGGACAGAACACGGTAGGTATACCTCCAATGGCCTTTGAAGATACAATCAATTCAAAAGGCCACCTTTGAAATGCGCAGGCCCTTTCTAAATTTTGTCTTGTCTGCCATCCTACCCCAGGACGTTTGATCACTATCTTTAGTGGGGTCAAGACCCTGCCTCTTGAAATGCAGGTGCCAATTCTACCCCCACATAACTATCCCATAGGTGCCCCTCAGAGTCAGAGGTTCACAGTTTCCCTTGAGCCTCTAGTTTATGGCCTTAAATGAGGAATGCACAGATGTAGCTGTACCCCCAGCACCCAAATGTGAATTGGAGATAGGCCGACAGGCACAAAGAGTGACAAGCATTGAAATGCCCACTTTCCCAAAGTGACATTTCCACATAAGTAAAGTTGGATCCACTTACACTACTGGAGAAGATTTGCCATTACAAACTCACTGATATCAAACACTACACTGCTACTATTCTGCACGTAGGAAATACGGCTCAATAGGCTTTCTCCACATCCCCCGTGCTAATCCAATGTGGAAAGCAGGCCTTGTCGTATGGAAGAAAACATCTAGTGCCAGTCATGACTCTTGCATGTAACGCACACATACCCTACCACTTCCCAATACCGCACCCTGTCACCAGGGAGAACTTCGATATAGCAAGAGACATGCAGAACCTTAGCACGTAGCTTTTTAAATGCAAAGCCGAGTAACAGTAACCTGCACACATAGGTCCCACCAGGGAAAACTGTGACCCGATCGATGAACTACCTCTGTGGCTGGCACAACCAGTGCTGCAGACCCAAGGAGGAGCATTCGAGGTACATGCCCTGGGTATATGTCTTACCCCTAGACAAGGGACTCACAGCTTATTCAAATCAGTCAATCACATATAGCCCAAATACCAGTATGTATATGACAAGCACAGCACTTTAGCACTGAATGGCAGTGTCAAACGTGCTCAAAGTCCTAAGGTTAGCACCTGGATCAGTGGAAAACCAGCAAGGAGAAACACAAAAAGTTGAGGGAAAGCATCCCAGAAAGGGCCATTTCCAACAACTGGAGATTTCCCTTCTCACATATCAATGCACAGGCCTGGGGGCTAATCCCCTGGGCGATGCTTGCACTGGTATGGTTTCCTAAGCCTTCAGACCACCCACAGTGATCGACCAAATTCTGCACCAGATTCATACAAGACTTTCAGCAGAGTTCTCCTGGTATTGTGCTCCAGCTACCAGTGGCAGTCTTCTGGGGCCTCCTTATCCCCAGATATTTTGGTGAGGAATTTCTGTGCCAAGTTCTGTCCAATCTGTACTAGTATATTTGCTTCAAGAAGTAAAAGAATCCTTCTATGGTGACTGAACCAAGAGTTCTGTCTTTTCTTCCTTTGTGCAGCAAAGGCACATCCAGTAAAGTAAGCTATAGTGAGTTGCCGTTAATAGGTATGGAGAATCATAGCCTGCCTCATTCCAATGGCATGTGAAACCTAATGTCTCACGGAATGGCCTAATATGTTCAGGGGTCTTTTATTTGCTAGCTTTGGCACCAGAGCCATTTATTCCCCTAGCCAGTCAGCTCAATGAACAGCTTTCATTAAGGCTGTCTTAGACTGTTATTTAAAATTATCAATTAAAACTGGCTTTATTTGGATTCTGCGCCCAAAAATGTATACCCATGGCAGCAAAAATGATACTTCCTGTCTGGAATGACAGGTCAAAGACAATTTACCTGGTCAGTACCCAGTGAAATCGTTGCATATGTCACTACTTCCAAACTGGGCTGGTGTAGTTTCTTCTGTTTCCCAATTTCAATCGTATTTATCTAGATTGGGTGCCATCTGCCACAATTCATCCCGAGGCTCATTCAGACAACAGTGTTCCTTGCTCAGTCTACACATGTTTGCGAAGAGGTTTGTATGAAACCTGTGCAGAGTTCCAACCCCCAGCTGCACATCGGCTGACCTTATTTTAAAAGATGGTATCTAGTGGTTACAGCTCACATCCATTTTATCATAGAGCTTAAAGTGGGTGAAACTTTATGATTGGGGTATCTTGCCACAGAAGAGGCCCAAAACCCTGAGATCCAAAAATTAAATGCTGGGGATTTTCCCAACTTGATAAAGTGGTGGTCTAGTATTTCTTTCTCTCTATATAACACTAATTACTCTTGGTAACTTTGGGCCAGATGCATCCAAAAAGCGTTTTGCGACTCTCAAATAGCAATCTTTACCAAATCGCTATTTGGTAATCACAAAATGTTATGTATGAAGGAATTGCCAAAGATTTGGAGATTCCTTAATATTGCCAAATAGCAATTCGGTGAAAGGCAAATCGCAATTAGGTAATATTACTCCATTTATTCCCATGGGACGAAAAGACCATAGGTGCAAATGGTTTTGCATTAGCTAATTTGTGATTACCAAATTGGTAATCCCAAATTAGCTAAGGCAAAGCCAAGGGTGCCAGGGGCCCTAAGGCCCCTATGAGGTACCCAACAAAAAGAAATTGTGCACATGTTAACCCCTCCACAGCGGTGCGAATCCCGCGGAGTGGGGGGGGTTAGAGGGTGAGCACAGCACTTCTGGAACCATGCTGTCATGAGTCATGATCAGCTTGAATTTGATGGTAATAGCGTTTCCTAAATGCACAGTTCGAATTTAGAAAAGGCATCTTACATGTGCATTAGGTATTCACAAATTGTGATTCCCTATTTGCATTCACAATTTAGGTAATTACTAAAAATTGTGATTACCTAAATTGTGAATACACAGCTTTTCATACACAAGGAAAGGCCATTTTGCACTCGCAAACTGCCAAACTTTGCTGCCAAATCTGACGAAAGATTTCCAATACAAACAATTACCAATAGAAGAGATTATTCAACCAATATTGCTAAGGTTATTTTATGGGGAAGGTGAGCGCCCGGGACGCACGTTGGCGCAGATGCTCCGACCCCCGTATGCTAAAGCTTATATCACAGAATTGCTTTGACCGAACGGCCGCATTCTCATGCACACTACTGCTATCCATGAAGTATTTTGCACCCATTATAACACATTGTATTCTAGTAGAACGAAGAGGGACTCATCAGCATAAGAGTATTACCTGTCAGAAATCGCCCTGGTTTGTTTGGAAAAAAATATACAGGAGTTTCTCGCTGAACCATTTTCCGCAGAGGAAACCATTAGCGCCATTGAGGCTGACAATGGATCTACTGCCCCTGGCCTGGACGGGTGCACCTGGGACTTTAATAAAACCTACAAAAATCTACTAGCCCCCAAATTAGGGAGGTATAAGCTGAAGCCCTCAAGAAAAACAAACTACCTTCCACGCTTCGAGAAGATGTTATTTCACTCCTTCCGAAACTGGGTAAAGACCCTACCTCTTGTGGCTCCTTTAGGCCCCTGTCCCTCCTAAATATAGATTACAAAATATTGTCAAAGATGCTTGCCCTTTGTTTATCTCTCCTTCTGGAATCCATTATATTGCCTTCGCAATTGGGATTCTTCTCTCACAGGTCCACGTCTCTAAATCTCAGGACCCTTTTCGTGGTCCTCCACAGAATCAACCTGGAAGATTTTGTTGCGGAAGTTTTGTTGGACTCTGAGAAGACGTTTCATTCCCTTGAGGGGCCCCCCTTTCTATTGGTGATGCACAGGATAGGGATGCCCATGGGCTTTGTGGCTACCACAATTGTATTATATCATAAACCCTCCGCTAGAATACGTTTGAATGGCACATTATCATGAACCTTCTCTCTTTCTCGAGGCACATGACAGGGGTGCCCTCTGTCACCATTATTGTTCATCCTGGCTATAGACCCATTTGTCCATCACTTCCAGGAGTGGCATCTACAGCGGGTAATTCAGTTTAACACCGGCCCACTGTTAGTTACCCTGTAGGAGGACGATGCCATTTTATATGTCCGAGACCCCCAGGTCAATCTTGAGCCTCTGATCAGGGAGAAAATCAGGTTTGGAAGCTTCTCTGGTCTCCACATCAATTGGCCAAAGTCAGTGATACGCCCTTTGACTCCTAGCACTAAGCACTGGAACTCCAATTAGAATGGTGCACCAAATCCATTAAGTATTTGGGCATTAATTTGTATTTAGATTCTGCACAAATTATTCATCTTAACTATGGACTGGCCTTGGACGCCCTCAAGACAGAAATAGAGAAATGGCTGCAGCACCCACTGTCTATCGCCGGGTGGGTCGCACTAATCAAAATGGTTGTTCTTTCCAAATCCGATATCTGTTCAATAATATCCCCATACTTTTATATACACAGATCGGTAGTGGTGTTTCCAAAGGATTGGAGAAGACCGCACATTCACTAATATTAGTAAAATAAGAAACAGTACCGGACAGTCAATAGGATCTTTCTCAATATCAAAGACGGAGTGCTACATGGACCAATGTCCCCCACTACCAGGAAGGAACACAACTTATCAAGCCAAAGGATTGACAAATAAACATATAGGCAAAGATGGCCAGGAGAGCACAATCCTACAATGTAAGTATGTATTAGACTAATGCAGTGTAAAGTCTTGGCAACAGTAAATCCAAGTAAGGGCAGCAATTTCCAATAGGATGCAGGACAAATAGATGAGTAAAGTTCATATTTTGTATCATCTTTTCATTTATTGGTTCTTAAAAGTGATTTTCCAATTGATAAAACGACAGCCGACACGTGTTTGGTCCGTACAAAATTACAAAATTGAGTAATTGACAAAATTTAATTTTGTCTCCAGGCATCCAGGAGCTTCTAGTTTACTGTATCTTCCACGTGATTTGACAATAGACGTGCCGCAATATTTTACCCCATTAGGTTAGTTTAAATCTGAATTATTTCTCTTCTTTATTGGTTGTTGCTATCATACCACTTTACACTGTGGATCTACTTGGGAGGTTTAATATATGCACATTTCTGGTGTCTTAATACTACTGTTTCACTTTTTAGCCACTCAAATATTTACTTTCTCTCTTTCTGATCCTTTCAATTCACTATCTGACCACATTAGATTTCTCTTCTTGGATCTTTTTTCTTACTTCATACATCTGGTTTGTCTCTCTGGTATATCTTTACATTTAGCACTTTATGATTTCTTCAGTTTTTTGCTTAGGCCCTTTTCTATTTCATCATTTTGACAATTACTCAATTTTGTAATTTTGTAATTTCATGTATATATTCTCTTATCATGTCTTTACAGCCTTGAAAAAGTCCTTGTATTAATTCATAGTACGGACGAAACACGTGTCGGCTGTCGTTTTATCAATTGGAAAATCACTTTTAAGAACCAATAAAGGAAAAGATGATACAAAATATGAACTTTACTCATCTATTTGTCCTGCATCCTATTGGAAATTGCTGACCATACTTGGATTTACTGTTGCCTAGACTTTACACTGCATTAGTCTAATACATACTTACATTGTAGGATTGTGCTCTCCTGACCATCTTTGCCTAAATATCCCCATATTGCTTCTGAACAGCTTCTTCCAGATGCTACGCTCTCATCTCATCTGTTTAACATCGGGGGCAGATTCTTACATTGCCGTACAACAGAGGGGGGTTTGGTTTCCCTGATCTCAAATTGTACTTTCTCGTTGCCCAGTGTAGTTACGCCCATGGCTGGTTCAATCCAGACGCTAGGATCCCATTCCTCCGCCCGTAGGCAGACTTCATACTTCCTGATACCTTGTTGGCGGTGCTCCCGTGGTGTGTCATGCCCATATATCCCTCGTCTGTATTTTCCACCTATGATGGACTGTGTATAGGAGGGACTCGACGACCCGGCTGGGTCGTAACAGCCGATCCACGGCAAGATAGCGATCGATGATGTTATCGTAGTAATTGTTTAAGTGACAGATAACTAATGAACTGTATTGTTGTCTGAAAACACTGATTCTTTTGTAAATATTCCATTTGCAAATGGCGCTTGCTACTAAGTGGTATGGGTAGGTGTCCCTCGTTTGTGTTTACCATTATTGATCAGATGTTTGGTTATAAATGGCGCCGCTCAGAGTGTTAGTGTTTGACACTGAGGAAGGGAGCTTTCCCGAAACGCGTCTGTTTTGAAAATAAAACTCGCTTTTGCTGATATCCCGGGAGTGCTGCCTATTCTTTTCGTGGAATAGAAAAGTTTGTGGAGCCTTCATAAATATCGTGGTACACCACTGCGCTGCAGCACCCGCTTGAAAGAGTGACTCTCTTTTGGTGTTTTTTGGAGCAGTAATATATATATATATATAAATATATATATATATATTACCTACTGGCGATAGCCAGTAGGTATATATAGTTAGGATTTTTTCTCTATGGGATTTCTGAAAATTCTATGTCTAATAACTTTGGCGTTTGTAGACAGAATTGGCTGAAATTTTCAGGAAAATGGCACATTTCGTTTCTGAGCAGCCCCTGAAAATTTGGGGGGGTTTCGTCAAGGGGGGGCCGAGAAAAAAGGGGGGTCCCAAAACGCGTTTTTCCCATTCATTTTTCCTTAGGGCGGTTGGACTCACTTTTAGCTCGAACGGCTGAATGGATTTACATGAAACTTGGCAAAATTGTAGATATGGTTTGCCCGACATGCCTTTGCTATGTCTCAATATATGTGCTCCAGTGGATTTTGAGAAATTAACATTTAAAAAAATATATATATCTGTGACAGCGCTCCGGTTCGCGCCCCGGATGCGTCACGGAACTTCGCGAAGCGAAGCTGATTGGCTCTCCGGTGTCTGTCAACATTCTAAACAGTCCGGAGCGGCCGCCATCTTGTCTCTCGGTAGGATCGAGAGACAAGATGTGGTGAAAAACGAAGGGGGAAATGAAGGAAAGGGGGCATGGTAAACCCCTCCTGACCCCCTAGGATTGATGAGGGGGATATTAAAGTCCCCCGCGGGGCAAACAAAAAAAAAATTGCGATTTTTCGCGGTAGAGGTGCTTCCCGGTACGTGAACCGGGCAGCTAACCGGCAGCGTAACGGGAGTCCGCCATCTTGTGTTTTTAGAGCGTCCGGTTCGCGTACCGGGTAGCGTCCCGGTAAGCGTCACAAGGGGAAAACCAAAAGAAACAGTACAAAAAAACTTAAGCGAATAGATTTCAAGCAAACTTGGCAAAATTGTAGGGACTGTTTGTTTGATGTGCCTTTGCAAGGCCTCAAGATATGTGCACGTGTGGATTTTGTCTAATTAAGGTAAAAAAAATATATATATCTGTAAGCGTGCTCCGTCGCGCTTACGTTACGAGTTTTGTTTGCGCTGCAGAGCCGATACGTCACTGTTATGCGACGCGTCATGAGGCGTCTCACGTGGCTACGTGATACGTCACGTAATAAAGAATATATTTTACAGCTATAGATATTAGCTTTTAAAAAACCAATGAAATTCACTGAAAAAACCATAGGTTATAGACCATATATAGTTAGGAATTTGCATTTACAAAACCTTGAAAATTCAATGATAAAACCAATGTCATTTGAGATGTCATCAGTGATGTCATCAGTGATGTCACTGACCATGTCATGAATGATGTAATATGTGACATCATCAGCAGTGGATTGCGGGTGCGCGATATATAGTTAGTGCAACTAACTATATATGGAATTTCATTGGTTTTATGTCAATAAAATGTCCAGCTAACTATATATGGTCTCTAACCTATGGTTTTTTCATTGAATTTTCAAGGTTTTGTAAATGCTAATTCCTAACTATATATGGTCTATAACCTATGGTTTTTTCAGTGAATATATATATATATATATATATATATTGCTCAGGTTATTCCATAAAAACACTTAGTCTTCCGCTACACACTTGGCAACCCACTTGATTTATTTTAGTTTTCCACTCCGCCACCACCATAAACCCACCACACACATTTTTGTTTCTCTTCCTCCAATCTATGTTCTCTGTACCTTTACCCCACCAGTCCCTCATCCACAACCTTAGATAACTCCTTCTTCTCAATCATTAACACCACAATGTGTGAACTTCGAAAATGGAGGAAATACCCAATCAAGATCCACCTTGAATCTTTTAGGCATATCCTGAATGTTATTCGTACAATTAGGATTCAATGTCTTTACTATACTTTATCTCCCTATCATTGTCCTACACAGTCAACCATTGTCATTCTGTTCTCTTCCTCACACAACATTCACCCATTCTGCCATCTCTGTTCAAGATCTTGCCTTGTAAGATAGCAAAAATTAGCAGTAACTTCATAACACTCCTCTTAAACTTGTTTCTTTCTTCATACTTCTGTCCTAGCATTCCTCCTTATATCTCCGACAAGCTCTCTACCTTCTCTTCCATACCTCTTGATATACTCAGAATCACAAATCTATTGTGTACACCATCTGACCACTGCACTTCTAAAATCACTAAACTCCTGACTCTCACCAATGGTGCCCTATTGTGCCTGCCATATGTCTTTAATCATACTCTTAGAACAGGCACATTTTAAAATTGCAGTAAAATCTGAAGTAGTCTTAGACTAAAGAACATCCTAGCAACTCTTAGCAAACTTGACAGTCTAACAGCTATTTGGTGGGTCCCCCCTATACTTTTTTCCCCAATTGGTCATGGTCCAACACTTTGCCCGAAGGACCCAGTACAATGTTCCAAGCACACACCTACCTCGGACTGCCAACAGTTAGCCAGTTAGTTGCTTTTACAAGCTATTAATCTTGATTTTGAAAGCCATAAATGGCTTCCCTCTAAACAATTTCTTTTTTATTAAGGAGCAATTATGTCTTATCTTCTACTAAGCTGACAATCGTTGGATCACATTCAAACTAAGTATGGGCGAATTTTGCAAATTTGCGATCCGTGAGTTTGCGGATTTGCGAATTCGCAATCCGCAAAATTTGTGAATTCGTGCGAATTTGCGGATTTTTTATTTTTGCGTGTTCGCGGGTGTTCGCGGGGAACTTTGCGTATTCGTGGGGCACTTTGCGTGTTCGCTGTTTTTTTTTTGCCTGGTTCATCACTGCCACCCTCTCGTTTTTTATGCCCTTCTGCCCTCTGTACCACTTGTTTTTGTGCCTTTCTGCCCTCTGCCCCACTCTTGTTTGTGCCCTTTTGCCCTCTGTCCCACTGGTTTCTGTGCCCTTCTGCCCTCTGCCTAACTCATGCCCTCTGTCCCACTTTGTGCCCTTCTGACCTCAGCCATAAGTCAGCTTCAACAGGAAGCACTAATAGATAAAGAAAAGCAGGTGCGTGAGTTGAAGGTCAAATTAAGTTACACCGTCACTAATCACCCCAAGTTTGGGGTGATTAATGATTGTGTAACTGAATTTGAGATTCAACTCTAGCACCTGCTTTATTTTATCTATTAGTGCTTCCTGTTGAAGCTGACTTTTGTAACTATTTTAGAGGCTCTGGCAGCTTGCCGGCGCCATTCTAAAATAGTTCCAAAAAGTCAGCTTGAACTTTTGACCCAATCCGCGGATTTTGGGGGAAATTCACGAATCTCGTGGATTGCGAATTTACGGAAAATCTGCAAAATCCGCGACCGGAACGGATTTTCCGCCCATGCTTAATTCAAACCACTAAGGGCAGCACCAGGAATTGAAAGAACATCTCTACTGGGACCTCTGTACTTGAACACCCTTCCCGCAGAAATGCACTCAGGGACCTATTACCAAAAGGTAAATTTAAAAGAGAGTAAATCTACATGTGTACATTTACACTTATGCTTGTGGTAACTTTACTAATTGTGGCCATTCACCACTTCCTAGTATATGGTTACTGCAACACATAGAATTAAACGTCTTTGCCCCCCCCCAATTTAGGTAGAGTCTGCATACAAGTACTTTAATACTATTAGTAACTCTACAACCATATTTTACATTTCCCCCTACAACTACCCAGATGGCCCAGCTTTCCATGATGGACACCCTGCTGCCCATGTCAAAAGGCCAGGCATGTGGAGGATTGAGGGAGTGGACCTGGTCTAACACTGCTCTCTGGGTGACCATTTTCTTCAACAACAGTCAAATGTCCTGAAGGAAATTAATTATTCATGCAATGGGGGTTAATCTCTATGAGATAGTTATCTTCCTTGAAGGAATCTCTCAGATGATTGGCACATAGAACAGTTCATTGATTATTGTTGCAAAATTCTACTGTGACATAGCAAAGATGTACCGAGTACATCTTTGATGTTTTAGGGAAGAGAGTGCAAGGCAACATGCCTTGATCATGAAGATGATAGAGGTAATAAGCTAAAGATGGTAAAGTTCACCCTTCATGGCCAGTGCATGCACTTGATTCTATAGAGACACCTCAGCCTAGAACTGACTCACCAACTGCCTACCTCACACTCTGTCACAACCACCTGCACTACCTCCACATGCAGCAATCCCACCATCTTCACCTACACCACCTCATCCTCCAACATCACCAACTGAACCACCCCAAGATAAATGCACTCCCAAACAATCTCATCACCAGTATTGCGCAGGTGTAGTTATAGAATAAGCACGAAAAAGTTCCATTTTGTGAATTTCTCCTTTTTTAATAAAAAAATTCTATCTGTCTTTCATGAGTGTTGAATGTTTGATGTTTTAGTTACTACACAGGAGATTGTTATTTAGGCTCTTGTCTCTGTTTACCTTCAAAGTGTATAGCAATAAAAATGTCATTATAATATTGAAACATTTTCTAAATAAGTAAACATTTATTTTTTCTTACATTCAATGCATTACTGAATTACCGATATTGAAAACATTTCTAAATAACTAAACATTTTCTTTTCCTGACATACACTGAATTACTATAGATAATTTGTAATTATCAGGGAAGGATATTCATGTTTAAACTTTTTAAAAGTATTTAAATATCATAAAAAAGTATTTGGCAAAATGTTAATTTTGGGAACAGAATTAACTGTTGCTAGGAATAGCCAAAATTAAATAAAATTGAGTCTTAATGCAGAAGGGTAATCTAGGGTTTTATGGCGTTTGGCAAATAATAAAAACATGACAGGGAACACCAAGAGAATAAAACTACATACAAAGTAAGCACATTTTTAAAAATGGCCACAAAAAGCTGAAAATAAACAGTCCACTGTCCTGGACTATAATAAAGTAATTCTGTCAAGCGGGTTGGGCTTGGGGGGAAGTGATTTGGAGTAAAGTTCATGGCCTGGGGCTAAAGTTCCTTTCCATCCATGTTCTTGCTCCTCCCCCAATGGTGAAGTGCTAGCCTATATGGTAGTGGAGCTTGCTCTTTAGACACCATAGTATGGTCTTGCTCAAGGTCAAGAACAGCCCCAACAGTTACCTCCTCCTGGCTGGTGATACTCACATCCCCCATCAACCCTATATGGCTCTTCAGCCTCCACCCAGATTCATTTGTTGAAAGTTTTTGTTTGTTTCTGGAAGGATCCACACTCCTTGCTGGTGTGTGATTCTTCCCCCCTCCTTGCTAATGTTGTCATTCTGTTGTGGCTGTCTTACATCTGAGAATCTGATTTCTTGTACCGGTTCCTGCTGTGGTGATTGTTGGATTGCCCAGTTCTCTCACGGTATCTGAAAAAAGACAGAATTTTGCATCTCTAACTAACTTTATTTAAAAGGGATATTGCATCCCCTAAATACATGGGCTTTACCAAACTTGTAGCAGGCCAATGATTATATAATCAATCAATCAATCAATCAAGCATTTATATAGCGCACTACTAACCCGGAGGGTCTCAAGGCGCTTGGGGAGGGGAGTCCGCTACTGCTCTAACAGCCAGGTCTTGAGCTGATAAAATGCATTTAATGAAATTCCTAATAGTAAGAAATTATATGTTTAAAGATTATTGACAATCAGTCATTCAAATGAGAGGGGTTTTTTTCTTTGCCTATTCCTGTGCTTGAGATTTATAAATGTGTTTTGCAACATTTTTAGGACATTGTCTACCTAAGATTGGAGTGGGTTTTACAACTTAATGAAGCATTCTAAAGGATTATGTCCTATTGATGATTTTAATGTAGATGTTTTGAACATTTATTTACAAATGTAGTGAATTTTGATATTCTTTTACTGTAAGCAAACATCGTGTTTTACAGTAAGGTAAAGCTACATAATTTCATCATCACATAAACTTAGTTTGACAAATGGAAAGGTACAGATCCCAAATTTTGAAGTTGTGTTTTAACTGATGTGACTTAAAATATAGAATCTGAAAAACATTTCTATTATGTCCAGATAAGATGATTACAAAAGACAGCAGAAACTGAAGCAATACAAGCATGTTAGTAATTTTAAACTTTAATTCCTTTCATCAGGACAAAGCTCAGGCTGAGCACATGACTGAACACCACTCTCAAAACTCATGTGCTCCTACTTTAAATGAATAAATACATACTTTCCACCTGTCCGCTGCTCAAACTCTTCCACCTGAGCAGGGAGGATTGTTGAGGCTGCTCTCACAACCCTTCTGGACAGTGGTGTCATGTGGGATGTCAGGAATGTGTTAAGAGAACAAACCCAGAATCTCTTGGACCTTACATAGGGGTGAGGGAAAAAATACACTCCACTCGCTGAGTTTGCGGAATTTGGGAACTCCATGCTCTGCGTCTAGTGGAGAGTTCGGCAAAATTCTGTCATCTGGCGGGTGACGATATCTTTTTCCATTGGTGTGCGCAAGACTTATTTTGGCAAGTGCTGGTGAGTGCCACACTAGATTTGGCAGCTGCTACCGTGCCTGCTGGCCAAAAGGGCACCTTTCCCGTGATGCTGGCGAGCGACCGCGGCAGCACCTTGAGCAGATTGTCTTTTCCAGAAGTAGCAAAATCTCTTTAAAAACTCATTATTGAGTTGAAATTGTACTGCAACGGACAGTTCAAGTTGTTTTTCAGTGCAAGAAGCTTTTGTATGCTTTCGTTTTTATTGTGCCCCAGAGACTCCAACTTTCTGTTCCTGTTCAGTAGGTTCCTCCTAGTGCTTTGTCCATCTCCTGGTCACCTTTCTTTAGGATTTGAAGCAGGAAGGGCCACCTATTTTTTCTGCTGCATATATAACATTGGATTTAAGGACTTTGTGTTTGTGATATCCGGGGTAAGTTCAAAAACTGTTGTTAAGGGTCTTGTTTGTTTGATGGAGGGCGTGCACCAGTATTTATTTGTATTTTTATTTGATTTTTAAAATCTCTTGGGGTGGGAGGCCTGCAGTTTCAGTAGGGGCCTAGTTATTTTCTGCATTTAATTTTTTATCTTTTGGACAGGAAAAATGTTGCACTAGTCAAACATTTTCTCCATGTTTGTCAACAAAATTGTGTAGGAAGCGGGCTCTGTATTCCTATACCAAAGTGAGGTATAGTGTGCACAGAGTTCACTGGAACCCCAAAGGTAAGCAGAGGCAAAGTTAGATAGCACCTCACTCTCTATTTGTTATAGTGTGGTCGAGCAGAAAGGCAGTATTAGAGAACAGTGTTAAGCATTTGTTGTACACACTCAGTCAGCAAATGAATTCACACACTCAAATACTGAACTTCAGAACGAATGTTTCTGTATAAAAATATTTTTTTAGTTATTTTATTTTCTAGAACCAAGCAAGCTTGGCACAGGTAAGTGATAAGTACTTTGCAGTAAATATACAGTTGTTATACAGTTTGGATTTGTAATAGTAAATGCACTTTGTTTTGACTTGCAGTATGGTTTCAGAGAAATACAATACTTTGTAAATTCTGTACAAAGACTAGAATTGGCTTTTCAGTAAAATTACAGGTAAGTTACTTTTAAGAATATTTTTCTTACTCAGAGTAGTATACCTGGATACTACTCTGGGACATTTCCTGCAAGCAGGTAAGTAAATCGCTTTTGTTAGTTAGTGCAATTTTAAAGAATTATTTTGGTTTTCAAACTCCACACATAGAAACTCTTCCAAAAAACAGTCAATGTTATTCTTTGGAAGAGAATAGTGTTATCAGTTTTAAGGTAAGTATTTGGTAGTGGGAGTTGAGGTTCTGGGGGTAGACTCAGGGGTCCCCCAGTGTCAAGGGTGCACTCTTGTTACACCCTCAGCAGCACTAGGACCGGCAGGTGCAGAGTGCTGAGGCACAATGTTAACCAATGGGGATATTCAGCCTCTGGTTGGTGGCTGCTGACTAGCAGGCCACTTGTTTGTGGGAGCAAAGTTCTTGGACTTTAGCTCTGGGCAAATGGGGAAACAAAGTAGCACCAAAGGTGCACCCTCAGAGGCACTAGGGCGCCCGGGTGCAGTGTGCTGTTTCAACATCGAGGACCCTGTTGTTTTCAGTGGGGAACCTCCGGTTTGCAAAGGCACTGCAGGCTTGGGGACAAAGGTCTTTTGGGTGTGACCACCGCTTCGAGAGGTAAGTTGAGAAGTAAGGGGTTGGTTAGGCATCATCGGTTTGGACACACAATGCCTTGGGGCATCAGATGCAGGGGTGCCTTTTGGGGTTGAATCTTCTTACAAGCTCCTGGTTGCGGTTGGTGAGACCTTCTGGATTTAGGCTGCAGGCGTTTGGTGGTGGCTTGAGGCAGGTCAGGGGTCACCAGATCTTGGGACAGGATCTCTGGGGGGACCTCCTTGTTGTGTTTGCCCACTCGAGCTTGGGCTGTGGACGGCGGGTGCAGAGTGGTGCGGATTTGTAGTTTCCGGCTGGGGCCCAGTATACAGATGAACAAATCCAGTGTTCACTGGAGTTAAAGTCTTGTGGGTTGAAGGGAGGCAGGTCCTCCGGGGTTTTCAAGGTTGCTGGCTGCAGGGCAGACTGGGATTGTGCAGGAGCAGGTTTGAGGGGAAGATAGGCCGGTAGGGCTGGGGCCAAGTCAGTTGGCGTTTTCCTCTTGTTAGCTGCTGCACGGCTGTTCAGTTCTTCTTCTTCTTGTAATTTCTTCTTGTCTGAGGAAGCAAGGTTCAGGGGCGTCCCTAAAGACTAGATGTAGGGATGTTACAGGTAGGTAAAAGGTAGGGACCAAATGGGTCCCTTCCCTGGGGTGGGTAAACCCCCTATTATGCAACCCTCCATTGGGAGGGAGCATGAGCCTGTCCCTGATTGGTTGAGTCACCCCATCTGCAAGATGGCGGGGACTTAGAGTTGCGCTTCACCTCACCTCCCCCCCTGGGAGGTTCTCCCACCCAAAGTGGCAGTCAGAACCAGTGGGGGTAAGTTGCAGAGAGCAACAAGTGGCCTGGGGAAGCTCACAAAAGTGGCAAGCCTTTGAAGCTTTCCTTTTGTGAACCCTGCCCTTCCAGGAGGAGGAAACTTGGCACCTCGTCCCAGGATGTGCATTGTTTCAGGCCTCAGAGAGCAGCAGGCTCTCGACCCAGGGATCCAGAAACATGTCTGGTGGTGGCAGCTGAAAGCAGCCACTCATCCTGGACACTAGTGGTAGGTTAATGTTCAGAGGGCATCTCTAAGATGCCCTTTGTGTTTTTTTTTAAATTAAATCCCACACTGGAATCTGTGTGAGTTTGATGTGACGAGAAGTTTGATACCGAACTTCTCAGTTTTCAGTGTTGCCATTATGGTACTGCAGAGTTCATAATGACAAACTCCCAGCACCATATACTCTTAATGGCAGCAGTGCACTTACAATGTCTCAGAAGGGACTTAGACACTGTAGGGGTACAGGGCTCATGCACCTGTACCCTTGTCCCTGGTACACTGCACCCAGCTAGAGGGGTGACTGACCTATGCCAGGGCAGTGGGTTGTAGGCATGGCACACAGAGATGTGTGCCATGTCGACTCTTCACTTCGGCACCAAAAGTATGTGTGTGTAAAGGTACAGGGCCTCTAAGGGTGGCAAAAAAGGTGCTGCAGCCCTAGAGGTCTTCCCTGGCCACAGTGCCCTGGTACCATTTACCAGGTGCTGACCTGTGGCTAGAGATGCCAATTGGGTTAGTTTTGGGGAAAGAACACAGGCCCTGGGAACCTCATTGGCAGGGTACCAGGGCACATTAAGTCAAAATGCATCAGTAGTCTGGCAAAAAGTGAGGGCTTACTGCAACGGAAACCCACTTTCCTAAAAATTGCAATATATGTATTTCTTTTACCATGTGGCCTAGTCTGCCACTGGACCATCCAGCCAGGAGGCTCTGTACCAGTCATGGGAGCATGTAACAATGGCTTCTGTGCTACATGTTGGTTAAAACATAATTCAGGGCAGGAATGGCATTGGATTCAATTAAAACTTTGTTGTTATGGGTATTTCATGCTTTTTTCTGCACAAATAGTATATGTAGAGTAATATTTGATGCCTTGGGACATTGTGTGTATTGGTAAATTTCTATAACACTGTTAATTTTTGTTTTTGTCCTTGCTGAATTAATGTCAGTTTTTATTTCCAGTGTTACTGCACCTCCTTTGTCTGGCCAGTGAGTTTGTTTGTCATATGCCACCATTTGTCTATGTACTCCATGCCATGTGGCCAGGGGTCATTTTGTGTAGTTGTTGTACATAGACCTGCATTTGTTCTTTGTTTTTGAAGCCTTCTTGATTGTTGTTTGACCATGTGGCCGGTGGCCTTTTTTTGTAGGCAACCAGTGTACTTGTGCCATAGGCTTACACGTACTCTTTGTTGTGGCCATGCCTCCCATTTAGTTGTTGTTGTTTGATCATGCAGTCAGTGGTCATTTGGTTTAGCCCTAGCCAGCCACTGTGCTTTACTGCTTTTTTTATAGGCCTGCATGTGTCCTTTGTTGTGGCCTGCATGCTTGCTGGTTGTTGTTGTTTGACCATTTGGCCCGCGGCCATTTTGTGTAACCAGTCAGTGTGCCTTTGCCATAGGCCTGCATGCATTCTTTGCTGTGCCCATGCCTCCATGCTGGTTGTTGTTGTTTGACCATGTGGCCGGTGGCCATTTTGTAGCCCTAGCCAACTAGTTTGTTTGACTGCTTTGTTCCATAGGCCTGCATGTGTTTTTTGTTGTGGCTGTGCCTTCCCGCTGATTATTGTTGTTTGACCATATGGTTGTTGGCCATTTTGTATAGCCAGCCAGTGTGCTTTTGCTAAAGACCTGCATGTGTTCTTTGTTTTGGACATGCCCCCTTGCTGGTTGTTGGTGTTTTACCATTTGGGCGGTTGTCATTTTATGTAGCCAGCGAGTGTACTTTTGCCATAGGCCTGCATGCATTCTTTGCTGTGGCCATGCCGCCTAGCTGGTTGTTTTTGTTTGACCTTGTGGCCGGTGGTAGTTTTGTAGCCCTAGCCAACCAGTTTGTTTGACTGCTTTGGCCATAGGCCTGCATGTGTACTTTGTTGTGGCCATGCCCCCTTGCTGATTGTTGTTGTTTGACGATGTTGCCGGCGGCCATTTTGTACGGCCAGCTAGTGTGCTTTTGCTATAGGAATGCATGTGTTCTTTGTTGTGGTCATGCCTCCTTGCTGGTTGTTGTTGTTTGATCAAGTGGCCAGTGGCTATTTTATGTAGCAGCCAGTGTGCTTTTGTCATAGGCCTGCATGTGTTCTGTTTGTTTGACAATGTGGCCGGTGGCAATTTTATGTAGCCAGCTAGTGTGCCAAAGGCCTGCATGCATTCTTTGCTGTGGCCATGCCCCCTTGCTGGTTGCTGTTGTTTGATCATTTGGCAGGTGGCCATTTTGTAGCACTAGCCAACCAGTTTGTTTTGTTTGACTACCTTAGCCGTAGGCTATTGGCTATTTTATGTAGTAGCCAGTGAGCTTTTGCCATAGGCCTGCTTGTGTTCTTTGTTGTGGCCATGCCTCCTTCCTGGTTGTTGTTGTTTGACCATGTGGCCGGTGGCTGTTTTGTGTAGCCAGTCAGTGTGCTGTTGCCATAGGATTGCATGTGTTATTTGTTGTGGCCATGCCTCCTTGCTGTTTGTTGTTGTGTGAGCAAGTGGACGGTGGCCATTTTCTGCAGCCACCCTGAGCTTACTTCTTTCCAATTTTCATTCAAAGGCCTTTTCTAGGGCGATTGACAGGAGAGGGCTATCCCTTTTTGTCCAATTCTTTTTTACTTAATCCTAATATTCGTTTAATAATGTTTGGTGATTATTGTATTATATTTATATTATGATTATGAAGAACAGGGTTGTAGATTATATGCATTGTTTTGCATGTTTTTACTTGCACCTTCTTACCTCCCTATGGGTTTCTCATAGTCCCCCTGTACACCAATAATTATAATATATTGTTTATTTCTGTATTTGACTTTTTTTTGTTTAATTTATTTCAAAAAAAATATATTTATGCTTCTTTATTTTCTTAAATACATTTTTAAAATGATTTTATTTACATTTTCCCACCATCCATTCACCCATCCATCTCCTGCCTGCCAGAGACACACAGCTGCAAAAAAGTATTCAATTTGATTTGTAATGATTATTTCATTTTGATCTGCACCTCCCTTACAGCCACAGGTGTCTTCCTGGCTGAAATACACATAAAGCAAACAATTACATCTGAATGTTGTTTGTACTGATTGGAAATGAAATATTTACATTATGGTACTGTGGTCCGACTTTGGAATGGATATTGTTAATTATTTAGGATAATAACTTAAATAGCCACACTTCATTATATTGTCTTTGTTTGTACTGGATTTAAACTGCAACAATGCCATGTTTTACTAAATGTTTATCTTGCTTGTGTGCCAATAGGTGCACAAGAGACATCATCCATATTATTGCCAGACAGAAGGCCTGTACAAAGTGACATGACCATACAACACATGACGTGAGTCCTCTAATATCTTCTGCTTGTGGAGCTAAGTACTACTGCCATCTGACAGCTTAAAGATGGCCTGAAAGAAAGATGCTGCCAAGAGAGTGGCCATTGAGAAGAAGCAACTTTCCATCACTGATGTGCCACCCGGAACATTTTCCCACAAGCTGAGAGCAGCCAACCCACTTCAACGGCACCTCCCCAACATAAACCCACGCCCATGTATCTCACCGAGGCAGCCACTGCAATCATGGTATTGAATTGGATTTGTCTCTTTCGAAAAGTAGTACCCAATCATTGAAAGAAACTGAGCAAAGTGACCAACAGCCACAGCCAGTAATAGTAAAACTTCCTGAAGTAGGAGCTGAACAAGATGTTGAGCCTCCTGTTGCGCAGGAACATCCTTAATTAGAACCTTTGGCTTCCAGATCTCCCTAAAAAAAGAAAGGATACTCCACCATCTTCTCCAATCCCCCCTTCTGATGGTGTGGACATGGATTGGACCCCAGTTGAGTCTGGGACACACTAGGAGAGGCTCAGGAAAAGGATTTTTTTAAAGTCTTACAGTTATGGAAATGCGTGAGGAGGATGGTGACAAGCCAGTCATTGTGGAAGATGGTCCTGAGGAGACTGACATTACCCCTCTTATTCAAACTGCTCCTAGGGCTATGGCACCGCCCCCAGGGCCAGCTCCCATATTTTTAAGGCCCCCTCTAAGACCTGCATCCACCACTAGCTTAGTAAAAGTATATCCTGCGGGGATCCAATAATCAATATACCCTGCAGAGAGCAAATCGTCAAAACACCCGTTCTATCTCCAGTTCTTTGGGCATTGGCAGTGACGCCATTGTCCCAATGAAAAAGTTCACCTCCCAAGTTTGAGACTTTTTTATGATTCGCAAGCAGGAGGATTACATTTCAGTATGCTCCATTTACCACACAAGTGTTTATAGAGGTGATCCTGGTTCACACTATGGTACTGGAGGCCAAAAGACCCAAACTAAACAACACCACGCATAGGAGGTGCCTCTTAAAAACAATAGCTTCAGGTGGTGGTGGTTGTGATGAGAGGGAGGAATCAGCTCTGATCACAGTGGGAGGTGAAGGTGATGAGGAAGAAGAGGGTGAAATGCTCTTTACACAAAGCAGACCTGGCCCAGAATGGCACCCGTGTCACCTGCCGTAGCGGCCTTGCAATGGCACAAGAGTCAGATGAAGATAGCACGGCAACAGCATACAGTAATGCTCCTAAGAAGCAGATTGATTCTACCACTTCCTGGTTCTCTCTGGAAGTTACCTGCACCAGTGACACCACTAAAGGAAGAAATCCAGGATAATATTACGGGCATGTTTAGGCAGGAGGGTCCTGATGAAAGAACATTTGTGCAACAGGAAGATTGCTAAAATGTTAGTGATGGACTTCCTTCCCTTTTTCTTTTGTGGAAGGAGTGGGTGTTTTACAATTTCTGGTGGCCTTCTGCCAAAATAGAAGTTTCCCATCCGGACCTATTTTGACAGAGTTGCTGTTCTAGTGCTCCATCACGATGTGCTGCAATCGGTTGGACAAGTTTTGCAGCAGAGTGCAGTTCACACTATACACCTTTTCAACAAATATGTGGACAAACTATCAAGCCACTGATTACATGTGTATCATTGCACACTGGAACTCTTTGGTAGAGGTTAGGCAACAGGTATCTATAGGTCTCGGCACTAAAGAAAGTTTTAAGGGCATTCAGCAGCATACAACAGTAGTCGTGTTCACCATGGAGGAATCCCATACTGCTGCAAACATCTTGGAAGACTTTAACAGCAAGGTGTTTAAATGGCTGCGACTCAAAGGTCTTGAAGTTGGATTTTTGCCAAAGGCAAAGGCAGCGTATAGTAAAGGCCCTGGCAGATGGTGGTTATTTCAGGGTCCTATATTTAGAGCATTACATCAACCTCATTGTGCAGGACTTTCTCTAAACAGAAGACTATGGGCTTGCTTTAGATCTTGGCGGGACTACCGTCGGACCGCCGTAGTGGCGGTTCCAAGTACTTCATCAAGCTTATGGCAGTCACCTGCTGTACTTAGATGTTGCGGCCATAGATAGTTGACCGCTGCGGCGGTGGTCTTCTCTGCTGACTCACAGTACTCCGTAATGCCGGTGGTTTTGTACTGAGGCAATTTAGATGTCCCTGTTGGGTTGGTGGTGCTCTGGCAGCGGAGTCCTGCCGGAGTGAGGCAATGGTTGAGTGGAGACAGGCAAGTACTACTCGATATTATCTTACTACACATATATGTTGTGAATGCACACCCACATGCACCACAAGTCCAATACCCATGATAATTTGTTTGATGAACACTTATGCACAACACATAATAAAATTGCATGTGAGAGCAATGTTGAAACACACTAGGTGAAAGAAAATGTTAACAAATTATTCATAGTGAGACAGGCCTACCTTAGATCCTGGTGACAACTTGGTTGCTGAGCGTCATACAGAGGTCAAAGTAGTTGTACCACATAAAGAACCTGGATAATGGGGTTCAAGACAGAAACAGAAGTGGGAAACTGAAAAAAGGTAAGGTTTCACCTCTTTTCCTTCCATTCCGCGAACTTGAGTTTGAAGGTTTCTCCACCACAGTTGCCTCGAAGGAAAGGCACATCGTATTTTGGATGGTGAGAATCTTGGCTGGACTCCCTCCGACAGCCGCTTCCGCTGCTGATGCCATCGATGCAGGAGCAAGATTCTGGAGAATGCAGCGGAATTCTGACGGTCTTTCTTCCATAGACTCTCTAATATCTAAATACAACGGGCAGACTTCCAAGGTGGTGGGCGGGAACACCATTGAAAATGCAGTGCTGGGTCCTGATCCACCAACACTTAAATCAGGCCCATAGTCAGCAACTTACTGACCACCTGCAGAAGAATATGTACTCATTTAAACCATTCATTTAAAGCCCTGAAGCAATTGAGGATCATTCAGCTTGCTAACAGAGTTACCAGTTAAAGCCCCCATACAGGAGGTTCCAACATGTTAGAACTCGACATATTACATGTTGCAACATTCTGTTTGAGGAGAATATATTGATAAATGAGTATGTCATTCAGAGGGGAGGGGATGCAACTGTAGAAAACATGTCCACTGTAAAGGACAAGTGGGGCCTAGTCAAATGCCTGATAGAGATCCTATTTCCTTTTGGGCTTTTCACAGGGAAGCCATCTAAGGGAACTGCACAATGATCCAAACTTTCCCATTGTTGCATCTTCTACAGGACCAGTTAAAAATGGTGGCTAAAAGCTTAGCAGGTGTAAATGCAGTTGCACATAATTTGGTCAAGAGCTTCATTTATTTGCTTGGTGGATAATACAAGGCTGCACAGAGACATTGTGTTATCCAAAGAATAGATTTGTGCCACAATACTTGATCCATGGTACAAAAAACTACTGCTCACTTTCAATCCTTTTTCAGTAGAGGTGATTTCACAATACAAGATATGTATTTTTTAGTGATACAAAATTAAAGAGAGGGGGGACACAGGGAGCTATATAAAGGTCAAGTGACTCGTGCTCCCGATGAGAACCTTACAACCAACAAAAGTCACTGTTCCTGTCAGAAGAGAGAGAATATAAGGAAAAGGAACTCTGGTTGTCCTACTACTCTGTTTGTGGTGGACAGTGTGTTCTGATCTTGATGCCCTCACACACCCTGAATGGATGTCATGCTTCATCATATGGCGGTTGCTCCACCTCAGGCCGGCGCTGCAATGCCGACGGGTCCTTCGAAGGGTCACTTTGTCAGAGATTTTTTGATAAAGCTGTGTGGGTGGGTGGGGTTGAGAGGCAATGAAGTCATAATGTGAAGTAAAAAAATGACTGGAGGGGTAGTAAGGGAATTTATTGAAAAAGGAAGTCCCTCTGTCATTTTTAAAAACAAAGAAAGTGGTGCTGCTGTGATGGGTATAATGGCCCTCTGTAGCAAGGTGTATCATACCCCTAATGGATACTCTTCTAGGTTGACATGTTTTGCGCTAAATCGCAGTCTCTGGAGGATATCCAAAAGTGCTTCTTCAGGACCAATAAAGACAGCGTGAGGTCGGGTAGGTGTAACGTCACCTTCATCTAGGAGGCGCAGTCCCGAGGGACCCATAGACCGATTCTCATGGGAATTATTTCTGCATTTAAGGGAGTACTACTCCAACACTTTCCCAGTAGCACAAGATTACTATAGGCCATTATCTCTCTTACTCTTCATAAATTATCTTTCTTGGTCCTGAAGAAGCACTTTGGATCTCCTCCAGAGAACATGATATCTCTTAGGGGTATGCTACTCAACTAGCTACAGAGGGCCATTATACCCCTCACAGAAGCACCATCTTCTTGGCTTCTTGGCTTTTAACAATGACAGAGGGACTTCCTTTTTAAATAAATCAATTAACTACCCCTTCAGTAATTTTTTAACTTCACATTAGGACTTCATTATTTTTTTGTGAGCAAGAAACCTGGAAGAAGAACAGCTGGAGTCCCACCGATAAGCACAAGTTCGAGGGAGTTGCCTTCAACTTTCAGAGAGAGCAGTCCTGTTGTCTCACAACAGCCAATATCAGTAAAAATAATACCAGTAGCAACAACAACAGGAATACAACAATCTGCCAGAAACTCTGCATTGGTTTGGTTTTAATATGCTGGTCTTAATGCTGGTGCAGAGGTGAAAACAAAAGAGGTCAAGCAAGTGCAGGCACTAATGACCATTCAGAGAATGTTCCAGGCCTATCTGGATGAGCAAAGAGAGGTCAATATGGCTCAAAACTCATTGGTGTTTTGGTATGGGAATAAGCGCTAGTGGCCAGAGCTCGGCAGGCTTGAAATAAAATATCTGGCTTGTCTGATAGCCAATGTGCCTGCTGAGCATGTGTTCAGTGCAGTTGTCACAGTGAGAAGGACCAGTCTCTTGCCTTGAAAAGTGGAAAGATTGACCATGGTCATAATGAACCAGCACTTCATGCCACACAATTCCACAGTTCCTGAAAACCACTGGAAGAGGATGAGGACTATTGGTCAGACTCAACTGTATTAGAACATGATACCTTTTGGGTGAGCCACCTGAGTTTGCAAAAGAAATCTACTTCTTTGACTGAGATTAGGCCACCACAAAACTTTTCAACTATTTATGGTCAAAGTTAAGTAAGGGCGAAATTTGCGAATTTGCGGTCCGCGAATTCGTGCGAAATGGCAAAAAAAATCCGCGAGGTCGCGAATTTTCCCACAAACTCGTGGATTTTTGTGCCATTTTCACAAAAAAGTGAACACGTGTGCCTGTAACTTTGCCAGCGAGCCAAAAGGCGCTGAGGTCCCTTGAGTGAGCTGGCCATTATAGTGGGGACGGGCGGGAAGACGTTTCATACCGCTTGTGTGTGGTGGACGGGGCCAAACGGATGGGGCTTCTATGCAAGTTCACATGCATCTTGTTTATAAAGGGTCAGAGACCGAGCAGAGCAGCAGATGAGGAGAAAGCAGCCTCCTGGTTACAGGAGCTACACGGGGATGGCGCTCAGGAAACTCATGGATGCAAAAATACGTTTGGCACAGGACCTCACAATCCTTCAGATGTCCAAGATAGCTCTGCTGCGCGTGTTGGTACAAAGCCATTCTGATCCTGCTCAGTGGGTTCAGGCGCATGCAGCTGCTGCTGCTGAACAATGTCCCATCTCATACTAAACTGCCCCGTACAGGCATATGCTGGCGCTGGACAGTAGGGTGCAGTGGCATGCGGGTGCTCCAAGCCTGGTACATGCGCATACCGGTGCCAGGGAGGACACATGTTTATTGGTGCTGTGTAGCAAGTTATGACTTTACATTTTGACTGCACAAGACGATGGTACCACCTACACGAATCAGGAGAATCCAGGCACCAGGCTTCATGGTGCAAGAGCATAATGGTGCTGTGCAGTATGGGTATATATGTACTGGAGGCAGGGGGGCACTTAGCACAATGTGTGCTCACACCCAGAGGGCTCCCAGGCAATTGAGCACAAATGATTTTCACACTGAGAGGGCTCCGGGGCAGTTCAGCAGCACGGGGGCTCACACCCACTGGGCCCGGGGCAGTTCAGTAGCATGTGGGTTCACAACCCCTGGGCAGGTCAGTAGCAGGGGGGCTCACACGCACAGGGCTCCCAGACAGTTTAGCAGCACCACCCGCTGGTTCATCACTGCCACCCTCTGGTTCATTACTGCCACCCTCTGGTTCACCACTGCCACCGTCTGGTTCATCACTGTCACCCTCTGGTTCATCACTGTTACCATCTGGTTCATCACTGCCACCCTCTGGTTCATCACAGCACCCTCTGGTTCACCACTGCCACCCTCTGGTTCATCACTGTCACCCTCTGGTTCATCACTGCCACCCTCTGGTTAATCACTGTCACCCTCTGGTTCATCCCTGCCACCCTCTGGTTCATCACAGCACCCTCTGGTTCACCACTGCCACCCTCTGGTTCATCACTGCCACCCTCTGGTTCATCACTGCCACCCTCTGGTTCATCACAGCACCCTCTGGTTCACCACTGCCACCCTCTGGTTCATCACTGCCACCCTCTAGTTCATCACTGCCACCCTCTGGTTAACCACTGCCACCCTCTGGATCATCACTGTCACCCTCTGGTTCATCACTGCCACCCTCTGGTTCACCACTGCCACCCTCTGGTTCATCACTGCCACCCTCTGGTTCATCACAGCACCCTCTGGTTCATCAATGCCACCCTCTGGTTCATCACTGCCATCCTCTGTTCACCACTGCCACCCTCTGGTTCACCACTGCCACCCTCTGGTTCACCACTGTCACCCTCTGGTTCATCACTGTCACCCTCTGGTTCATCACTTCCACCCTCTGGTTCATCACAGCACCCTCTGGTTCACCACTGCCACCCTCTCGTTCATCACTGTAACCCTCTGGTTCATCACTGCCACCCTCTGGTTCATCACAGCACCCTCTGGTTCACCACTGCCACCCTCTGGTACATCACTGCCACACTCTGGTTCATCACTGTCACCCTCTGGTTCATCACTGCCACCCTCTGGTTCACCACTGCCATCCTCTGGTTCATCACAGCACCCTCTGGTTCACCACTGCCACCCTCTGGTTAATCACTGCCACCCTCTGGTTCATCACAGCTCCCTCTGGCTCACCACTGCCACCCTCTGGATCATCACTGTTACCTTCTGGTTCATCACTGCCACCCTCTGGTTCACCACTTCTACCCGCTGGTTCATCACTGCCACCCTCTGGTTCATCACAGCACCCTCTGGTTCACCACTGCTACCCTCTGGTTCACCACTGCCACCCCCTGGTTCATCACAGCACCCTCTGGTTCACCCCTGCCACCCTCTGGTTCACCACTGCCACCCTCTGGTTCACCCCTGCCACCATCTGGTTCATCACAGCACCCTCTTGTTCACCACTGTCACCCTCTGGTTCGCCACTGTCACCCTCTGGTTCATCACTGCCACCCTCTGGTTCATTACTGCCACCCCCTGGTTCACCACTACCACCCTCTGGTTCACCACTTCCACCCTCTGGTTCATCACTGCCATCCTCTGGTTCACCACTGCCTCCCTCTGGTTCAACACTGTCACCTTCTGGTTCACCACTGCCACCCTCTGGTTCACCACTGCCACCCTCTGGTTCACCACTGCCACCCTCTGGTTCACCACTGACACCCTCTGGTTCATCACTGTCACCCTCTGGTTCAACACTGCCACCATCAGGTTCATCACTGCCACCCTCTGGTTCATCACAGCACCATCTGGTTCACCACTGCCACCCTCTGGTTCACCACTGCCACCCTCTGGTTCATCACAGCACCCTCTGGTTCACAACTGCACCTTCTGGTACATCACAGCACCCTCTGGTTCACCACTGCCACCCTCTGATTCGTCACAGCACCCTCTGGTTCACAACTGCACCTTCTGGTTCTTTACAGCACCCTCTGGTTCACCACTGTAGATTATGGGGAGAAAGCACACCTGCCCAGCCTCAACCGGGGGCTGGTTAATGTGTTACTGAATTTGAGCTTCAAGTCAGGCACCTGCTTCCTTATCTGTAAGTGCTTTCCTGTTGTGGTTTAATTTTTGTGACAGCCTGGAGCATTGTGCCATACTTGTAACTATTCTCTGACCCTTCTTCGAGGGTCAGAGCAGGGTCAGAGAATAGTTGCAAGTAGGCAACAACTCTGGAGGCGCCGCTCAGTTAGAACTTACAGGGTTACAGCAGGTGCCCAAGTTGAAGTTAATTTCTTTGTAACCATTTTGTAAACGGTTACAAAGAAATTAGCTTCAACTTGGGCACCTGCTGTAACCCTGTAAGTGCTTCATGTACTTCAGTTTTTGAAAATCCGTCCCGCATGCGATTTCCCAGATTTTTCTGCTATTTCGTTATATTCGCGGACCGCGAAATTGCAGAAAATCCGCAAATTTCGTGAACGGAACGGATTTTACGCCCATGCTTAGTCAAAGTGCTTTGCCAAAAAAAAGATATAGCTAGGATGCAGCCCCACCATTTTTAAGGTCATTGGAGACAATGGCTGCCTCCCTCCCATGGGCTTATTCAACTTTTATCATCCTCTAGCAGGAATGCCCCAGTAAATATAATTTGATTTACAAGACTAACACAATCCCATATGTTGTTTGCATCACAATGGAGATACAATTGTGTACCTACTACCTATCTCACTGCTTGGATTGAAACAGGTAACTAACTATTGGGCCAATGAGTGATATATTATTGAGTAATTGTGAGTGATGATTGATGATACATGTGGTGGCAGACCGTGTGGCAGGGTTTTCCTGAAGGTGATTACCCCTTTCACACTGAGAGAGATTTACTTGCAGGGTCCACTCCTTTTTTCTGGTTCTTCAGAGACCAGAATAGTCACTTGAGTTCACAAACACAAATCTACACAAAATACTCAAATTCTGTTTCTCTTCTTGTTCTTCAACAGCAGTGCATTACAGCTCTCGGGAAGGAGATGGGCTGATTTGTTACTCGGAATCAGGAGGAGGATAGAAGGGTGGGCTATTTTAACAGCAAGAAGATGGAAGGTATCAAGTTAATTGACTTCAAAGGGAAATCAGCATGATGATGACACTGAGGACCATTCCGCTCTGTGGACTGGAGAGAGGTGTGTTGGTTTGGGAAATGCTGCCGAGTGGTGTGCTGGCTCAAATCTGAAACTCCTCTTGTGTGGTTGTGGTCAAGAGGGCCAGTTGCTTGTAAGTGGAGACCGACTTGTGATACAACATCATCATCATCATCATCACATGATGCATGCACTCGGCTAAATGTTATTATAACAGTTGTGAGATTGATCAGCCCAGCTCATGCAGCTATTTGTCTGTGTTTGGTTGTAAATTGCTCCCACTTCTCAGTTAATAGATCTGCCTTGACTGATCAAATTAATTATTGCAGCAGCCTATGCTCTTGCTCTGCCTCTGAGTCTTGGTAGTTGGTACACTCCTCATGAAGTTTACCTTTTGTCCTTTCCCTTGACTCTACAATATCATTTCTGTTTTACAATCCGCCGGCCTCTTCTTCTCCTACACGAAAGGGAAAGCTCCATAACACTCCTGCTTACCTTACCGTACTGGATCAGCCAGGACCAAAGAAGAACATTCCAAGAAGAATGCAGAAGCACCACCCAATTTGGCCATAGAGTATCATTTTTTTCACAATCATTTTTAGAGCTGTGTGGGTTTACTAACTACAGAGAGAGACAGGTTGCAAAACATGTGGTCATGGTTGAACAGTAAACTTTAGCAGGGACTTTTTGACCCGCTTCACAGTGGGACCAGGTCCAACATCCATATACCTTTGTGCCACTGACTCCTTTTTTGACCTCCCAGTACCCCATCCCTATGCCCCTCAAATGTTCCCTCCTCATTTGCACCAAGCCATTTTCAAACCTTTGGTTGACCACAAAATAACTGTCTTCCTATCTGCCCTCCATTTGCATTGTCTCAGTAACCAAGGTGCGTCTGTCACTGTTCATTCCCACGTGGCTGGTTGGATGCACTTTGTTCGGGTATCCAGGCACTCATCACTCTGTACAGCCCCTCTCAGCACACACAGTTATACTTCTTTACACTACTACCTTATTCGTATTTTTGAAACCTAGCAGACAGAACATTTAGATATATGCATCTCTGCAGATGAAGGACTATTTGTCATGGATTTAACTGAACTGTGTCATACAATTTTTTTCATTTCCTTCTACAACAGATTAATGCTGATCATCATCACCCTGATGAATATTCATATTTTGTTGTGTAGTGTTTGTCTTTGCCACACCTTTCCCCAAATCCCCTTTCTCAGACATTCATCAAACCACTAACCCTCTTCCCCTTAGCTCTGTGATTTATTGGGGTGACTTGATTTATACCATAAATGAATCACAAATTTGGTGGGGCAGATGTGGTGAAAGTAACACCAATTTACTGTGCGATCTTCTATAACATGAGAAATAGCCCACAACAGCCCAATTACTCATCCACGCATAAAAGGGATTTGGATATAGAACATAATTCATCAGCATCATCATTAAGGCTTTGTGTTATGTAAATGCTTAAACTTGTCGACTCCACTCCTGACCATGAGTTCACTTCTCCTGACTCAAAGATGTTGTATCTTTAGTTTTAAGTAAATAGCTCCCCATTGTTCAGAAGAAATTACTATTGGTAGTTTTTTTACAATGGCAGGTATTCTTTTCTTTGTTGTGTCATGGTGGTAGCAGTCTGATCTCAGTCTTTATAAAGGTATGATATACATTTATAGCCCACTAACTCTATGTTGTTCTTTCAATGTCATTGCCTGTGATGGATAATCCTTTAGGTTAATCCTACACTTAGAGTTCCCCTAGATGTGAGTGGGAGCTCGCTGGCAGTGATGCCATCCCTGTTAGCACACTAGCTTGCTACTACCACCACCACCACCATCAAGAAGCTTTGCGAGACGTTTTTGAAGATTGCGAAAGGTAGCAGTGTTATATCCTGCTCTTCCTCTCTCTTTGTTCTGAATTTAACATAGCAGCCTTTACTTTATCTTTTCAGGTAAGAGAACTTGAATGAAGTGAACTACTTTAACTAGTAAGTAACTCACGTCTACTGCAGATAACTATACTATATGACTTTGACTATCCTTGTTTATTTAGGTTGTTTCAGGCAATATAGGCAATGGTAGCATACCCTACCCCCTTAAGGTCAACAATAATATAGTAACAGAGGGTATTAGTACATGGATATATCTAACTATAACAAACTAGTATACATATACTTTGATGACTTGATTAAAAACAGGCTGTGTGAAAGGGCAGCAGTGCAAAGTAAAAGTAAAATACTTCAAGTAGAAGAATCATTTTATTATTCATTTATTTTTTTGTACAATATAACATACAAAATTGACCCTCTGCATCCACAACAGACCCACCCCTCTCATTAAACAAATCACCCCGTCCCCAACCAATTGTCCAAAATTGTCAAAGAAAAGTCCAAACTAGACATGTTCCCATCCTCATTCCCACCTTCTCCACCCACAACAAAACATCCCTCCCAACAAAACAAAAATTAAAAAAGGGATAAAGAGGGCGGATCCGGGACACAGAGCTGGAATAGGTGGTCTGAGTGGGGGGGGCTGCAGTGGTGGTGGCTAGATGGGCGAATGCCAGCTGCTGGACGGCCCTGGTGCTGTTTTAGCTTGGAGGCTGGCTGGGGACAGGGGTAATGGTAGCTGTCTCATCCTCCTCTGCAGGACCACCAGTTGTAATTCAGTAAGGAAATGAAACTTAACTTACTCTACTGTGTGGTAAGTTAGAGGGATTAGGCCGGGTAGGCAGAGGTTTTGCTATAGAATAGAGGGGTGTCACTGATCATCATCAAGTGCCCACTGCCTAAGCTTTGGCTTAGTCAGTCACTGTAGTTGACAAATGTAGAAAAGGAAAAATTTGAATAGGCGTTCCGTAAATTCGTTATCAAAATCATGAAATATAAATGATAACTTGGCCCAAAAAATGTTTGCATGTGCCAAGAAGCATTTTTCAATTTTTTTGCTAGACTGGGACAGAAATTTGGAAAGATAAAAGGATTGCAGTAGTATGAGGTGACTGTGTGAGCACTCTCTGGGTAGGGAAATACACCTTGTTTTCAGTTCCCTGTGCAATGAAAACTTTATATATTCTGCCTCAGCTGAAGCAGACACACTTTGCACAGTCAACACAGCAATGCCAATTTGAACTATGATGCAGTTAGGTAAAGGCTGGTGAAATGCCAAGGACTGGGAGTTGATGAATGATGAAGGGTGGTATACAAATCTGCCTTGCTTAACAAATACAGTGAGCGAATGGAGTAGACAGAAAATTAAAATACCCCCAACTTTGAACCTAAGCTTTAATTAAACCAAGCAAGTGAAGTAGGTGATGCCACTCTCTTTAACAGCTCCCTTGTTTATTTATCCAAGCCATCCATTAATCCTTCCATTGTTTGAGTATTTACCCTTTGATAACCACTTTTTAAGCTTTATATTCTGTTATCCAGTCTTTCATCATTCCAATCAATCCATTCAATTATATATCCATCCACCCATTTGTCTATCCATCCAGGCGTCTATCTATCCATTCACCCATCATAGTATCCCCGTTCAATCATCATTTCACCCATCCATCCATTTACCCACCTGTGCCTCCTATCACCCACCTAAACATTCTTTCACCCACCCACACATGCTTTCACTCAAGTACCATTTCACCCATTCTTTCTTTCCCTTTTCTATCAACCCATCATTTGAAGCATTAATTTTTAGCTTTTGTATGCTGAGTTGCAGATAGAACTTCTGCTGTAACCGCTACCCTTGCAGTAAGTATACAAAAAATTGGCAATAAGAAAGCAATGTGACTTACCATCACCCATTCCTGCCCCGCTTGGGGCTCACCCTGCAACTGCTGCCACATCTGCTGCTCTACTGGTGCTGCCACTGGCACCGGCACTGGTGGTCTGTATGGCTAGAAAAAACATTACAACTTTTAGATGCCAGATACGCCTCCCCTTGTTATATTGATTTGCCAACATACAACAGTAAAACATCAATACATTTCCCTTTGTAGTATCCGCTATCAAAAATATCACTCTGGGCATTTTGTTGGTTGGCAAAGTTAGAAAAACCAGGTAGTCAAGCAAACCAAAGCATTTTGTAATCAAGGGTAGAACTTTGATGACTCTGAGACATTGAAATGGGATAAAGGGGTGGACTAAAGTGATCAATGCAGGACATATGGTCTTGTTGGCAAATGCAATGGGACAGTCCTCATAATACTTTCCTGCCGTGCTGCGCTGTCATCAAAACTGCTGGTATAGCGTAAAAATGAATGATAATACATACTACAACACAACATTGGGTGGGTCCACCATGGCCATTGCCACTATCTCATTTTACAGTTCGGCATGAGCATGAAAAAGAATGCCTTCTCAACAAACATGCCTCGAATAGCTAATTTGGGCCTGCAATATTCACAGCAGAGTACCTACAATTAGTTCTCCAAGTCTTACAGCACCAGTCCACAAGATATATAAGGAGAGAAGGAAAGCTTACTAATAAAGAAGAAGGAAGCTACAGAACAGTACAAACAGGAGTCAAGTACAAAAACATGAAATATAGAAAATCAGGGATAACACAAACTTAACAAGCATTAGATAGAACAAAGAGGAGTTGAAAAAAGTGTACACAGTCACAGTATAATAAAAACAATTAAAAATTGCTCTAAATGGGGATAGATAAAAGTTAGGGAAATAATATTTTAACAGGAGGACTTACTGGGGCCATCAAGTCCGTCAGCTGCGGCGCTGGTGGTAGTACTTCCATCCAACGCAGTACTGATGGTGGCATCCCAGGCACCCTGACTTGCCTCCATTGCTCTCTTCTTGCCCTTGGATGCTGATGCAAAGAAACAAAGAAGATTGAAAAAAATAGATGAGTTGTACAGGTAATCGCCTCAAAAATATGTTGACAGGCAAAGGCAAATGCAGTAACATTGTACTTTTCTAAATCAGAGTGCCTACAGTACTAGCATTGAGTTGGCCTATTCCTAATTTCCTAAACCTAAGGCCTATTCCAAATTTCCAAAACCTAAACTACATTTGGAACTACTCAGGCATTGCAATGAACATGCTTTGCCTCTCATCTCATTCTCAACCCCTTTTTGATGGGCCAACTCAGTCTCCCTTTTTTCAATGCATACATGCACATACTACACATCACTGGGAGATTGCTTGTGACTGTACAAGCTACATAAAGAAAGGTACTGAGAATGCTAACTCAGTGATATTCCTCACTACTTCCACTATCTCAGTGACAGAACAGAGGAGTCTGCATGGCTTGTTAAATAATCAAATAAACAGTTAGAATCCACTCCTTGAGATTAAGGGTGTCTCCTCAACAGTGGGGAACACCTTTATGTTTTTAGGTCCCCTCACACACCAACAGGCCCCTTGGTGTCATGCTTCATCATCGGGGTCATCGTACCCCTCTACGGGGTACGGCGTGCTGCGACCTACGGAGACGTGGGAGCACTTGTTAGACTATGTGTGGTGTTGGTGAGGGGGTATTTTGAATAAATGTGAGTGTACTGTGGGGTTTGGGAAATAGTGATAGTTAAAAAGAACCTGGCTTGTGGGGTGACTAAAAATTATTTAATAAGCCCCCGGGCTGGTGCTGTTAAAAATGAGGGTGGGAGGTCACTACGCTGACAATGTGCGTTACCTCCTTTTTGTGTGCGTTGACATGTTTTGGTGCCAGAAGCACCTTCTTCAGGACGGGGTGCCCAAATCCCCACCTTACTCACGTTTCTCTAACTAATACCAGAATTTTCTAATAAAAGTGAGGAAAAATTACAGTGCAGGTAAAAGTAATGTACCTAGCAAAAAAAGACGTTGTCTATTGATCGACCTGTAAAGGAAAGAAGACAAAAACATTTTTTCTGGTGGTCTCTCTCTCCATATCCATAGGTAAAATGTCCAGTGGTTACAGGTGACATACTATAGCTGTATTCCAGTGCTTATAGTGGGATAAAAATATTTTACAAAAAACACACTAGACTCACTGACACACAACATAGAGCACACACACTTAATGAGGACATTTTTGATCAGATGTTTTCAAATCATTTCCTGGTCGTAGCACTATTGTTGGTAAAGAGGGAAAGGACAAAGTTTGTGTTATATCCCTGTAAAGTGAGGAGGAAAAATGTCAATTTCATGCCATTACATATTCACAACATACTGTTTTGGAGTTGTAGATAAACCTCATGAGCCAAAACGTCAGGATTTGGTGTGCTAACTAGCACCTGTTTGAGAAAGAAAGGCATATTCAGGTCTTGGTTTAACTTACATTCATGTAGTGGTGGCAGTGCTCACAATCATCAGACCTTTCTACTCACGATTTCTACGAGGAAATACCTCCCGATCGATCCCTACATGGCTCTGGTGATAATGCCAGAAGGAATTTTGAAACAGGTGTTGTATACCTTTTCCCGGGTTGGAGTTAATTAGTTAATTGCATGACTAAGGTTTCCTTATGGCCATATATGGTCATTGTCGGTTTTAGTTAGTTAATTGCATGATTGTGGTTTCCTTATGGCCATATATGGTCATTGTCGGTTTTAGTTAGTTAATTGCATGATTGTGGTTTCCTTATGGCCATATATGGTCATTGTCGGTTCCTTGCTCGCGGTCATTGTTTTCTCGCGTCTTTCCTTCCCGCTTGCATCCATGCGGTGTGTTTTGTCCTGCTGTGTATGCACTGTTATGAGTGTCTTTGTTACCCGTTATGCTCATGCGCTATCCTGCACTTGCCTCATATCTCATGATGGTTAGTTATGGCAATACGAATGATGTTTTTCCTCCTAACGGACACAATGTGCATGGCGTTTCGTTGGAAAAAACGCCCACTTTGTTCATAATACTGCGTTTCATTGTTTGTTTGTTTTCTTTTGCCAAGGGGCAGAGAATACATATTACCAGGATGAGTGGATATATATTCTAAGGATGAATGAAAGATGCAGACCCCCGGGCATATTATGGTGCGTCTGGTAGATGCTCATGTGGGGAAAGTCTGGAAATCTTCATGAGACACTCTGTTTACATAAATTGTATTTACGCTGCGTTGAAGAGGACATTCATCAGGGCATCATCTAAGTTAACTGACCCCAGGGGATATTGTCATTTAGACCTGTAGTGTTAGTCCAGAGTCTAAAAACCCATCTCTGCTCTTTCTCAAAGAGTCCTTGTTCAGATGGGAGTTGTTCAACTACTGTCCACCTGATGTCATTCACACAATGTCCATTCTCAATGAAATGTGTGGCCATTTTTGTCGTCGTCTTCTTACAACGGATATTGCTCTTATGTTCCCCGATTCGCGTTTTCACTGGTCTTTTTGTCATGCCAATATACTCCAAATTGCAAGGGTAGGTTATCATATAAATGACATTTTTGCTGTTGCAGTTGGTTAGTTTCCGTTGTTCCCACCTCGTTCCGTTAGTAAAAGTTAGATTCTTACTTTTCTGGGTCAGGTGACAGCTCGCACAGTTACCACATGGGTAGTGGCCTCCCAGTTCTTGTGGATGGAGTTGTGGCATTTGTTGTAGTTTTGGGCGTGTGTGCACTAGCATGTCCTTGAGATTTTTGCCTCGTTTGTGGGCAAATAAGGGTTTCTCAATGTTTAGTTTGCCACTTGTCAGGATGCGCCAATGTTTATTCAGAAGTTTGGAAACCTCATTGGTTTGGGGGCTGTAGATAGTCACGCAGATGGGTCTGGCTGATGCCTGATTGCTCTGGGGTTTGTTTTCCAGTAGTGCCTCCCGATGGTTATTTCTCGCCCTTTTCATCGCGTTGTTGATGACCTTCTCTGGGTACTGTCTTCTCTGCAATTTGATTTTTAAATCCTTTGCTTGTCCCTTGTAGTCCTGGATTTGTGTGCAATTACATCTCAGGCGTAGGAACTGACCATACGGCAAATTGGTGCGTAAGTGCCGTGGATGAAAGCTGTCATAGCGAAGGAGACAGTTCCTCGCCGTTGGTTTAAAGTGGGTATTGGTATGTAGTTTCCCGTCTTTTGGGAAGATGTTAAGATCCAGGAACACCAATGTTTCTCTTGACACTGTATGAGTGAACGTTAAGAAATGGTTCTGCTGGTTTAACCAATCCATAAACTCAGATACAAATTCTTGGTTCCCATGCCATATCGCAAGCACATCATCAATGTACCTTCTCCAAGTGTGTATGTGATGTCTGTATGGGTTGTCGGTATGTAGGATTTTTGTGCTCTCCATGTGGTGGACATACAGGCCCGCCAGGCTCGGCGCGAAAGTGCTGCCCATACTGGTGCCTTGGCGTTGGAGGTAGAGGGTCCCTTCATACTCAAAAAAGTTTCTCGTTAATGCAAGTGTGATGAACTCCATTACCACACTTCTTGGTGTTTGGTATTTTCAGTCGGTACTGTATAAAACCTCTTCTATGATAGCCAAGGTTTCATCGTGAGGGAGGCTCGTGTAGAGGCTCTCCACGTCCAGGCTAAGAAGTAGTTGATTTTCTGGATCAAAAGTCAGTTCTTGTAAAAGCTGGAGTACTGCTTTTGTGTCCTTCAGGTATGTGTTCGTCCCCTAGACTAAGGGGCGCAAGAAGGCATCAGAAAATTTTGACAGGGGCTCAAGGATGGAGCCTATCCCCGAGACGATGGGTATGCCTGGTGGATTTTCCAGTCTCTTGTGAATTTTCGGGATGCAGTAGAAATACGGTGTTTTTGGTGTCTTCTGGGCTAGAAATTCAGCTTCTTTCTTTGACAACCAATTATGAGCCAGGGCTTCCTCCACCATGGCTCCAATGGTAATTCTAATGGATTCTGTCGGGTCTTCGTTTAGGATGGTATAATTCCGTTGATCCAACAGTAGCCTAAGGCATTCCTTTCTATGGGCTGTTGTTGTCTGGATTACCACAGCTCCCCCTTTGTCCGCTGGCTTGATTGTTATGTCTTGGTTGTTAGCCAGGTCACGAATGGCTTTGTGTTCATAACGAAGAAGGTGCTTCTGGCACCGAAACATGTCGACGCACACAAAAAGGAGGTAACGCACATTGTCAGCGTAGTGACCTCCCACCCTCATTTTTAACAGCACCAGCCCGGGGGCTTATTAAATAATTTTTAGTCACCCCACGAGCCAGGTTCTTTTTAACTATCACTATTTCCCAAACCCCACAATACACTCACATTTATTCAAAATACCCCCTCACCAACACCACACATAGTCTAACAAGTGCTCCCACGTCTCCGTAGGTCACAGCACGCCATACCCCGTAGAGGGGTACGATGACCCCGATGATGAAGCATGACACCAAGGGGCCTGTTGGTGTGTGAGGGGACCTAAAAACATAAAGGTGTTCCCCACTGTGGAGGAGACACCCTTAATCTCAAGGAGTGGATTCTAACTGTTTATTTAAATATGCCCAGGGAGAATGAATCCATTCTGATTTCTCTCTCTCCCCCTCTGATTGTTAATTATACCTAGGCAGCGCGCAGCTGCGGGAGTACTCATTTTCCCACTAGTAGCACTGACAACACTTCATTATTAACACACACATTGGTCGTAAGTATACACACACTTACATCACGATGGAGTCTCAACATGGACTTACGAGGACGAAATTGATGAAATTCTGGCGGCAGCTAACGCCTTTGAAGGCCTCAGCAATATAGATCCAGGACCAAGCGTGGCAGACTGGGACGAGATGATGAATCTCAGAAAAACCCAGATAAGAGCAGCCCTTCATGGTCTCCTAATGACAGAATATCTGAGAAACATAATTGCGCCACAGGGGCTTCTAGTTAAGAACGAACCTTTCATTTTTCAGACAGACAAAGTCTTTAAAAAGGAGTGGTCACTAATCTCGTGGCACTGTACACGGGATTGGTTAGTCCTAATCATAAAGACAGCAAAACGAATCACACAGGAACTAAAAATAGATATCCAAAAGATTGAGATTCAATTGAAAACCTACATAAAACCTACTGAACTTAAGAAAAGACTTGAGGAATTGAACCAAGAAATGTCGGATTTCGAAGCAACACTTAAACAGAGTAAGTTCAAAAAACTATGGAAAGATAAAGACCGCTTCACTCCAGAAACTGCGTACCCCTATACAAAGGATGACTATGTCTCCCCGAACGTCAACAGCGATGTTGACAGTGAAGGTTCAGACAGTGGATCGTCTGGATCAAGTACCGGCAGTAACCCCAAACACAGGGGCACACAAAGGTCAAGAGGCCAAAATTACCCAAGACAAAGAGGATGGAGGGGTTACCAACCACAACCTTTCTACTCACAGTGCGGGGGGCCTGCTCCGTTTCCACCTTTTGCCTACGGCCCTCCACCTCCACCTAACCAAATGTACCAACAGTGGGGTAATGAATATGACAATGGTTTCTTTCAGAACCAGTCTTTTTTAGCCTCACGCCCAGGACCACGCAGAGGCAGAAACAGAAAAGGAAACAATGTGTCTTGGCAGGACCCGGCCCAAACGGATCCGAGAATGAATACCAGGAGTATGACGGGGGCCCTACCAGAGAACCCATCAACCAGCCGGAGGGGGACTTAAGTAATAAACATTACCCCGTAAGAACTAACTGATACCCAAAGGAGGGTCTTGAACAAAGGATTAGGCTTCGTTCCCACCAACAAGCTAGACCTATTCAAATTACACACTGAAGTACATGAATTTATACGGAAAATAAAACGACAGGTTTTCTTTGAAGGTAAAGAAAAACCCATGGAAACTGATACAGGACTAAGACCGAAATCGTCCTTTGTCCCACCAGACAATACACTACCTATAGAAGTCCTGGCTTATGAAAATGCGGTGATGACTGAGTTACAAGCCCTGAACAAGGATAATCGCCAGGTCTTCCAAAATACCAACCGTTATGAACACGAAGCCATTCGTGACCTGGCTAACAACCAAGACATAACAATCAAGCCAGCGGACAAAGGGGGAGCTGTGGTAATCCAGACAACAACAGCCTATAGAAAGGAATGCCTTAGGCTACTGTCGGATCAACGGAATTATACCATCCTAAACGAAGACCCGACAGAATCCATTAGAATTACCATTGGAGCCATGGTGGAGGAAGCCCTGGCTCATAATTGGTTGTCAAAGAAAGAAGCTGAATTTCTAGCCCAGAAGACACCAAAAACACCGTATTTCTACGGCATCCCGAAAATTCACAAGAGACTGGAAAATCCACCAGGCAGACCCATCGTCTCAGGGATAGGCTCCATCCTTGAGCCCCTGTCAAAATTTTCTGATGCCTTCTTGCGCCCCTTAGTCCAGGGGACGAACACATACCTGAAGGACACAAAAGCAGTACTCCAGCTTTTACAAGAACTGACTTTTGATCCAGAAAATCAACTACTTCTTAGCCTGGACGTGGAGAGCCTCTACACGAGCCTCCCTCACGATGAAACCTTGGCTATCATAGAAGAGGTTTTTTACAGTACCGACTGGAAATACCAAACATCGAGAGGTGTGGTAATTAAGTGCATCACACTTGCATTAACGAGAAACTTTTTTGAGTATGAAGGGACCCTCTACCTCCAACGCCATGGCACCAGTATGGGCAGCACTTTCGCGCCGAGCCTGGCGGGCCTGTATGTCCACCACATGGAGAGCACAAAAATCCTACATACCGACAACCCATACAGACATCACATACACACATGGAAAAGGTACATCAATGATGTGCTTGTGATATGGCATGGGAACCAAGAATTTGTATCTGAGTTTATGGTTTGGTTAAACCAGCAGAACCATTTCTTAAAGTTCACTCATACAGTGTCAAGAGAAACATTGGTGTTCCTGGATCCTAACATCTTCCCAAAAGACGGGAAACTACATACCAATACCCACTTTAAACCAACGGCGAGGAAGTGTCTCCTTCGCTATGACAGCTTTCATCCACGGCACTTACGCACCAATTTGCCATATGGTCAGTTTCTACGCCTGAGACGTAATTGCACACAAATCCAGGACTACAAGGCACAAGCAAAGGATTTAAAAATCAAATTGCAGAGAAGACAGTACCCAGAGAAGGTCATCAACAACGTGATGAAAAGGGCGAGAAATAACCATCGGGAGGCACTACTGGAAAACAAACCCCAGAGCAATCAGGCATCAGCCAGACCCATCTGCGTGACTACCTACAGCCCCCAAACTAATGAGGTTTCCAAACTTCTGAATAAACATTGGCGCATCCTGACAAGTGGCACACTAAACATTGAGAAACCCTTATTTGCCCACAAAGGAGACAAAAATCTCAAGGACATGCTAGTGCACACACGGCCAAAACTACAACAAATTCCACAACTCCATCCACAAGGACTGGGAGGCCACTACCCATGTGGTAACTGTGCAAGCTGTCACCTGACTCAGAAAAGTAAGAATATAACTTTTACTAACGAAACGAGGTGGGAACAACGGAAACTAACCAACTGCAACAGCAAAAATGTCATTTATATGATAACCTGCCCTTGCAATTTGGAGTATATTGGCATGACAAAAAGACCAGTGAAAACGCGAATCGGGGAACATAAGAGCCATATCCGTTGTAAGAAGACGACGACAAAAATGGCCACACATTTCATTGAGAATGGACATTGTGTGTATGACATCAGGTGGACAGTAGTTGAACAACTCCCATCTGACCAAGGACTCTTTGAGAAAGAGCAGAGATGGGTTTTTAGACTGGGGACTAACACTACAGGTCTAAATGACAATATCTCATGGGGTCAGTTAACTTAGATGATGCCCTGATGAATGTCCTCTTCAACGCGGCGTAAATACAATTTATGTAAACAGAGTGTCTCATGAAGATTTACAGACTTTCCCCACATGAGCATCTACCAGACGAACCATAATATGCCCGGGGGTCTGCATCTTTCATTCATCCTTAGAATATATATCCACTCATCCTGGTAATATGTATTCTCTGCCCCTTGGCAAAAGAAAACAAGCAAACAATGAAACGCAGTATTATGAACAAAGTGGTTTTTTTTCCAACGAAACGCCATGCACATTGTGTCCGTTAGGAGGAAAAACATCATTCGTATTGCCATAGCTAACCATCATGAGATATGAGACAAGCGCAGGATAGCGCATGCGCATAACGGGTAACAAAGACACCCATAACAGCGCATACCCAGCAGGACAAAACACACCGCATAGACGCATGCGCGAAGGAAAGACGCAAGAAAACAATGACCGCGAGCAAGGAACCGACAATGACATATATGGCCATAAGGAAGCCACAATCATGCAATTAACTAACTAAAACCGACAATGGCCATATATGGCCATAAGGAAACCACAATCATGCAATTAACTAACTAAAACCGACAATGACCATATATGGCCATAAGGAAACCTTAGTCATGCAATTAACTAATTAATTCCAACCCGGGAAACGGTATAAAAACCCCTGTTTCAAAATTCCTTCAGGCATTATCACCGGAGCCACGTAGGGATCGATCGGGAGGTATTTCCTCGTAGAAATCTTGTTCTAGAAAGGTCTGATGATTGTGAGCACTGCCACCACTACATGAATGTAAGTTAAACCAAGACCTGAATATGCCTTTCTTTCTCAAACAGGTGCTAGTTAGCACACCAGATCCTGACGTTTTGGCTCATGAGGTTTATCTACAACTCCAAAACAGTATGTTGTAAATATGTAATGGCATGAAATTGACATTTTACCTCCTCACTTTACAGGGATATAACACAAACTTTGTCCTTTCCCTCTTTACCAACAATAGTGTTACGACCAGGAAATGATTTGAAAACATCTGATCAAAAATGTCCTCATTAAGTGTGTGTGCTCTATGTTGTGTGTCAGTGAGTCTAGTGTGTTTTTTGTAAAATATTTTTATCCCACTATAAGCACTGGAATACAGCTATAGTATGTCACCTGTAACCACTGGACATTTTACCTATGGATATGGAGAGAGAGACCACCAGAAAAAAAATGTTGTCTTCTTTCCTTTACAGGTTGATCAATAGACAACGTCTTTTTTTGCTAGGTACATTACTTTTACCTGCACTGTAATTTTTCCTCACTTTTATTAGAAAATTCTGGTATTAGTTAGAGAAACGTGAGTAAGGTGGGGATTTGTGCACCCCGTCCTGGAGAAGGTGCTTCTGGCACCGAAACATGTTGACGCACACAAAAAGGAGGTATCGCACAGTGTCAGCGTAGTGACCTCCCACCCTCATTTTTAACAGCATCAGCCCGGGGGCTTATTAAATAATTTTTAGTCACCCCGCGAGCCAGGTTCTGTTTAACTATCACTATTTCCCAAACCCTACAATACACTCACATTTATTCAAAATACCCCCTCACCAACACCACACATAGTCTAACAAGTGCTCCCACGTCTCTGTAGGTCGCAGCACACCGTACCCCGTAGAGGGGTACGATGACCCCGATGATGAAGCATGACACCAAGGGGCCTGTTGGTGTGTGAGGGGACCTACAAACATAAAGGTGTTCCCCACTGTGGAGGAGACACCCTTAATCTCAAGGAGTGGATTCTAACTGTTTATTTAAATATGCCCAGGGAGAATGAATCCATTCTGATTTCTCTCTCTCGCCCTCTGATTGTTAATTATTCTTAAATAATCAGCCCAAGCAAACGCACACAAGCACGATTAGGTAGCCCTGAGCACCTGGCTAGCTCAAACGGGATCACATATTATTCTTAGCATAAATTTTACTTACCTCTGAGTGTGAGAAGCGTGCTATTCAATTTTATTTTTTGAGCATTGTAGAACACAGTGCAACAAATAAATATTTTCTCACCTAGCCCTGCAACCTCGACACTCAGCAGATTGAGCAAGTCCTGCTCCGATTCCAGTATGTCTGACCAAAGGTGTGTCAGCTGCTGATAGGTGTGGTGGACCATAGTGTATTTGCACACCATCCCCCAAAGGCCTCCTGCCAGTATGGAGAGAAGGTGGCTCCGCATGAAAAAAGCAAGTGCCGCTGCCTCTAAAAAAACATGGCTGGGTTGCACTCCTTGGTGGCGCCAGCAACCACAAGATAGGCGGGTGACAGCTACCCTGGCACTGCCACTCCCTGCCGCACCCAGCTCTGCCATGGTGCTGGGTGGGAAAAAAAAAAGAAATAGGAAATGCAAGGAATTTAGAATAAGAAAGGTAGAACTAAGGAAGTAAAGGGAAAACCGCCAAAAATAAAAAAAGTTACAAAAAAAATACAAAAATGTTAAAAACACAAACACAAATGCACACAATAATAAAATAAAGATAAATGAAGAGTGGATGAGTGGGATGGGGAGGATTGAAAACTTAGATTAAAAAAACACTTCCAGCAAATGCACAGAAATAGGAAAGCCGGTAAAACAAAATTGCTGCACCCACAGGAACCTCAGGGTGCCGTTCACACGGGTTTTGCAGCGCAGAAGCATCCATCACACTCCTAGCATGTAAAAAAACAGCACAAATGGATGGATGAGCACTAAGAGCACTTCCACCCTCTCGTGGAGTTTTACACAGTTTGTTTGACACTTTGTGGATTTCCGCAGAACAAAACTCCACAAGTTCTGCCCGCCCCTAGCCTGAAGGCAGGCTCAGCGATCAAACTCCTACCAGCGTTTGCAGCACAGCATTCCCCACTTTGTGTGGCTACCCACTACATTGAAACAAGTGGCGATGCTCCAGCAAATTTTGGCCAATGCTGAATTACTCAGCTTGGTCTCAGGACCCATATAAATCTAGATGCATGTTTGGAGGACCCTCCTCACAAATAATCTCCAATTCTTCATCTGTGACTGAGGGCCCTCTGATCTTGTCCGTCAGCCATTTTGAGTATTTAAAAAAAGAAACAAGCAGGTGAATGGAGATGGATGGCAATGTGGTGTTGAGATCATGGCTCAAAATGACCACAAAATGACCGACTTTCTCTACTTGTATGTATTTTCTGGTTTGTTGAGGTAAGGGGAGGTCTCTGCCCCAACGGCAGGATACCCCCGCAAGAAGGAGAGAGACCGCTGCATGTAGAGACAACCCAACACAATTTGCAGGATCAAATAAATCATAGCATGATTTGTTTGTGTATGTAATTAATCTGTTGAAAGTAAGGTTGATCCTAAGTTAGTTCTACAATATGAAATAAGTGCACAAGACTTTGTAATTAAGCGTTATTATTAAAAAAGTGTTTGAAAGGTACATAAAATGAGAAGGCAAATTATTTTTAACTAGAATGTAGCTATTTTTTTGATGAAATGATGTAAAATATGTAGAGCTGTAACAGGATGGAATATGTGTCCAGCATAGCTGACGGTGAAGATCTGTATTTAAACTACAATGCATGGCAATGTTGTGCAACACGCAACAGTGTACAATAATCTTGCACACAACTTCTGGGGAGTACACAGGTGCTCATCCCACCCACATACTATCAAGACATCTAAATCACAATTTAAAGATTCCAAATCAGTATCCCATAAAGGGTTGTGCATGTGGGACCTATTGTACCCCTGTTGAGGTAGTGTAGTTGGACATCTGTAGGCTGTGAGAAGATGGGTAGAGAGTATACTCGGCATTAGGCTGCAACAGAAACATATAAAATGTTAAAAAAGGCCTTTGATTCTAAATGCAATAGATCATACCTATGTACATGCAAGGGTGTCAGGGTAATGTCTGTGTATTGTTTTTAGACATGTGCGGAGTGCGCAGAGTGCATGAGGTCAAGCTACGTTGAGCTTTGCAAATTGCCTAAAAAAATCTGTCACGCTACACAGAGTTCTGCGAGCATCGTTGTCTGGTACGTCACACTGTTTGCACTGATTTTAACACCAGGAGTTTCTTCCTATGCTGTAAAATCAGTGCATGGCATCACGTGAAATGGCAGATGGCACTGCTTCTTTCTACCACTGAGGCAGATTTTCTATTCAAGCGGCAGGTTACACAGCGCTTGAGGCAGCTTTCTCAATGCAAGCGGTAGTGGCCTGCTGCGACACCCCACAGTCAGATATCTTGCCGGGAGATGTTCTAGCATAAGATTTCTGTCACTCACCAACTTTATGTTGGTGAGCATTGCTTCGGTAGTGTTTTGGAACTCCACATGGGCTAAACCCCACGAACCCCACTGGGGGAACAGAGTTCTTCTCCCATTGCTAATTGTTTTGCAGTCATTAATAAGTATGCTTACTATTCCATCCCAGATGTACAGTAACACCAGTGTGAGGTGTTGTTCTTTACCGATGAACCACATGCAACCAAAATCTCCAACAACAAAGCAACATGCATGAAGTGGCTGATAGAAGATGTAGTTGATGTGTGTGCTTGCAAGAAAGGCAGTGAAGCAGGTCCTGGCATCAGAGGCAGCTTGTGCACTGATGGAGTGTCACTGAGGTCTGTTAAGGAAGACGTGTGTAGTGTTGTGGTGAGGTGGCAGAGTTGGCACATGGATGCAATCTATGGCACCTACCAAATCAGGGAAGTGAGCAAAGCATGAAATTAATTTGCCACACTTTGACTTTCTGCTAGTGACTTGGCATGGCAATAAATTGCTGCACTCTTTTGTTGATGCCTCTCAGTAACTCATGTAAGCCTCAAACGTGACTTGCCTGTAAGATGCCTATACTGTCAAAGCTGGCCATCTGGAAATATCTATTGAGCATGACAAGGAGCACAGCGAGTATTGTGACAATTACAGGGATAAACTGTGAGCAGGCTTGTTCCGTTCTGCAAATGCAAGGAGATGATGGACAGAGCACTAAAACTTTTCAGACACTCACACCCAGTGACAGATCTTCATTGAATCAATCATCGTTCTTTAGCTCACTTTGCCACCACAGTTCAGACCTAGCCAATTCAAAATCAGTCTTGACCCTGTTCCTTATGGGAACAGTCCAGTCCGAACTGCCAGGCCAGGTCTTTGCTGGACGGAAAACAAACATCCTGGAACTGATTTTGGGGTAACACCCTTCATTAATTAGTCCCACACTGCAACCATGTCAAGGATCAAAACAGGTGGAAAGAGATATGTGGTAATGAGAGGTTCCTAAACACCCCGAAGACGTAATTATTTACCTATAAAACATTCCTCCTCTTCTCAAATTATTATTGCTCAAAATGGAAGGGCAAAGCAGCAAACACATTCACTGACATACAAAGGGCAGAAAAAGTATTTGGCATGTGAGTTCATTTCATATGGGATCAACCAGGATGTAACTGCTTGGTTACATTCATCAGCTGTAGATGTGCAGTGGAGAACAACCACTCCATCCATAGTAGATGTATTGGAAATGTTGATAACCCTGCTGTAAAATTCAACAGAATTGGCTTTAAAAGAATATATATATTCTGGAGGGTCGGTGTCCCTAGATATACAAATTTGGTTTTCTTTTAATATCTTGAAATATCGAAAGGATTTACACCAAATAACAAAAAGCACGCTTTCTGGACCACTTCAGCTTCTGTGTTGAAAGTTTGGGATGATTGATCAAGCAGGGGCCAAGGAAAGGGGGGTCACAAAATGTGTTTTCCCTTTGCAATTTCCGATCGGGATTTTGAACTCAACTACAGCCCAAACCACTGGGTCTACATCTGATTTGGCAGAAAACTAGCTTTTGGTTCAGAAAGCATGCTTTTTGTTATTTGGTGGAAATCCATTCAATAGTTTTAGACAATAAAAAAAAAAATTGTATATCTAGGGACACCAACCCTCCACGGATCCACCAGCAGTAAATCTGTGGCTCCACATGCCAAACCAAGGTCCGGAATGGCTGGCTGCAACGTCACCATTTTATATATTGGGAAATAGACCCCGGGGATGAAAATTAGCATCTAAACTGAACAAAGGGGTGAGGTTAGAGCTTTCCTGACCCCATGTGTTTGTTAAAGATTTGGGAAAAGCATGAGCAGCAAAATGGCAGAAACGTTTTTTTGCACATGCGAGATCTGTGTTGCCATCATGGAGCTCAGTACGTCCCTCGTGTAAATCAACAACAGATTCAAGAATCTCGCCGTCAATTGAAAAAAAATAATGTACACACACACACACATATATATATATATACATATATGTTTTCAGCAAGGTTCCCCGCTTCGGGGGAAGTGTGGAGTCGCAAATAACCGGAATCATCAGTTCGTTATAGTAAGAAGGCTTATTTTATTCCATTAATCCAAGGGGTATCAAAACAAAAACAACCAACGCATTTCGACAGTGTCCGCTGTCTTGATCACGGTCAGTTTGTGCAGAAATGCTCACAGGTTTTAAAGGTCCAAACAAACATTGACTGAAAACATGGTCACTCCCTCTGATGGGCGTGTTCGAAACAGTATATGAGTCACAAGGTGTGCTGTGACAACGTTGTGAATTCTGGGTACTGTAGTTTTGGCATAACATTAACCAAAGGACCTGGTAATCATTTTTGAACATTACATTTCATTGAAAAACACATTGGAATTTCTTATCGGATTTACCAGTTCATAATCTTATACAACGTTACGGTTGGACCTTGATTACTAAGAAAACGTTTTGCTTTTCACCGAAAAGTGCAGCCCTCCAGTGGGCAAGAACTTACCAATTCATGATTTAGTTTAGATCATGATATGGGGGATGTGAGCGTAATTTTATCAAAAGTGAGGGAAGGTGAAAGGGATAAAATTAAAGTTATAAACAGTGTAATTAATATGTAAAACGGGATGGTATACAGGAAATGTAGTATTAACAAGTAGTCAATTCAGTCCTCAGAGGTGTATGTACAGTTCTTCCGACTGATTCAATCCATACGGAATCATTGTTCTGAAATTCAATATGTGCCTGGATTCCTTGCGTCTTAAGAGTTTTTCATTGTGACCACCCCTGTCTGATAAACTCATTGTTTCTAGACCCCAGAAGCGTAGTTGTTTCCAGTCTCCATTATGGTTGGCCTCCATATGTTTGACAACTGCATTGCCCCTGTCCCTGTGCATCGTAGCACGTACATGTTCCAGAATGCGTTTTTTTAACTCACAGATGGTGCTGCCAATATATCTCAATTTGCACGGGCATTCAATCATGTATATGGTGTATTTACTATTACATGTTATGCATTCTTTAATTTGCCAAATCTTTTTGTTGGGCATAGGTGTTTCTGTTGTTGGTTTGGCAATGTCGCACACTTTACAGTTGTAGCATTTTATGAAGCCTTTTGTTTGTAACCATTGTTTCTTTTTTGTAGTTTTTTGGAAATGACTGTGAACCAATTGGTCCTGCAGATTTTTGGCTCTTCTGTATGTTATTATGGGGTGTTTGCCCATTTTCTGGCCTATGGTTGGGTCTAATTGTAGGATTTTCCAGTTTTTTTTTCAAAATTTGGTTTATTTGCTTGGATTCTTGGCTGTAGTTCAGAATTAGCCTAATTGGTTCTTCTGCTGTGGAGGGTGGATCATGTTTCTTTTTCAAGCAATCAGTTCTTGTTGTTTGATTTGCCCTCTCCCAGCATTTTTGTACAATATGATTTTTGTATTTCCTTTTTTGGAACCGTTTAATTGAATTCTTGCTCTGTTTGTACCACTCAGTTTCTTCGCTACAAATTCTTCTTAAGCGAAGGAATTCCCCATAGGGGATGCTTGATATTAGTGACTGCTGATGGAAGCTCGTGGCTTCCAAGGTCGCGTTGGTCGCTGTATATATATATATATATATATATATATATATATTACCTACTGGCTATCGCCAGTAGGTATATATAGTTAGGATTAATTCCCTATGGGATTTCTGAAAATTCTATGTCTAATAACTTTTGCGTTTGTGGACGGAATCGGCTGAAATTTTCAGGAAAATGGCACATTTTGTTTCTGAGCAGCCCCTGAAAATTTGGTGGGGTTTCGTCAAGGGGGGGCTGAGAAAAAAGGGGGGTCCCAAAGCGCGTTTTTTGCATTGAGTTTTCCATAGGGCGGTTGGACTCACTTTTAGCTCGCACGGCTGAATGGATTTGCACGAAACTTGGCAAAATTGTAGGGACTGTTAGCCCGATGTGCCTTTGCCAGGTCTCAATATATGTGCTTCAGTGGATTTTGAGAAATTAACGTTTAAATCAAGATATATATCAGTAACAGCGCTCCGGGCAGCGATCCGGTCCGCTTACTTTTCGCTTATCGGAACTTTGCGCGCAGAAAGCTGATTGGCTCTCCGGTGTCTGTCAACATTCTAAACAGTCCGGAGCGGCCGCCATCTTGTCTCTCGGTAGGATCGAGAGAGAAGAAGAGGTGAAAAACGAAAGGGGAATTTAATGAAAGGGGGCAAGGTATCCCCCTCTTGACCCCCTAGGAATGTTGTTGGGATTATTAAAGGGTCCCGTGGGGAAAATAAAAAAAAATGATTTTTCACGGTAGAAGCGCTTCACGGGCCGCGAACTGGGCCGCAAACTGGTAGCGAAACGGGAATTCGCCATTTTGTGCTTCGTTAATTAAATTATTAGGTATAAGGGGGTGCGGGAGACGTATCCTAATCCCCTATGTTTCCTGAGGGTGGCTGAGGAGGCTGATATATGTTGATACATCTCTTCCAGCGGCTGTGCGTGAGCTTTTTTTTTTTTTGCTGCGTGACAGTCCGGAGCGGCCGCCATCTTGTCTCTCGGTAGGATCGAGAGAGAAGAAGAGGTGAAAAACGAAAGGGGAATTTAATGAAAGGGGGCAAGGTATCCCCCTCTTGACCCCCTAGGAATGTTGTTGGGGTTATTAAAGGGTCCCGTGGGGAAAATAAAAAAAAAATGATTTTTCACGGTAGAAGCGCTTCACGGGCCGCGAACTGGGCCGCAAACTGGTAGCGAAACGGGAATTCGCCATTTTGTGCTTCGTTAATTAAATTACTAGGTATAAGTGGGTGCGGGAGACATATCCTAATCCCCTATGTTTCCTGAGGGTGGCTGAGGAGGCTGATATATGTTGATACATCTCTTCCAGCGGCTGCGCCATCTTGCCTTTTTTCCAATGCCACAATTTTGTCGTGCACGGCAGCCATTTTAGATGCCAGGCTGGTCCCAGGCTATCACCTACCCCTGCGGATGTAGTTTATGGCCCCAGCTGTAGAGAATTCAGACATGCCAACCCTCCCGATTCAGGCGTGTGACTACTGATTTCAGTGCTAGTCTCCCGCCTCCCGATTTCTGCAAGCAAAAACACGGGGGCATATTACGAACAACTAGCGATAATTTTTGTCTCTAACTTGTTTAGAGACAAAAATTATCGCCGCACATCGGCGATTTTTATCGCAGATAAACCTTGCTATTATCGCAGAAAAGTCAGCGATATTCATGTATTATCGAGCAAATGCTCTTAGCCATGTTATCCACCTCCCATTGGATAACATGGCTAAGAAGTGCTCAGGTCAGGTGTTAGATTTTAGAGATATTCGCGCTTAGCGCGAATATCTCCAAAAGTTGGTAATAGAAGGTAGCGATGTTAGGGACTGTTTCCAGTCGCTAACATCTTGGCACGCCACTTAGCATGTCATTAGTGATAAGTATCACTGACATGCAAAGCGGGGCCCAAGATGGTCGGTATCTCCTTTTAGCTGTCACTAACTGGTGTTAGCGACAGCTTGGTAATAGGGAGATAATTTTATCTCCGCTTTCAAGGCTTTTAAAGCCAAAAAAGCGGAGATAAACCCCCTTGATAATATGCCCCACGATTCCTTGGGGGTTTCAGCTGACAGGGCTTGGTATTGTGTTACATGGTAATTTTTCCAGGAAACGTCAGAGGGTCGATGCAGGGGTTCTAGAAGAGGTGATAAACCATTTAAGCCTCATGAACAAGCGCATGGTCTTTTAAAGATTTGTGAAGTACTCGGAGCGGCGGTGTGTGTGTGTGCCCTCTTTCAGGAGCGGGCGGGGGGGCACTGCCAGCAACTTGCCAGGTCAGGTAGTGTTCAACACGTGCATCACCCTTTCTCTGCTTGCTATTGCGCTCCATGCTTCGGAAAGGTAAGAAAAAGAACGTGCATTTGAGTTTGAAATGTCCGATCCTGCAGCAGCACACTTCCAAAGCCCACACATGACAATAACCCGATTCAAGGCCCCATTCACCCGTTTTAAAAAAAATAGATAACACTCCAACAAAGTAAGGTTATAAAACTTTATTAACTATTAACTTTAACGAACGGAACAAAAACTAAAAACATTTAAACATTTCTCAACACAAAAAGCAACAATGGTTAGAAGCTGTCTTTTGTGCGAATAGTCCCAAGGCAGCACAACGTGCAGAGTTCTGGACGGCACCCAGGTGATGTCGCCTGGGTGCCGCACTGGTTTAGGGATCCTACAATGCAGCACAGAAAAACAGCGTGGGGCGTCCCGGGTGGTGCGGGGGGAGGCCTCGTCAGTAGCGGTCTGTGTCCAGTGTCACATGGCTGACACAACATGTACGACAGGCACCCAGGTGATGTCCAGTAAACTGCCGCACTGGTTTTGGTATCCTACAATGCTGCTCCGAAAATTGGCGTGCGGCGGCCCGGGGGGGGGCGTGGGGGAGGCGGCGTGAACGGGCCTCCCCAGGTGGCGGCCATCTAGCTGAGTTGCGCCCGCTCTTGCGGCTACAGCGTCTCGCTCACCATGTTGTTGAGTTGCTCCCACTCTTGCAGTGCAGCGATAGGCGGCTGCCACATGGCTCTTAAAATGGCGGACGGCTCCGCGGTTTTAGGCCTGGTCCACTGAAATGGCCCTGGGACACTTTGGAACTCGGACGCTTGCCTGCTAGGGCTTGGGCTCCATTCTCGAAAAGCGTCCCCTCAGCCGTGAAGATTGTACAAAAGTCTTGGGGGCCCCCGACTCCCGCAGGCTTCCGGTGGGGAGCGGCTGCCATGATTGCTCGCGGAATGACCACGACGGAGCCACGAGATGGTGGTGCTCTCATGCTGACGCCAGCTTCAGTCTGAATGATCCAGAAACAAGGTGGGGCTTTCATCGTTTGGGAAAAAAAAATGTTCTAAACCAATGAAAAGTGTTATTTTTAGGTCATATGACCAAGCCTTCCATCTTTAGGAAACCAAAAGTAAAATGAACCAATGAAAAGTTTTATAAACAAGTCACATGACCTGTTATGCGGCATAGGGCTACAAAAAGTGTAGAAAATCCGTTGGCACGTGAGGCGGCGTCAGTAGCGGACCGATGTGCGAATAGGCCGAAGGCAGCACAACGGGCCGAGATCCGGATGGTACCGAGGTGGTGTCCAGCAAATTGCCGCACTGGTGTGGCCATCCTACAATGCTGCGCCGAAAGACGGCGTGTCCAGCTGAGTTGCGGTCACTGTTGCGGTACAGTGACTCGAACGCGCCGAGATCCGGATGGCACCGAGGTGGTGTTACGCAAATTGCCGCACTGGTGTGGCCATCCTACAATGCTGCGCCGAAAGACGGCGTGTCCAGCTGAGTTGCGGTCACTGTTGCGGTACAGTGACTCGAACGCGCCGAGATCCGGATGGCACCGAGGTGGTGTCCAGCAAATTGCCGCACTGGTGTGGCCATCCTACAATGCTGCGCCGAAAGACGGCGTGTCCAGCTGAATTGCGGTCACTGTTGCGGTACAGTGACTCGAACGCGCCGAGATCCGGATGGCACCGAGGTGGTGTCCAGCAAATTGCCGCACTGGTGTGGCCATCCTACAATGCTGCGCCGAAAGACGGCGTGTCCAGCTGAGTTGCGGTCACTGTTGCGGTACAGTGAGTCGAACGCGCCGAGATCTGGATGGCCCCGATGTTGTGTCCAGCAAGTTGCCGCACTGGTGTGGCCATCCTACAATGCTGCGCCGAAAGTCGGCGTGGGGTGGCCCGTTGGCTTATGAGGTGATGTCAGTAGTGGACCGATGTGTGAATAGGTCGGAACCAGCACAAGGCGCCAAGATCCGAATGGCAAGTCCTGGATGTTGAGTGCCTCCGTTGAGAGTTCTGAGCAGTGCTTGTAAGACTGTCTGAAGCTTATTTGCACCTGCTGCAGCTTCATTAGGTCCGGCGGAACTTTTTTCCTTTTCCTTTCTGCTTCTTTTCCTACAATCCGTTTCATCTGAAGACACGACCAGGTCCCTGAATGTGTGCAGGGGGACGCTATTGATTGAATGAAAATGGCGGCTTGACACAAAGCTGACTCAAGCGTTACTGTTGGTGCTATACAGACAAAAATTGGTTTTCAGTTTGTACATTCTTCAGGTTTTTTTTTTCCATCCAAGTCTGATTGAGAGTTTGTAGAAAAATGGCTTCAGATTTTCCACATACTACTCTTCAACATTCTTCCTAAATGTAACAATGTGAAACTCACTAGGAGAACGGCTGTTTCTGTTTCCTTTCAAAATGCTGCCAACAATATTTTCTGAATGGAAGACACCATCTTGTAGCATAAAGGGCCGAAAGGGGTTCTGGTCTGGCCGATGGTTGGTGGAGACATTTTGACTATATCTTGGACCTGCCCGGCCTCGCCCAAAATGGCGCCGGTATAAATGGGACTCGTAACTCCTTGCCCGCAAATGTATATCTAGAAAATGTTATTGTAAGTGGCCCTGTCCTATTTTAATTACAAAGTGTATGTCCACCGATTCCGCAACTGTTAGACACCTTAGTTCTTGCAACCTAATGGCCTGCTCGTTACGTTCCTCTACAGTGTAAATGTCTCCTCATCATATACGATTTCAGTTTGCTCCGTGGCCGGCCCACGTGGTTATAGGCCCGTATTTGTATACTGATATTTTCACAATAAAGGTTTTTAAAACAAAACACGGTAGTAGTATTTACATTGGTAAAGTTTTTACTTTTAGTCACTGTTTTCGAATCAGTAAAAGGCAAGTGAAATAAAGCAGTCCAATTACATGACGGATAAAAGGTATAATATGTAGGAACGCAGTAAAGATAAATGGTCAAGGGCAGTTGTGTTTTTCATGTCTGCAACATAAAGTGATCGATAAGAATCTGATAATCAGGCGTATCGGCGACTAAGACAGCAGGCCGAATCTCTTTTACTCAACGGCTCCGTCATGGAAGGAAGAAACGCCCTTTTTCTCGAAAAAGGAATATATTTTACTTGCAAGACAGTTGTAAATTTTCCGGGAAAGTACATTAGCCTGGAATATTATAACATATGTTTGAAAAAAAAATATTGTTCGAAAACAATAAAAAGCGTAATTTTTAGGTCATATGACCAAGCTTTTCATCATTAAATTAACAAAAGTAAAATGAACCAATGAAAATTTTTATTAACAAGTCACATGACCTGTTATGCTTACGTTACGCGCTGCGCGCCGCGCCTCGGATCACTTCCGGGTGCGCTAACGCGGCGTGTCATAAAACGCATTACGCGACAACGTAGGTCAAGAATATAGTCTAAATGTCTCCACCAACCAGCGTTCAGAACACAACCCCTTTCAGCAGTCCAAAAAGTTCTGTTAAATGACAACAGAGGGGACAGGCAACAAGAACCATCAGTCAAAGAGGGGAGGGCAAGTTCTTCTCTTCCGGGTCATGTTGGGGCGCTACCGGAACTGATCGAATTGGTAGTCTATAGTGTTTCTGGATGTTTCAGACTAAAGCTGGCGTCAGCATGAGACCACTACCATCTCGTAGCTCCGTCGTGGCCATTCCACGAGCAATCATGGCAGTCGCTCCCCACCAGAAGCCTGCGGGAGTCGGAGGCCCCCAAGACTTTTGTAGAATCTTCACGGCTGAGGGGACGCTTTTCGAGAATGGGACCCAAGCCCTATCAGGGAAGCGTCCGAGTTCCAAGGTGTCCCAGGGCCATTTTAGTGGGCCAGGCCCAAAACCGAAGAGCCGGCCGCCATTTTGAGAGTCCTGTGGCAGCCGCCTATCGCTGCACCGCAAGAGCGGGCGCAACTCAACTACATGGTGAGCGAGACGCTGTAGTCGCAAGAGCGGGCGGTAAACAGCTGAATGGCGGAAGAGGCACAGTGTAGCAAAAGCGGGCGGAATGGCAACTAAAACGATAAAGGGGCGCCCCACTACAGCTTGTCTTCAGGTCAAACGGATTGTGGGACAAGGTCCAGAATTGAAGAGTCATCAAAAGGCAAAAAGTTCCGCCGGACCCCGGGAGCCGGCCGCCTATGTCGGGGGCGATCTCAGGCTACACCAGTGCTATAAGACTTGGGGAGGGTGTCGGAGCCAAGCGTCTTCTCCGAGTCCATGGCCATCACACCGCCCCTCAGGGGCCTCCGTCAAGCTGTTTAGGAAGGTAACATATCACATTGTTTTCTAATGCAGTCAGGTCCACAAACGACACTCACTTACTTTGAGAATAGTGAAGCTGCAGTAGGTGGAAATAAGCTTCAGACAGTGTTACAAGCACTGCTCAGAACTCTTAACTATGGCACCCAACATCCAGAACTTATGCTATTTGAGAATGGCAGTGACATCGAAGCATCTCAGGGACCAAAACCATTAACGTACTTTCACGTATGAAAATCTTACTTGGGGAGGGGGCAGGAGCGAAGCGCCCCCTCCCAGTCAGCGCCACCACACCGTATGTTGAAAATCTGAAGCCATCGTTCTACAAAGTCAACCAAACTTGGATTGAAAAATCTAGAAAAATGTACAAACTGAAAACCAGTTTTGGTCTGCATAGCATCAGTAGCAACGCTTGAGTCAGCTTTGTGTCAAGCCGCCATTTTGATTCAACAAAGCACAGGCATTGAAAAAGGCTGAAATTCAGAACTCTAAACTATGGCACCCAACATCCAGGAGCTTGCCATCCGGATCTTGGAGCCTTGTGCTGTTTTCGATCTATTCACACATCGGTCCACTACTGACATCATCTTATAAACCAACGTTATGTAAATAGTTTTTTAATAAAATGTTTTACCCTGTTTCTTTGCTGGTGTGTTGTCTATATTTTTAATATTTGCATAGGGTTTGTCGTTATTTTGGGCGGGATGGGTGACGGAGCCGAGCTGTCTTGCAGCCCTCATGGTGTGGAGCTCAGTTCATCTCACTATTTTCGTATTTCTCATGAAGGGTTGTTCCTAATATTTCTATTTTAGCGAGGTCAAAAAGAGATCCAATTAGTGGCCTACTGATTTTGCTCGATTACTTTTATTTTTTTTACACGATTTTTCACTATCTGCAAAGACTAAACAGAGTATTGCGACTTTGTGCTTGTTTGTAAATAGAGAATGATCCAAAGAGAACCAATTCTAAAACAGTAAATGCTTGGACAACAATCAATCAAATGGAGAGACAAGCAGGCACGACGGATTACAACGGGGGCAAAGGCTTGCGTTAACTACCGTTCACTATCTGCAAAGAGAGAGTACTACTAAGACAAAAGAGGGGAGGGGGGGTGCAGCGTTCAAAGCACATCAGCGTGCATAAATACGAAAATGTTTTTATCTATCACGTACTTGACATTTTAAAGCTTTTCATATTTGCTATTAAAAAACCAATGAAATTCACAGAAAAAACCATAGGTTATAGTGGATATATAGTTAGGAATTTGCATTTACAAAACCTTGAAAATTCAATGAAAAAACCATTGGTTTTAGGCCATATATAGTTAGGGATTTGCATTTACAAAACCTTATTTTACTCGCATAAAACCATTGAAATTCCATATATAGTTATAAGCGCTAACTATATATCGCGCACCCGCAATCCACTGCTGATGATGTCACATATTACATCATTCATGACATGGTTAGTGACATCACTGATGACATCACTGATGACATCTCAAATGACATCTCTGATGACATCACTGAAAACATCTCATTTGACATGACTGATAACATCACTGATGATATCATTCATGTGATAATAAGATGAACCTCTTCAGACTCTAATATAACCTTAGATACAATCAGTGTAAACAGACACTCACAGACTGTCACTCATCCATGGAGTTACTCACACACCTAGTCAGTCATGCAAAGAATCAATCACACCTCCATTTCCTCAACTATACAGTTATACAAACTTTACTTATTCAAACATATACTAACACATATTTACTCTATTATACAATCCCTGATACAAGTTCACAATGATCCATACAGCCACTCACACATTCACTGGCTCTTATGCACAGTTATTTATATATGTCAACTCTCACATGTACTGTGTTTTACATATGTACTTACATTGACATGTAGCACTGAGATATCCATTCACTCACCAATACACTCATGCACACAGTCAACCGCCCATACAGCTGTTTGCACATGCACTTTTGAATCTATACATATAGTGAATTAACTACTCACACATCTATGTACAGAGTCACACACCTCCCAGCTACCCATACACACACACTCAGTCTCCCATACAAATACTTGGACAACCAATCAATAACCCATACAGTTACTCATATAGCTACGAATCAACATATGCAGCAGTTTGTAGAACAACAGATATAATGATGCACAAATTAAAACAGTTTAGTCACTAACCCATGCACTCAGTGAGACACATTTAATCACTCACTCAATCAGTCAGTCATGCACCTAGTAAATTCATCATCCAGACACTTATACATCCACTCATTCTTCAATATGTAAAACATATTTTAACTTTACAGAAACATACAGTCACTGGATGTTGTCATCAGTGATGTCATCAGTGATGTCATTTGAGATGTCATCAGTGATGTCATCAGTGATGTCACTAACCATGTCATGAATGATGTAATATGTGACATCATCAGCAGTGGATTGCGGGTGCGCGATATATAGTTAGCGCTTATAACTATATATGGAATTTCAATGGTTTTATGCGAGTAAAATAAGGTTTTGTAAATGCAAATCCCTAACTATATATGGCCTAAAACCAATGGTTTTTTCATTGAATTTTCAAGGTTTTGTAAATGCAAATTCCTAACTATATATCCACTATAACCTATGGTTTTTTCTGTGAATATATATATATATATATATATATATATATATATATATATATATATATATATATATATATATATATATTGTTATGATCTTCTATGTTCATTATGGAGCATGGAGCTCTGTGTTAGTGTGTTCTACATTCTAGTTGTGTGTGGATGTTCTCTACCCTGGCAGTTGCTGTCTGACTGACCAGGGGAGAGCCACGCTTTTCTTACTCAGGATTACTTATTAGAATAAACCTTTTATTCTTCCTCGAATACCTTGTCTTGTCATTGGATCTATCTACAACGTTTACGTTTTGGCATTGTAGTTGTTGATGTACACACAAGATGGTTGATTGTTAAATTCACTAAAGACATCACAACTTCCAATACCATTAGTGCCATGAGGTGCATTTGGAGAGAAGAAGGTATACCCTTGGTTCTCTTAACGGACAATGGTACACAATTGACATCTGATGAAATGCAGAAATTCCTTTCCACTTGTGGAATTAGGCACAGCCGTACCTCTTTATATAACCCACAGGGTAATGGCATTGTTGAGAGGGCTAACCGATTAATTAAAGGTGCCATACAGATGGCAATCTCCAGTGGGCAAGATGTAGAGTCAATGGTATCACAGATGCTGTGGGCTCATCGCTCAAGCGTGCATGGTGTCACGGGTAAGTCACCATTTGAAATGATGCGTGGGAGACAACCAAATACCAAGCTTGTACCTACTTGGATGAGAGTCATTATTACTGGGAAAAGTATTGCTATTGATTCACCTTCGGTTTCTTCTCAACAACGTGTGAACTGCAAAAAGAGTCTTGATAAGAAAATTTGTCTTGGAGATTGGGTCAAAATACGTTCTGGTAGACCTAGTTCCTCTACAAAGTTTCTTGGACCTTTTAAGGTCAAGGTTACCTTACCGTATGGTGAAATATTGAATATTGGTGTGAAATGGAATTATAGGAGGGTCGCATTGTATCTGAAAGGTAATGGTGATGTAAGTGTTAATGCCAAACCCATACGTCATGATGTTCCTGTAAGCAACACTTTCTTGTCAATGTCAGATGATGATTTTATTCAAAATCCTCAGAGTATGAGTGTTTCTCAAAATGTGGTACAAGGAGGAGGTGATGCTCCTGCCTCTCTTCCTTCTGGTTCTCCTTGTGTACGTCAAGTGAGGGTGTATAGAAATTGTCATCCTCCAGGTTATCTGAAAGATTACATTTGTAAATAGGATGAGTACTCTTTTCTTTCACTTGTTTTATACTTCTGGTATATTTTGTTTTATCGCATTTCCTTGTTTCTTTTCTCCTTTATTTATTTATATAAGAGAAGAGGATATGTTATGATCTTCTATGTTCATTATGGAGCATGGAGCTCTGTGTTAGTGTGTTCTACATTCTAGTTGTGTTTGGATGTTCTCTACCCTGGCAGTTGCTGTCTGACTGGCCAGGGAAGAGCCACGCTTTTCTTACTCAGGATTACTTATTAGAATAGACCTTTTATTCTTCCTCCAATACCTTGTCTTGTCGTTGGATCTATCTACAACATATATATATATATATATATCCACAGAGTTGCCTGTTTAAAGAAGACGCCTCACCACAGGTACAAGTAGTGCCATATTCGTTTATTACCGGAACCAAGTAGCATGCTAAGTCTCGGTTCACTTGAAAATACAAAGCCAGTCCCAACGCGTTTCGTTTGTCAACTTCTTCAGGGGTACATGGCAAATGACGGCAGCAGCAGAACATGTTAGGCGGCACCTAAATTCATTCCAAATACTCCGCCCCAGTGGGCGTATCCCTCCCAAGGGCTGCTGGTATTTGTAGTGCAAACCGTCTTCTCCAGTGAGTAGCTCGCTGTAGCCTTCATATACAAAAAGTTTAGTGTTCTCCCAGTGGAGCGTGGCGAAGTACAGTTCACAACCACCTTCTTATTCACTTGTAAAAAACAGCAGTCCCCGTGCCAATTGCAGATCTGTAGTTTAACAGACCCGCTGGGACGCTGGAACAGCGTCGGTGCGTCTTCCACGGCACAGGCCAGCCGCAAACAAATCCACAGAATTTGCCTGTTTACAGAAGACGCCTCACCACAGGTGCAAATGGTGCCATATTCGTTTAATGCTGGAATCAGGTAGCGTGCTCAGTCTCCGTTCACTTGAACTACATTGTAAAAAACAGCAGTACCCGTGCCAAATGCAGATCTGTAGTTAACAGACCCGTTGGGACGCTGGAACAGCGTCGGTGCGTCTTCCACGGCACAGGCCAGCCGCAAACAAATCCACAGAGTTGCCTGTTTAAAGAAGACGCCTCACCACAGGTACAAGTAGTGCCATATTCGTTTATTACCGGAACCAAGTAGCATGCTAAGTCTCGGTTCACTTGAAAATACAAAGCCAGTCCCAACGCGTTTCGTTTGTCAACTTCTTCAGGGGTACATGGCAAATGACGGCAGCAGCAGAACATGTTAGGCGGCACCTAAATTCATTCCAAATACTCCGCCCCAGTGGGCGTATCCCTCCCAAGGGCTGCTGGTATTTGTAGTGCAAACCGTCTTCTCCAGTGAGTAGCTCGCTGTAGCCTTCATATACAAAAAGTTTAGTGTTCTCCCAGTGGAGCGTGGCGAAGTACAGTTCACAACCACCTTCTTATTCACTTGTAAAAAACAGCAGTCCCCGTGCCAATTGCAGATCTGTAGTTTAACAGACCCGCTGGGACGCTGGAACAGCGTCGGTGCGTCTTCCACGGCACAGGCCAGCCGCAAACAAATCCACAGAATTTGCCTGTTTACAGAAGACGCCTCACCACAGGTGCAAATGGTGCCATATTCGTTTAATGCTGGAATCAGGTAGCGTGCTCAGTCTCCGTTCACTTGAACTACATTGTAAAAAACAGCAGTACCCGTGCCAAATGCAGATCTGTAGTTAACAGACCCGGAACCAAGTAGCAAACTTTTTGTATATGAAGGCTACAGCGAGCTACTCACTGGAGAAGACGGTTTGCACTACAAATACCAGCAGCCCTTGGGAGGGATACGCCCACTGGGGCGGAGTATTTGGAATGAATTTAGGTGCCGCCTAACATGTTCTGCTGCTGCCGTCATTTGCCATGTACCCCTGAAGAAGTTGACAAACGAAACGCGTTGGGACTGGCTTTGTATTTTCAAGTGAACCGAGACTTAGCATGCTACTTGGTTCCGGTAATAAACGAATATGGCACTACTTGTACCTGTGGTGAGGCGTCTTCTTTAAACAGGCAACTCTGTGGATTTGTTTGCGGCTGGCCTGTGCCGTGGAAGACGCACCGACGCTGTTCCAGCGTCCCAACGGGTCTGTTAACTACAGATCTGCATTTGGCACGGGTACTGCTGTTTTTTACAATGTAGTTCAAGTGAACGGAGACTGAGCACGCTACCTGATTCCAGCATTAAACGAATATGGCACCATTTGCACCTGTGGTGAGGCGTCTTCTGTAAACAGGCAAATTCTGTGGATTTGTTTGCGGCTGGCCTGTGCCGTGGAAGACGCACCGACGCTGTTCCAGCGTCCCAGCGGGTCTGTTAAACTACAGATCTGCAATTGGCACGGGGACTGCTGTTTTTTACAAGTGAATAAGAAGGTGGTTGTGAACTGTACTTCGCCACGCTCCACTGGGAGAACACTAAACTTTTTGTATATGAAGGCTACAGCGAGCTACTCACTGGAGAAGACGGTTTGCACTACAAATACCAGCAGCCCTTGGGAGGGATACGCCCACTGGGGCGGAGTATTTGGAATGAATTTAGGTGCCGCCTAACATGTTCTGCTGCTGCCGTCATTTGCCATGTACCCCTGAAGAAGTTGACAAACGAAACGCGTTGGGACTGGCTTTGTATTTTCAAGTGAACCGAGACTTAGCATGCTACTTGGTTCCGGTAATAAACGAATATGGCACTACTTGTACCTGTGGTGAGGCGTCTTCTTTAAACAGGCAACTCTGTGGATTTGTTTGCGGCTGGCCTGTGCCGTGGAAGACGCACCGACGCTGTTCCAGCGTCCCAACGGGTCTGTTAACTACAGATCTGCATTTGGCACGGGTACTGCTGTTTTTTACAATGTAGTTCAAGTGAACGGAGACTGAGCACGCTACCTGATTCCAGCATTAAACGAATATGGCACCATTTGCACCTGTGGTGAGGCGTCTTCTGTAAACAGGCAAATTCTGTGGATTTATTTGCGGCTGGCCTGTGCCGTGGAAGACGCACCGACGCTGTTCCAGCGTCCCAGCGGGTCTGTTAAACTACAGATCTGCAATTGGCACGGGGACTGCTGTTTTTTACAAGTGAATAAGAAGGTGGTTGTGAACTGTACTTCGCCACGCTCCACTGGGAGAACACTAAACTTTTTGTATATGAAGGCTACAGCGAGCTACTCACTGGAGAAGACGGTTTGCACTACAAATACCAGCAGCCCTTGGGAGGGATACGCCCACTGGGGCGGAGTATTTGGAATGAATTTAGGTGCCGCCTAACATGTTCTGCTGCTGCCGTCATTTGCCATGTACCCCTGAAGAAGTTGACAAACGAAACGCGTTGGGACTGGCTTTGTATTTTCAAGTGAACCGAGACTTAGCATGCTACTTGGTTCCGGTAATAAACGAATATGGCACTACTTGTACCTGTGGTGAGGCGTCTTCTTTAAACAGGCAACTCTGTGGATTTGTTTGCGGCTGGCCTGTGCCGTGGAAGACGCACCGACGCTGTTCCAGCGTCCCAACGGGTCTGTTAACTACAGATCTGCATTTGGCACGGGTACTGCTGTTTTTTACAATGTAGTTCAAGTGAACGGAGACTGAGCACGCTACCTGATTCCAGCATTAAACGAATATGGCACCATTTGCACCTGTGGTGAGGCGTCTTCTGTAAACAGGCAAATTCTGTGGATTTGTTTGCGGCTGGCCTGTGCCGTGGAAGACGCACCGACGCTGTTCCAGCGTCCCAGCGGGTCTGTTAAACTACAGATCTGCAATTGGCACGGGGACTGCTGTTTTTTACAAGTGAATAAGAAGGTGGTTGTGAACTGTACTTCGCCACGCTCCACTGGGAGAACACTAAACTTTTTGTATATGAAGGCTACAGCGAGCTACTCACTGGAGAAGACGGTTTGCACTACAAATACCAGCAGCCCTTGGGAGGGATACGCCCACTGGGGCGGAGTATTTGGAATGAATTTAGGTGCCGCCTAACATGTTCTGCTGCTGCCGTCATTTGCCATGTACCCCTGAAGAAGTTGACAAACGAAACGCGTTGGGACTGGCTTTGTATTTTCAAGTGAACCGAGACTTAGCATGCTACTTGGTTCCGGTAATAAACGAATATGGCACTACTTGTACCTGTGGTGAGGCGTCTTCTTTAAACAGGCAACTCTGTGGATTTGTTTGCGGCTGGCCTGTGCCGTGGAAGACGCACCGACGCTGTTCCAGCGTCCCAACGGGTCTGTTAACTACAGATCTGCATTTGGCACGGGTACTGCTGTTTTTTACAATGTAGTTCAAGTGAACGGAGGCTGAGCACGCTACCTGATTCCAGCATTAAACGAATATGGCACCATTTGCACCTGTGGTGAGGCGTCTTCTGTAAACAGGCAAATTCTGTGGATTTGTTTGCGGCTGGCCTGTGCCGTGGAAGACGCACCGACGCTGTTCCAGCGTCCCAGCGGGTCTGTCAAACTACAGATCTGCAATTGGCACGGGGACTGCTGTTTTTTACAAGTGAATAAGAAGGTGGTTGTGAACTGTACTTCGCCACGCTCCACTGGGAGAACACTAAACTTTTTGTATATGAAGGCTACAGCGAGCTACTCACTGGAGAAGACGGTTTGCACTACAAATACCAGCAGCCCTTGGGAGGGATACGCCCACTGGGGCGGAGTATTTGGAATGAATTTAGGTGCCGCCTAACATGTTCTGCTGCTGCCGTCATTTGCCATGTACCCCTGAAGAAGTTGACAAACGAAACGCGTTGGGACTGGCTTTGTATTTTCAAGTGAACCGAGACTTAGCATGCTACTTGGTTCCGGTAATAAACGAATATGGCACTACTTGTACCTGTGGTGAGGCGTCTTCTTTAAACAGGCAACTCTGTGGATTTGTTTGCGGCTGGCCTGTGCCGTGGAAGACGCACCGACGCTGTTCCAGCGTCCCAACGGGTCTGTTAACTACAGATCTGCATTTGGCACGGGTACTGCTGTTTTTTACAATGTAGTTCAAGTGAACGGAGACTGAGCACGCTACCTGATTCCAGCATTAAACGAATATGGCACCATTTGCACCTGTGGTGAGGCGTCTTCTGTAAACAGGCAAATTCTGTGGATTTGTTTGCGGCTGGCCTGTGCCGTGGAAGACGCACCAACGCTGTTCCAGCGTCCCAGCGGGTCTGTTAAACTACAGATCTGCAATTGGCACGGGGACTGCTGTTTTTTACAAGTGAATAAGAAGGTGGTTGTGAACTGTACTTCGCCACGCTCCACTGGGAGAACACTAAACTTTTTGTATATGAAGGCTACAGCGAGCTACTCACTGGAGAAGACGGTTTGCACTACAAATACCAGCAGCCCTTGGGAGGGATACGCCCACTGGGGCGGAGTATTTGGAATGAATTTAGGTGCCGCCTAACATGTTCTGCTGCTGCCGTCATTTGCCATGTACCCCTGAAGAAGTTGACAAACGAAACGCGTTGGGACTGGCTTTGTATTTTCAAGTGAACCGAGACTTAGCATGCTACTTGGTTCCGGTAATAAACGAATATGGCACTACTTGTACCTGTGGTGAGGCGTCTTCTTTAAACAGGCAACTCTGTGGATTTGTTTGCGGCTGGCCTGTGCCGTGGAAGACGCACCGACGCTGTTCCAGCGTCCCAACGGGTCTGTTAACTACAGATCTGCATTTGGCACGGGTACTGCTGTTTTTTACAATGTAGTTCAAGTGAACGGAGACTGAGCACGCTACCTGATTCCAGCATTAAACGAATATGGCACCATTTGCACCTGTGGTGAGGCGTCTTCTGTAAACAGGCAAATTCTGTGGATTTGTTTGCGGCTGGCCTGTGCCGTGGAAGACGCACCGACGCTGTTCCAGCGTCCCAGCGGGTCTGTTAAACTACAGATCTGCAATTGGCACGGGGACTGCTGTTTTTTACAAGTGAATAAGAAGGTGGTTGTGAACTGTACTTCGCCACGCTCCACTGGGAGAACACTAAACTTTTTGTATATGAAGGCTACAGTGAGCTACTCACTGGAGAAGACGGTTTGCACTACAAATACCAGCAGCCCTTGGGAGGGATACGCCCACTGGGGCGGAGTATTTGGAATGAATTTAGGTGCCGCCTAACATGTTCTGCTGCTGCCGTCATTTGCCATGTACCCCTGAAGAAGTTGACAAACGAAACACGTTGGGACTGGCTTTGTATTTTCAAGTGAACCGAGACTTAGCATGCTACTTGGTTCCGGTAATAAACGAATATGGCACTACTTGTACCTGTGGTGAGGCGTCTTCTTTAAACAGGCAACTCTGTGGATTTGTTTGCGGCTGGCCTGTGCCGTGGAAGACGCACCGACGCTGTTCCAGCGTCCCAACGGGTCTGTTAACTACAGATCTGCATTTGGCACGGGTACTGCTGTTTTTTACAATGTAGTTCAAGTGAACGGAGACTGAGCACGCTACCTGATTCCAGCATTAAACGAATATGGCACCATTTGCACCTGTGGTGAGGCGTCTTCTGTAAACAGGCAAATTCTGTGGATATATATATATATATATATATATATATATATATATATATATATATATATATATATATATATATATATATATATATATATATATATATATATATATATATATATATATATATATATATTCAAAATGGGATTTCTTTTGTTTGTTCAAAGAAGTCATCCGGCACTCATTCGTGGATATCTTTCAATTAGGCTTTTTATTTAGTATTTAGTTACATCCATCAACGCGTTTCGGGAGTCAAGCTCCCTTGATCACGATGTTTATATATATATATTTATTTATTTTTTGTCACTGGACAAATAAAGTTCTGCTATGGACTCGTCACATAGACAATCTATTTATCATTTGGCGCGGCGATTGCCTCTCGTCTGAAGGGTATGTGGCCGCCCTAAATGATAACAGTTGGAATTTGAGATTTACTGGCACCATAAGCTCGACATCTGTCCTCAGGTACCTGACGGAGGAGGACGTCGTTTTGCACGTTGACTTAGGAACCAGGGGATGCTATAGCGCACTTTATTATTAAGAGTGCCAAGATGTGAGGATCATTATATATTTCCCCCACAACAAGAAAATAATAGTAGACGACAGACAGAATTTCCATTCCACGTTCTCTACCCTGGTTCCAGCATTATTGGATCATTACCTTCACTTTGATATGCCATTTGTACCATAATAGAACGTCACGGACATACTCACGCATCCCTTAACTACGGGAGAAGATCCAAGAATATCCCCTTTAGTGACTACTTTTTGCCCTGAAGAAGTCCCAAGAGGATGAAACGCGTCGGCTGTAGTTCCTGTGAATATCTTATATCTTCAACTGAATTGAATAAAAGAACTTTTAAGAATACAAGTAATAGCTGATGTGATCATTTCTGTTGACCTTATCAAAGTTAACAGTCTCTGAAAACATTGAAGTGGTGCACCTTGACCTTTTTCAAATTCTTTTACAGTTCATGTTTTGAACCGACACTGTAACAGTGGGTGTTTTTGAAGTGTGCACACAGACTGTCCCATGTACTAGAGTGTGGGCCAAAAATATTTTTGGGAGAATATTTGACTAGGTGCTGTTCTGTTGGGAATCCTCCATTGTTGTTCTTTTTTCTAAACAAATTAAGACCCAACGGATCCTGGAATCCAAATATATAATTGATCTCTAGACCAGAGCTCCTTGGGGTCTGAACAATGACAAAGAGATGTGGGTACATCTATAATATATTGGATCATATATTATAAAAGGACAGAACAAAAAAACAAAGAAATAAACATGGTTGTCTTTGAAAATTCTCCTTGGGTTGATCTGACAGATAGGAAAACATCTAAATCAACAAATGAGTAAAGGAAAAAAGGATAACTATCTAGTTAAGGCCATGAATTATCAGAGCTATATTTCCTAGTCTCCCGCTTGTAAACACACATTGAGACGAATGCCCATACAGGGCAATATATCTGGGAAAAAGGGAACAACCTCATGGGAGGATGAGGATAACCACTAGAGGATATTAACAACACGAAAAGTGCCCTGTTGTGTATTAACTGTATGAGATCATAAACTTATAGAGTGGGTCTCCACAAAGTGCCTTTTTTAACAAAAAATAAGTTTTTGATAAAACGTATATAACAAAATTAAATGAAAAATGTAGATGTTGTTACAGAATTATGAAATACCTGTATTGATGGTTAATGTTCCCTTACGAAATTTTGCACTGTATTGTTAGGTGTATAAACACATAGTTTATTATTTTTGCACTAAAGCACTTAATTCTAGTAACAAAGTTCTAGCCAGCTAATCATGTAAAATATGCATTCAAAGATGGCCGCTAAGTTCGTAACACATGTATCGATCTCTTTTCTATGTCTATGAAAACTTGAAGGTAGAAATGGGTGCACTTTACACTTTGCAAACTGACACTGACGAAGCCGCAAGGCAAAACGCGTCTGTCGGGGGTGAGGGGTTCGCAATAAACATCACCGAAAGGATACTGGTGTGCTCTCCTTTTTCGGCTGAAAACGAGCTGTTTGTGTTTAAATATATATATATATATATATATATATATATATATATATATATATATATATATATATATATATATATATATATATATATATATATATATATATATATATATATATATATATAGATATTACCGTTTGCCGTGTTTCCCTGGCAGCCTCTCGCCTGCTCGCAGCGCAGCGCTGCACAGAAAACCTCGAACACGGACCAGTTAGGTGCAACTCTTTGTTAATGATACAGAGACTGCCGCATGACGTTTAGGATCCTTGAAGCCTTGCTCACATGACAACGCCACAAATCCTGTTACTCATTTTTAAAGTGCCAGTGCTCAGTTTCATAATAACCACGTGATTAATTTGAATAATAAACAGTGAAGATAGATTCAAATGGATGCAGAGGCTCACCTATTAGGCAGCAAGGTCGTGGACCAAAACATATTTAAGCACAAAGGCATATAATATCAATGACACAATAATCAATTAAACAAATAGTAATATTCAGTTGATTAAACAAGTTTTGTCAATAGCGGTTAAATACCTTAAAACTCATAATATCATTGGGTATCCACACCTGCATGTCTAAAACTTAAAATGAATGACTGGGTCACTCGAGGCTCCTCAATTCTGCATGTAAAAACCACATTGTATATCGCCATAAATCTAAAATCACGATGTTAAGAATAAAGATAGATCAGGACTCCTATCTATTCATGTGCAAATTAATGCTAATGGTGCAAAAAATGCAATGTAAACATTTGATATTATAAAGTGCAAATGGTTCAGGTATATGTGCAAAATACGCTATGTAAACATAACCCTATTCGTAAACAAATATGAGCTTCCTGATAATCTTATACAAAACTGATGACGTTACTTTGCTATAAGATAGTATTGACAATGTGATAGCTAACACACAAGAAAATGCCTCCGTCTGATCAGATGAGTGACCCTCACATCTTTTATGAGTTAATGTGGTCGAAATTTTATAATTGGTGACCTGCCCACTATGCTAATCCTATCCAAGAATATCAAATGAATGTGAATTTTTTTTCTAAGTGCTCGTGATGGTTATAAACCTGTGTATAATCATTCTATCTGCTAATGTTGGATAAAAGCAGTGGCAACAGCATATGTACAGGACTTCAATGATAATAAGATAAATTCACAATAAACCCATGAGGATATTTCAAGTATATACAAAGTGAAGTCCCACAGGGGCCATATATGCTGGAGCAGTGCTGGTCGGGGCCTGTAATCCCCTTTCATCTGAATACCCCGAATCCATGCCCCAGCCGGGGCATGGCTGTAAGTTAATTCATTGGAGTTAAAGAACATCCCAGACAAGAAAAGCTATGAAAATGTCATATTCACTACCCTCCAGGGATGCCAGCCGGCTATCCCTGCCTCCAATGTGCAGCCAAATGTTCGCAGAAAAAGTGGGGTGAAAGGAATACTATTGCAACTATGTAATTATGGTAGGCAGGTGTACAGGTCCTCTGTAGTATTCAGGTGCCTTGGTATCAAGTTGCAATATATAACGGGTTTCCAGCTTACGGAGTTTACTCTCTCTATCAACCCCACGCCGACTAGCCTTGACAGAGTCAATGACATAGTACGTGAGACTGCTATTGTTGCTTTGATGGATTTCACGGAAATGCCGTGCCACAGGATAAGTATTGTCCTGATTTGTAATGGCACGTAAATGTTGGAGTATGCGCTTATGTGCAGGGAGCTTTGTGCTCCCTACATACTTCAACTGACAGGGGCACTCCAAGATATAAATAGCGAACTCTGTTTTGCACGTCAGCACTTGAGTGATGGTATGTTCCTATTTACTGAAACCATCAGTGAATGTCTTCTTATTTACTCCATGCTGGCAAGATTTGAAAGTTTTACACTTGTAAAAACCGTTGTTTTCCTTCAACCAGGTTGTCCGGTCAAGGACCTCAGGGCTGGTGTTAACTAGCTGATCTCTTAGTGATGGGGCCCTACTGAATGTAAGTGATGCCCTCTTGGGTAGCAAGGGCCCAATTATGGGATCACCAGTGATGATAGACCAATTCTTATTGATGATGTTATATATGGCCTTTTGCTGCCTACTGTAGCCCGTGATAACCCTGAATCCCATTTTGCGTGTCATGTTCTGATTTGCAATGGTAGCTGTAGTAGTAATTTCTTCCGTATTTTCACTGTCACTATAGTAATTTGCAAGAAGTTCCTGCCTGCTACGTTGCATGGATTTAATGCGTGCACTTTCAATAAGATGTTCCGAGTAACCTCTCTGTAGAAATATTTCCTTGCTGGCCTGTCGTGCTATTCTAAGATCTATGTCATTACTGCAGACCCTCCGCATGCGCAGCATTTCCCCGTAGGGGATGTTGGCTATGAGGTGGGTCGGATGTGCACTCCCAGCATGCAGGATGCTGTTGCCTGCTGTGCTCTTACGAAAGATTCTGGTCTCAAGTCTACCATTCCTGACAAAGACCTCAGTGTCTAGAAAGGTTACAGTTTCCTGACTGAGTGTGGCCGTGAATCTGAGGTTGAGGTTATTCATATTTATTTCATTTATAAACCCCATTGCCTGCTGTTCACTCCCCCTCCAGATGACAAATAAATCGTCAATGAAGCTATACCACTTGACCACATGTTTCTTGAATGTTTCCTGATATTTTGTTTTGAGGACCAGCTCCTCCCAAGCTCCCATGTGTAAACATGCAAAGTTTGGGGAGAAGCTGGCCCCCATAGCCACACCCTGCAACTGACGGTATAAGAGGTTGTTGAACATAAAAATATTGTTTACCAAACAAAACTCCAACATCTGTAATAGCATCGTGTTATGTTCAATGAACAAATGTGAGCGTCTGGAAAGATATTGTCCAACTGCCTCCAACTCATCCTTGTGCCTAATGCTCGTGTAAAGGGCAGTGACATCAAGTGCCACTAACCAGTCCCCTTCCATCACTTCAATGTGTTGTATTTTCCGCACATAGTCCCCCGTGTCCTGTATGTAGGATTCCAAAGTCCGGACATATCCTTGTAGATAACAGTCAATGTACATGGACGCTCGTTCCAACAAACCTCCCCTGGCCGAGATGATGGGTCTACCAGGGGGGTTGTTGACATCCTTGTGGACTTTAGGAATAAAGTATAAACACGGTGTTACAGGGTTATGATTTTTCAGGTATTTGTATTCAGCCTCTGATAGAAGTTTAGCCGATTTCCATTTGACGAATTTCTTATGGAAGTCAGTTTTAGTTGTATTCAATGCTAAGGTGTTAGTCCGCTCATAGCATTGGCGGTCATTCAATTGTAAGTATGCTACTTTATCATATTGCTGCCTGGTCATGAGGACCACATTGCCTCCTTTGTCGCTCCCCCGGACAATGATGTTTTTGTCCTTGGAGAGCCGTGCAACAAGTGCTCGATATTCTTGCGTAGGTTTATCCATTCTTTTGTTCATGTGTATGCAGGTATTCCTTTGCAGTGCTTTCAACTGTTTAACAGTGTTCTCGTGGAAAATGTCAATGGCGTCGCGGGGCATAACCGGGGTGAACGTAAACTGGGGTTTAAATGGTGAGGCAATGGATATACGATTTCCCAATTCATCAATTTCGCCTAGGGGCAATTTTTGGGAAATCCGTTCTTCGTATCCCACCCCTCTGTGTTCCATAGCTCCGTTATTTCTTCTGGAACCGGAGTCCCCGGTATATCACCCAAGACCTCAACTTGTTCGGGCATATTTTTGTTTTTATTCATAGTTTTCAAAGTAAAAAATTTGCGCAGTTTTAATTTGCGGACAGCTTTATAAATGTCACATCTAGTGGCTGGGTAATTGAAATTGCAGGCAGGTGCATAGGAGAGGCCTAATTCAAAAATCAATTCCTCCTCACTAGATAGTTTAAGCGGTGTCAAATTTATTACTGTTCGATTCGAAGGGTCTTTCATGATTTTTGATTTGCCGTCCACTGGCCTCTGCCCTACTTTGGTATTTGATAGCTGCCGCCTTTTGCTCACCCTGAGCCTCTCCCTGCGTTTGCAGTTTGACCTTTGCCGTTGTAATCTTGCCATATCCTTGGTCTCAATGTCTGTAGTCTTTCTTGGCATAAAAAACTGATTTCTTGTCCCGGAGATGGTATGGCTTGGGTATATATATATATATATATATATATATATATATATGCCCACCGTGATACCTAAACAGACACTCTCACACATAGTCACACACCAAGACAGATGCTCTTACACCCACTGTGACACCCAGACAGACACTCTCACATCCACTCTGACACCCATACAGACACTCTCACACTCACCCACAGAGACGTGCACTCTCACACACGCTGTGATGCCAATACAGATACTCTCACACCTACTCATGTAAAACACTTTCATACCCACTCATATCCACAGATACTTTCACACCCATTCTAACACCCATACAGACACTCTCACACCCACTCTTACACACAGATACTCTCACACCCACATACAGACACTCTCACTCCTACTCTGATGCCCATGCAAACACTCTCATACCCACTCTAACACCCATATAGATACCCTTGCACCCACTATGATACCAAAACACACTATCAGACCTAGTCACACATCTAGACAGACACTCTTACACCCACTATTATACCCAGACAGACACACACAGGTAGTCTGACATACACTCATGCACACAGATAGGCAGACACCCACTCACATACTGATAGAGACAGTCAGACATCCCTTCACAGACCCACTCAATTTCTCACACACCCACTCATAGATTCAGATGCACACCTATTCACTTACTCGCATGCCCATGTATTTACTTGCCCACCTAGTGCTCAAGTGAAGAACCACGTACATTTATGATAAGAAATTCTATAGTGTTACCGGTGTGTATTGGATGGACGCTTTTAGTTTGTGGAACTGCAATGGATCTGTATGAGATTTAAGAAATTGGAATTGAAAATGAAACAAAACTGTCTTGAGAGAAAGGGTTGCCTTTGAAAAGAGTCTCTTTGTTTATAATGTGTAGTTGATAGCAACACATAATACAGGATGCAGTCTTTGAAGTTATTGAGGAACATTCTGTTGCCTTTCTATATATATAACGTCCATGCCAAAGTGTAAATTGTTGTTATAGATGGAGTCTATGCTGTGGTCTCCTAGGAATACAGAAACCATTTCATTGACAAGTTTCCTGGCTTTGTCTATTTGAGGAAAGAATTAGTTTGACCACTTCTATTACTGTCTTTGGCAAATGTTAGAGAACACCAATGCTGTGTGAGAGAAAAGTGCCATTAAGTGACCAAAGGTGTCCTTCATTAGGTTCCCAAGTCTACCCCAAAAGGTGTGTCTAGGTCATTGACACGCAGTGCACAATCATGAGGTCTGGATGTTGATAATCCGAAATGCTTTCAACCATAGGCAGGAAATTTATGACTATGCCAATTGACCCTCTCTGTCCAACCCATGTAATTCCCACATTATGGAAACCCAAGAAGGGTGCTCTAACATTTTTTACATTTCTTTCTTCATTTTTAATTTTTTGAACAAAAAGTGAACATGGTAGTAAAAAGGGTAAGGATGGGGGAAAGAACTGTCTTCAGTCTTAAAAAAACATTATGTGGTTCCTGGAAGAAAAAAGAAAAAACTAACAGTGATGATTCTTTTGATGTATCCAAGAATGCACCCACAGAAGACATTTTTACAGCAAAAAGCAGTTGGCATTTTGCATAGAGAATAACCATGTAACACAATTCTTCACAGGCATCTGGTATTGTACGGACTGCATCAGATGATGGTTTTCATAAGGCTGCTGTAGAGGTTGACTCTCCTGCTGTACCTGCTTTCTCCAGCTTCATCCAGCTGTAAACCCTTTCATTAGTTGTTGTTAGGTGCTTCCACATGGAACTTGTCCCATGTGAATACTTCTTTTCAGTGCCTCTGGATAACTCTGTGCGGCAAATAGTACACTCAAATATGATGTTACCTTCTTTTCCCCAGAAGGCATTGTAAAGTGCTTTCACACATCACTTTCTTTTCTATGAGGTGGTGTGTCTTCTTCCTCATCCTCAACAGGTTGTGGATGCTCATCTTGGATGAACACTGTAGCGTCAGCCATTCTGTAAAAGCTGGGCAACACTTGTTCTCAATCCTCTCTCTAGAGACTTTACTGGAGAAATAACTGCTGTGGTTTTCCGTGTGCATGTCTGAGGTCCAAATATATCCAATCAAAGGACAAGGTTTGGGTGTGTTTTTGAGTGAATTTTCAACTCTGGCCCGCAAATTCACAGATTTGCTAAACTAATAAAATGAGTAACTTTTTTGAAAAACAGATAAAAGGTGGTTTATATATGCTTGTAAATATGTGCACACTGATGTCATTAACGACAATGGAGGGGTTTATATATTTTGAGTATTTCATCAAATGTTCTGCATTCAGACTCGCAGATTTGATCTGATCATGTGATCGGGATTAAAAATCATAGACTAGTAGACCATCTATGTTTATGGATCCGCTAGGGTACCGAGGTAACAAGAAAAGATAATAATAAATATAATTTGTTTAATTAAACTTCATATACTTTACATTGAGTACATATATGATTTTTATATTTTTAAAGGTATATAAGTATATTTAAAAACATGTGCATAGTACAGAATAAAAACAAATAAAACATTTAAATAAATTGCAACAAACTTCATATTAAACTTAAACACTACAAAATTAACTACAAAAACAAAACATTAGAGGGACATAATATTTTAGAAATGGAATTAGAAAATCCTTTGAAATTCACTGAAAAAGCCAAAGGTTACAGGGCCGTTATAGATAGGCTCAGATTTCACTCGCACAAAACCAGTGAAATTCAGCAGTTATAGTTACCTGAGCTAACTATAACTTATGCCTCCGCAATGTACTGCTTATGACCTCACATATTACATCACTCATGACATGGTCAATGACATCACTGATGACATCTCAAATGATATCACTGATGAAACCATTTAGTGTTGTGAGTCCACGGAACCACTCATACACCCACTCACATACCCACATAACCACACACTCACCAATTTAAAACACTCACACACCCATACAACCACTCACAAATCCATACAAGTACTTATACACCCAGTCACACATTCATACAACCACTCACACACCCACCCATACAGTTAGTAACAAAGCTACTCAGGCACCCAAACAGCAATTTACACACCCAATCACACACCCATAGAATCATTTGCATACCCATTCACACATCCATACACACACTCACATGCCCACACACTTACCTTACAGTTGATCGCACAGAAACTTAGAGTGTACTACAGCTACTTACAAACCTACTCACTAACCCATACCCCCACTCAAACATCCACTAACTCCCCCATGCACACACTGACATACCCAGTCACTCACTGATAGAGCCATTTACACATCCACTTAGTCACTCATACAGCTACTCACACATCAACTCAACCACCCATAGAGGCACTCACATAGCCACTGAGTCACTGATACAACCTGTGACACAGACACTCACCCACCCATACAGCTACTAACACACCCATTCACCTGACTATGCAGGCATTCACACAGATACTCACCCACCCATACAGTCAATCACATACCAACGTAGTCACTCATACAACCACTAACTCACCCATATACACACTTACACACCCAGTCACCTACCCACAGTGCCGCTCTAAAGGTCACTCAGTCACCCATACAGCCACACACACAGCCACCTACCCACCCATACAGACACTTACAGAGTCAGTCAGTCACTCATACAACCACTCGCACACCCAATCACTCACCAATTTAACCACTCAAACAGTCACTCACCCATGCAAGTACTCACAACCCCACTTATTCACCTACATATCCACTCACACACCACTCACATACCCATATATCCCTTCTCACAGCCACTCAGATGACATATATTAGAAATACTATCACCCTTACTGGATGAGGTTGATGCAGCACAATTTTAAAAATCATAATACACAACACATTTATTGACTGAAAAGATGAAAAGCTGAAAGTGCACATTGCACACGTTAGACACAGTGACACATGAAACTGAGACAAGTGTAGTAGAAGCACGGTAAAAGAATGCTTCAAAACGTAGCATGAAGAAAACACACATATAAAGTAATACAAATACATATAAACAAAGTTGCACTAATACATTTCTTATGCACATGTTGCTTATTTACATAAACTGATGACATTTTGATGTTTAGTGAAGATGCTTTCTATCAGAATGCACCATTTCGAAAAGTGGGTGTAAAAACATGTAGAAATTAAGTACCAGCTTGAAACTGCAAAAGATTCTAAAGTTTATGAAAAATTTGAAAACAAATTTTGTGATGTGAATTTAGAAAATGTTACAATTATATGAATGTTGAAAAAAGAATTTGGTAGTAGGGTATTTTTAACATTACAAATTTTCATGTAATAATGTTTGGTGAAGGTTCTATACATACTCTCTATTTCAATTGATTTACTTACACTATATTTGATGTTGATTTAGAGCTCATTTCATTTAAAAGTGTAACACTAATTTAAAGGCTCTTTCTAAAATCCTTTTTCTCTAGTGCTGACCTTTCCCCTGACTTTATTCAATACCCCATTTACAACTAGTGAAATGTTGCTTATTTGTTCTGTACATGTACCAGTCTTGACACTCCTGAATGTTTCTTTGATGTTCACCATGAAATATTCCTGTGTGACCAGGACGTCAGCTATTTGCTACAGATGGTTACTTTGTAACACCTTACACAGAGGTTGGGTCTATGTGGAATTCCAAATCTATTATTTCCTATGACCAGCATGGGAAGCATCTCATTGTTGCAAGTTTCCTAGATGACCTTCTGTGAATCTGAACATATAGTGGCCTTCCAATGGAGATATTATGCTACATCACTGGAAATTGCTGGACACTTTATAACAGATGAAACACCAAAGGAGGGGCAATGCCATTCTTTTTCATTTCTCCATGTGAGAAGATGCTATGCTGACTGTTTTTTGAGAACTTTCTCTTACTTTTGGGGAGTACCTTACTGGTGCTATGGTCAGCAGCTGATAGGATGAAACTTTCTTTGCCGAACCATTTTCATGTTTTCTTTTCCTTTATTTCTTTGTTCTCTGCTAATGAACTCTCCCTTGATGGACTTCTGCCTTAATAGTGGTGGGACTCTGTAATTCTATTATACTAATTCTGATAATAACTATCCAATTGAGCCTGCCTAAATGTTTAACACTTTTATAAAAGCTGTTGTATTCTTAACAGAAATGCTTAAAAGAATACTTATTGACATGACTTCGTATCGTTATTACAATAATTAAATTAATCTAATACCTGTCTAAGTCTATTAGTTGGTCTTGTTGTTCTTCCATTTAAACTGCACTGTTTACTGAAGACTTAATTTGCTGTAGAGGAAAACAGCGAACTCTGTCAGAACATCAGGTGTTAGCTTCTTTTGTTTGGCGTTGCAGTTGCAGAGCTTTTGGTCTGTTTAATTCTAACTTGACTCAAACTCTTGAGAAGGTTGGGTCTTCCTGTTGTCATTCTTTATTTCTACAGTATGGTTTTAAGAGTAGTCTATCTAAATTTGGTCTCGGATTTGTGAGGTGGCTCTCAATTTATGATCCTCACTGGCCAGCTAATGAGGTGTTTGACCACCCTAATTTCCACCCCACCTATTTTCAGAGAAATATTCATCAGAGAATCGCTGCCTCTGTAGTAAATTAAAATGCTGCATTTTCTCTGAGCGCAAAAGACCCAGTACGGTTGGAGTAGTAAAGATGATAAGCACATAATAATAAAAGTTTACCTTGCTTCCGCTGCAACAAATCTTGGTAGAAGAGCTATGGTTCTGTCTAGTGAAGTGAGATGTTAGGGTGCCAAAAATAGGCCTTACTTCAAAGAGTCCACAATTTTTGTGTTGGTAAAAGAGAAGGACTGATGGAGTACTAATGGAGTATTGCTCTGGATAAAGACGAAGAGTGGCAGCAATGGAGTGTAAGTATTAATAGGGATGTGCACTACTATTGCTCAAGATTGTGGTTTTTAAAATGGCTATGTGTTCTTCAGCGGAGTAAAGTGGTTAGAGTCCACAAGGTGAAAACCCATGTATGATATTGGCGCTTTTGTGCAAAGTTGAAGTTGTACTTAGGTTCATTGTGGACAAAGATGTCAAGATATTTACCTATGGTTGTCTCAGTGTAGAAGACCCTGAGTAAGTTGTCTGCTGTTTTGTAGTGTTGGTCATGAGATGTTGTTGAAAAGACCTTGATTAGGGTGCTCTTACGACTGGTATGGTAGATTTCAGGAGACAATGCGCAACCGGAAGTCTGGGACTTTATGGATAAAGATATTGGGCTAATTAAAGGTGTTGACCAAGTCCAAATTACAATTAAACGGAATGCAGAGTTCCCCAGAATTCCACAATATAATTTGTCTCCTGACATTATTTCTGGAATTACTCTTGTGATTGATTCAATGATTGAGCAAGGAATTCTGAAGGAAATTAGAGGAAGTTCAAGTAACTTTCCTATTGTGGGCTCGCAGAAGCCGTATAGCAAGTATCGCATTGTGCAGGATTTGTGCCAGGTTAATGCCAATGTTCTTCCATGTTGACCTGAGGTACCGAATCCAGCTGGGGTTTTATTTCAGATGCCATGTGAGGCCAAATTGTTTTCAGTCATTGACTTGTGCCAGGCCTTCTTCTCATCATATCAGGATAGCCAGATTTTATTTGCTTTCCGTTTTGGCAGCTATGTTTTGGCATGATGCAGAGTCCCAAAGAGGTATACGGAAAGCCCCTTTATCTTTAATCAGATACTCAAAAAGAATCTCAAATCTCTGAACATGCCAAACAATTCATTAATAGCCCAGTACATTGACGACCTATTGGTGACGTGAACTACGAAGGAAACTTTCAAAATTGACACTATTGCTTTCTTGAACCATCTGCCAGAGAATGGGCATAAAGTATCCGTGACCAAGTTACAGTTTTGCAAAACTGAAGTCTTGTACTTTGGACATCGCACTCAAAAAGGAGCAAGGAAAGTGTCATCAGAAAGAAGCTTAGCGATTCTTCATATGAATCCTCCAACTACCCAAAAGGAAGTCCTCATGATCTTTGAAATGGTGGGCTATTGCAGACAGTGGATTCCAAATTTTTCCTTAACAGCAAAACCTCTTCAGACGTTCACACACAAAAAAGTGCCAGTTCCGGTACACTGAGATGACAGTTGCATGACTGCCTTTACTGAGCTTCAAGCATGCCTTTGCAGGACATCAGCTTTGAGAATGCCAGAATATAACAAGTGTTTTGTGTTTATTCTGCAGTGAGAGTAAAGGTTGTGCTTTTTCAGTGTTGACACAAATGCATGGAAGCAACGATAGACCTATTGGCTACTTTTCGATGACCCTTGACCCTGTTGTGGCTGCCTTATGTGGATGTTTGAAATCAGGTGCATCTACATGCGTGAGTCTTGAGCAATGTGAAAGTATTGTTATGGGTCATCCGCTGAAAGTATTTGTGCCCAATTCAGTGGAGATACTGTTGGCGTGTATGCCAACATAGTATCTGATCAATTGTTATGTGACTAAATAGGAGCAAATCGTGTTAGGTTGAGCGAACGTGACTCTTAAGAGGTGTACAGTGTTGAACCTGGCCACTTTGATGCCATTGACTGGAAATGAGAATGTGGTTGATGAATTTGAGCATGATTGTTTGGATGTGACTGAATTGTGTATGAAACTACATCCTGATATTTGTGATGAGCCATTACCTGAATCTGCGCATGTGTTGTTTGTTGATGGTTCATGTTTGAGGGACAATGAAGGAAATCTGAAGGCTGCTTATGTGATGTGTGCAGTTGGAGGTGTTGTGGAAGCTTCATGGTTGCAAGGAGTGTTTTCTGCACATGTTGCAGAGCTCATAGATCTGACACAAGCATGTACAATTTCACAGCAGCTCTGAGTTACAATTTACACATATAGTCAGTGAGTCGCACATGACTTTGGACAATTGCAATCCCAACGTAGAATCATGGCATCCTCTGGTTGTCCCATTAGGAATTGAGAGTGCATGATGAGACATTTGCAGTCACTACAATTGCCTGCCCAAATTGCTGTTGTGAAATGTGTCTCCCATCAGCAAGGAAATGGCTATTTAACAGTCGGCAACCGTTTTTCTGAAGAAAAGGCAAGGTATTGTGCTTTGAATGCACATACATTTAATGACGAAATACTCAAAGACACATCCAACGTCACAGGTTGTAATTTGATGTTGTCAGATTTAGATACCCGGGAGGAGGTGAGGAAACTGCAGGAGGAGGCGACAGAAGCAGAACAGCGGGGTTGGGTGCGAGCAGGTTGCACCAAGTGGGAAGATGATGTGTGGGTTTACATTGATGGCAGACCAGTGCTGCTTAATAGCTTATTGTCACAAATGGCATGGCACTACCATGGTCCTAGTATGTTGGGAGAGATTCAATGACGCACCTTTTCCAACAGGTGTGGTACAATCTCAGATTTAGAGGTATTGCAGAGATGCTATGCCATCATTGTGCAATATGTCAGCACCAAAACCCAGGTTGTCATGAGTTACATTGGTAAATCTACAGGCCCTTTCAAACGGATGCAAATGAACTTCCTAGAGATGCCCCTTTTCAATGGACATATATATGTTTTTCTCATTATGTGTGTTTTTAAAATGGGTTGAAGCTTATCCTACTCATAGGAGTGACAGTTTATTTGTGGCAAAATTACTGTTGAGGGCGTTGATTCAGAAGTTTGGAATCAGACTGCGGCACTCATTTAAACAATGAAGCCACAGAAATGTTGTGTGCAGCATTACAGATTGAGCAGAAGCTCCATTGCGGTTACTGACCAGATGCTTCTGTGGTGGTGTTGCATATTAATGGCACATTGAAATTCGGTTTGATGAAAGTGTGTACTTCTATATCTTTGAAATGGCCAGATAGTGCATCTGCATCTTGTGTTGGTGAGTTTAAGAAGTACTCCAAATAGGAGGACAGGATTGTCACCTCATGAGGTTATCATGGGACGTGTGATGAGGCTGCCAGCTGTATCTGCAGATGCTAGAGGCAACATCATAGATGATACTATTCTGGACTTTTGCAAGGGCCTCGCTGATGTGGTATGGTCTGTCTCTCACTAGGTTGGGGAAGCTGCCCTTGCAGTCCAATAGGAGAAGTGTCATGACATCAGTCTGTGGTACTAGGTAATGGTGAAGAAATATGTGTGTCAAAAAGCGGAGAGCTAATTATGAGCAAGTCAGGAAAGCTGAGTATGCTCAGTCATTATCATTATATAAGAAAACGATCATGGAGGAGAAAAGTACTTATTTTACAACTAAAATTCGAGAGGCCAAAAACCCCAGCAAGGTACTTTTCGTCACAGTGAAAGAACTAGCCAACATTTCAGGAAAAGGCCCTGTGATGAGCAGCCCCGAATTTTGCGATACTTTGGGAAATTTCTTCATTGATAAAGTTGCCTCAGTCTATAAAACCTTTAAAGACAATCATAACACCCCCTGATACATGCAAAATAGGGACTGTTAACAGTACAATCAAGACAGGATTTGTTCCCCCCCTTGTTAGATCAGATCATCCAGGTGGTGGGAAATACTAAGTCAGGAGCCCCTCCAGATCCCTGTCGCAGTAAAGTTTACCATATGTGTCCTGATCTTGTTAGTGAACAACTAAACTTATTGTTCACTAAGATAATTCAATCGGGCATTTTCCCCGAGACCTGGAAAACAGCCTCAGTACTGCCACTATTGAAAAAATCTAATCTAGACCGAAAGGAGCCTAGTAGGTATCATCCAATCTCAAGGATTCCCTTTCCATCCAAGGTGCTAGAGAAACTGCTCAATACCCAGCTTACAGAATTGTTTAATAAAGAGATCCTGCTGGAACATGCACAATATGGTTTCAGGGAGGGCCATGGGACAGAGACGGCGTTAGTTATTGCAGCTGAGGAACTCAGAATAATCCTTGATGCAGGGGGAAGGCTGCCTTGATCTTTTTAGATCTTTCGGCGGTCTTCGAGACCGTTAATCATGAGATTCTAGCCAGTAGACTAGCAGAGCTTAATGATTCCTCACTAAAGCTTCTGTCGTCATATCTAGCAGACAGAACCTTCTCGGTGGAATTGGGAGATGCTGTCTCCAAATTATTCAAGCTGCCATGTGGGGTACTTCAGGGTTCTTCACTTAGCCCCACCATTTTCAATCTATATGTGGCGCCATGGGCTTCTATTATTAGACAATGTGGGTTCTCCGCTATCTCGTATGCTGATGACACACAGGTGGTGGTGTCGGTCTCAAATGATCTGGAAGCGACAGCTGATTGTTTCAATCACTGCATGACGCAGGTAAATGAATGGATGCAGGCCAACTGTCTAAAGTTAAACGGGGAAAAGACAGAAGGTATGCTGTTAGGTCCCAATCCTTCCTTTTGGTCGCCAAGATGGTGGCCTGATAGTCTGGTCAACTGTCCAATCCCAGTCTAAGAACTTGGGGTTTGTCATTGAGGATAAGCTTACATTTAATGCTCAGATTAATAAGCTAACTTCTACCTTTTGGCTTATTATAAGAATAATTAGGAAAATGTGTCCTTTTATCCCTCGCGAGGCATTGCAGACATTAGTCACAGCTCTTGCTTTGTCCAGACTGGACTATGGCAATGCTCTGTATGTAGGGTTGCAATCACAACTGCTACTGAAACTGCAGAGATTGCAGAATGCAGCAGCTAGATTGTGACTTTACATTCCCAGACATGAGCCGGTTGCCCATAGATTGGAGGGGCTACATTGGCTTCCAGGGGCCAAAAGGATTATTTTTAAATCTTAATGCCTGGCCTTTAAAGCATTAAAAGTCATCGGCCTGCAGTTTTTGAAGACGCATTTCAAATGGTATACACCAGGTAGGAGCCTAAGATCTGTGCACTCTAAGCTGCTATAAACACCCAAGTTTAAGCAGGTCCGTTGGGGAGGAAGAAGTTTCCTGGTGGGAACAAATAAAATCTGGAACCTCCTCCCGAGCCTTATCAAGAGTAGCACATTGCTTATGTCATTCAGAAGAGCTTTGAAGACCTGGCACTTCACAAATAGACATGACGCATAATTGGCACTAAAACGATACTGTCCTACTTTACTGTCCCTAGCGCCAAGATGTCTCTGGGCATTCGTGCGCTGTATAAATTATAAAATCAAATCAAATCAAAAGTGTATGCAACTTCGCTAGAGGGGGCCTTTCCAAGAGATCCGAGTCACCAATACCGCTGAGAAATGTGGTGGTCTCTCGAACTGGGTTCACACCAGCCACACTTGCAGAAAGCCAAGTCCCTAAGATGATACACCAGAACCTGTTCCTAATGTGCCAGTGGTAACAGTGAGTAACAAGGAAATAAAGGTTCCCGTGGACAATGTATATCATGTTTCAATTCATTGTTTTCCAGGCCTCCTGCTTGTTGCTTGTGACTGAAAGTGACCATGTGGCTGGTGGCCATTTTGTGGTGGTACTTATATAGGTGTGCTGCTTTTGCCATATAGGCCTGGATGTGTTTCCTTTGTTCCTTTTTGGCCTAGGTATTTTGTTGTTGTGGGCCTGGCCATGTGGCTGGTGGCCATTTTGAAGCCAGGCAGTATGCTTTTGCCATCGGCCTGCATTGTCGGTCTTCGCTTTCTCGTTGTTGTTGTGGGCCTGGCCATGCGGCTGGTGGCCACTTTGAAGCCAGTCAGTGTGCTTTTGGCATAGGTCTGCATGCTTGTGGCCTAGTCTGCCTACAGCCCTTTCATCCAGTAGACCCAGGGGTAGTCATGGGTGCATGAAACAACTGTTTTCATGGGTTCTGTTGAATTTAAACATCATTTAGGGCATTGATTGCATTGGGTTGAATTGCAAAATGTGTTTTTTGGGGTATTTCACTTTTTGGTGTGTGTTAAATAAATGCCTTTGTTATATATGGTGGGTTTGTTGTGTACTTTGCACACCTTATTTAGCCCTGTGGATTTTTGTTTTTGCACTTTTTATTGCATTGAGCAGTGTTGTTTAGCACGCCTTCTTTGCCTGGCTATTACAGGCCTGTTTCAGTTCATTGTTTTCCAGGCCTCCTGCTTGTTGCTTGTGACTGTGAGTGTAAATGTGGCTGGTGGCCATTTTGTGGTAGTAGTTATGTAAGTGGCCTGTTTTTGTCATATAGGCCTGTATGTGTTTCCTTTGTTGCTTTTCGGCCTAAGCTTCTTGTAGTTGCGGGTCTGGCCATGTGGCTGGCAGCCATTTTGAAGCCAGGCAGTGTGCTTTTGTCATAGGCCTTGTTAGATCTGGGGGTCTCTAGTTGGCAATGGTACTCACCTTTGTCCAAATGGGGACCCTTACTTCTAAGCCAGGATAAGGGGACTACATTCCTTAATAACCCATGCTCACCCCCTTGGGAGCTTGGCACGAGCAGACAGGCTAATCTCAGAGGCAGTGTGTTAAGCATGTGTCTATATATACAGTAACACAGTGAAAATACTACAGATGGACACTACACAGGTTTTATAAAAATAAGTATTCTTTATATAGACTTAAACACAAGACCACAAATTACAAAAATCCACAATACTACACTTAAGATTACTTAAAAGATGATTACAGTCTCTTCGTTCAAGTTGTTGGTAAATGCGACAAAGTTCTCAACAAAGTACCTGGATGCGTAACGCAAAGTGAACAAAAGGCTAGCAAAAGGGGAGATGCGTCGGTTCCGTGACCCGGGGAATGGTTGCGTCCTTCCTCAATGCTTGCACTGAGTGGGGGACTCGTCGTGAGCCTTACCGGTGCGGAGGTGATGCGTAGATTCTTGGCCTGCGGGCCCGTTGCGTTGCGCAAGATGGCGCCTTGATGGGATGTGACGATCTGGTTGTGATGCGAGAAGATGACGCCCTTGATGCAGCGATGCAATGACGATGGGATGACGCCCAGGCAGCCTTGCGACAACTCGGTACTTTGGAGCCTCAACAGGCCCTGCGACACGCTTCTCCGGCGTTGCGATGATTTCAGCTGTGGTAGCGACACGCTTCTTTTCGTTGCGTCGCGCTTCCAGCTCCAAGCGGCACACAAGCGTCTGGAGTCAGAATTCCCAGCAAGGAAATTTAGGAGGGAGCTGGAGGTGAAGTCTTATGTCCCTGAGACTTCAGCAGGAGACAAACACAGTTCAAGCCCGTGGAGAATATTCTGTAGATGAAAGTCCTCACAAAGTTTCTTCTCTTTTCCCTTGGCAATGAAGCAACCACTGCAGGCCAACCCAGCAAACAGCACACTGGCAGAGGGGCAGTAGAACTCCTGCAGCTTCCTTGGTTCTTCTCCTTGGCAGAAAGGTTTCTTGTACAGAAGTGATCTAATTTCTTGGGATCAGGCTCTCAATTCTTATACCCCAAAATCCTTTGTTCTCTGAAGGCAGAGAGGCCTCTGCCTAGTCCAAACCAGTTCCTCTGCACTTTGTTTACATTACTCTCTTCTTCCTTTCACTATGCAGGGCAGAGACATCAGCCACCCCACAGGAGGTGGAGCCAGCACAGGGGAGGGAAGATACAGCTCTGGAGCACTCTGTTGTCATGATTCCTCCTCTCCTTTCACAGTGCAGGGCAGAGACAGAAGACGAGCCACAGGGGGTAAAGCCAGCATTGCAGAGGGAAGGCCCAGTCCTATTCAGGTCCCTGGTGCAACTCCTCCCTCCCATCTAGATGCAGATCTCTCTATTCACCACTGGGCTGCCCCAGCCTGTCTCCTGGAATCCCCCAGCCCTGTCACTCACAAACCCAGACAAGGAATACACAACCCAGCTGAGGCAGGCTCAAATGGTTAGGAAAGCAAACACCTACTTTCTAAAAGTGGTATTTGCAACACAGAATATTAAAATAACCTTCACTAAAAGATGTATTTTATTATTCTGAGTTCAGGCATACTAAATTTGAATTTCTACCATGTTTCCTGAATCAGTTAGGATTATAAGAATGTAATAATCTAGCAGCCTATTTTGGCCCATGAGAACAGGTAGCCTTCTATAGTGAAAAACGAAAATGGCTGTAATTCACTATTAGAACATGCTACACACATTAGAGCTTGTCCTACCTTATACTTACAATGCACCCTGCCCTTTGACCTTCCATAGGGGTATCTAATATGAAGCAAAGGGAAAGTTTAGGGACTGCCAAGTGGTTGCACTTGGCCAAGTCGACATGGCAGTGCTAGACTGCACACAGGCCTTGCAATGGCACGCCTGAGACACACTTTACAAGCTGCTTCTGTCGGTGGCACAACCAGTGCTGCAAGCCTACCAGCAGCATTTGATTTACAAGACCTGGGCACACATGGTGCACTGTACTAGGGGCGGACAGGTAAATCAAATAACCCAAATATGGAGTAACCTATTAGTACATTAATTTAACATTGGGAGCACTTGCACGGTGGGAATGATTAGCAGTGGCACAGTACCTAAAGCATAAATCCAGCAAAAACATATCAGAGGAGGCAATCCGTCAAAATGGAATGGAGACTCACGCCAATGATGCCAGGTCTAACAGGCCTGCACTGTCTGTCTTTGCTTTCTCATTGTTGTAGTGGGCCTGGCCATGTGGCTGGTGGCCATTTTGAAGTCAGGCAGTGTGCTTTTGCAATAGACCTGCATGTCTTTCCTATGTTCCTCTTGTCTTTCTGCTTCCATCCATCCCCTTTGCCATCTGCAGCTCCCTGATTGATGTGATGAGCTACTAACTTAATGCTAAACAAACAGGTTCCACTACTATTACATGTGTATTTTTGTTTTTGTTCTTCTTTCCTATCCTTCCTGAATGTATACAGTATACCATGAAAGCCCTTGTTGTCAAAGTCTCACAAATGGCTACACTGTATTTCTTTTTTTAAACTTAAACTTAGTTAATAAAATGTAATATTATATAACACTAACAAGTGTGACCACCACACACTAAGTTATATATAATATTTGTTTGTTTGTACTAGTAGTAATTGAACCCCAACAAATGCAAAATTTCACTGATATTCGTCTCCTGGCTCCTTTGCTTTTAGGTGCATAAAAAGACAGAGGAGGAGGTGTCATCATCACCCATTGTGCAACAGCGTCCTGCTGACATTTGCAGAAGATGTCTCCAAAGAAAGTTACCAGGTCCTCCAGTACCAAGAAAGTTGCCAATGAGAAGAAGGAACAGAAGAAGGAAGTGGCACTTTCTAAGACTGGTGTGCCGCCCTCGTTGTTTTTTAGGGAAAAAACGTGTGCCTGCATCGGGGACCAAGCTGGGAGCAGCACCTCCGCATCAGCAGGCCCACCCCAACAACCTACGCCCAAGACCATGAGTGTGGCAGAGGCAGCCAATCTACTAACAAGCATTGATGTTGAAATATCATTATCGCAATGTAGTACCCAATCAACTCAGGAAGAAATTCATCAGATAAATGGGCAACAACAGCCGCAACAACAGCCTCAACAACAGCCACAACAGCTGAAACAACAGCCGCAACAACAGCCCACAATAGTAGTTGTTTCTCCTGAAGTAGGGGCAGTTCAGGAACTCGAGCTTCCTGCAGACGAGGAGGAGCAATCCACTCTTTCAGAAGATCCATTGTCTTCCAGATCCCCAGCAAGGAAAAGGAGGGTTAGTCCATCAACTTCTTCTTGAAGCCCCGCTTCTGATGATCTAGATTCCACTTGGAATCCACCAGCTAAGTCTCAGAGTGATGACACACGACAAGACTAGTGAAAAGGAAGGTATCAGAAAGCCTTAGAGTTATAGAGGTAGATGTAGAAGAGGGGGATGAAGAGGATGATGAGCCAGTCATCATGAACATCACTCCCAGCCCAGAGAAGATGGGGACCAACATTATTATCTCATCCAAAATCGTTGTGAGGAATGTAGCATGGATACCACCAAGACAGGTAACACCACCTCCAGCTTCCATATTTGCATTTGCTAATGCCCGGCAGGGACCTACATCAAGCCTAACCACCACCTCAGGTAGCAAAGAGTCAAATTCCATGCCCACCCTCCAGTTCATCTGGCATTGAAAGTAGCACCTCCAGCAGCACCAGAAAGTACACCTCCCCAATTTGGGACTTCTTTTCGGTTAGCAGTATGGAGGAGAACATTGCTATATGCTCAATTTGTCGAGACGCTGTTAGGCGGGGTAAGCTTGGTACAAACTATGGTATCAGAGGCCAAACAAGTAATCTCAAAAAACACCACATGATCCCGTGGGAGGCTCACCTACTTCGCGTACAAAAAAGTAAAACTGCACCCATTGCTGTTGGTAGGGATTAAGAAGTAGAAGAAGATATGATTGCGGTGGAAGGTGAACATGAGGGAGACACTTCTAGCCCTGTCCCCAGCAGTGTAGTGGTACCGCCAACTTCCACAGCTACATCATAGTGGCACCGTAGTAAGAAGAGTTATACTCAGAGTCGGACTGAGACACCAAGGCAACCGAGTGTACTGTAATGAAAAAAAGTGTGTCGTGGTTGAGCCTAACTGGATACAAGAAGACAGCTGCACCACAAAGGAAACTAATCCAGCCTACCATTGACAGCATGCTTAGGTTGAAAGGGCAGTACAAACACAACCACCCAACGGCACGTTTGTACAATGCGAAGATGGCTCAAATGTTAGCCCTGGACCTTCTCCCTTTTTCTTTTGTAGAAGGGTGGGGTTCCTTGAATTTGTATCAGACATCTGCCCTAAATGGAAGGTTCCCAGCCCATCCTATTTTGCCAGAGTTGCTGTTCCAGCACTACATCAGGATGTGCTGGAATTGCTTGGACAAGCTTTGCAGCAGAGTGCTGTTAACAATATTCACCTGACAACATGCATGTGGACCAGTTGCCAAGCCACAGATTACATGTGCATCACTGCACTCTGGATCTCTTTTGTGGGGGGTAGAGAAAAGATATCTGAAACAGGTGCTGTTGACACTGCTGAGATTTTTAATGCTACTCGGAAAGATGCAACTGTAGCCATGTTAGCCATTGAGAGACCTCATACTGCTGCAAACATTTTGGAATAGTTTAATAGCAAGGTCTTCGAATGGCTGCGCCCAAGAGGGCTTAACATTGGTTTTGTTGCCACGGATAATGAAAGTAATGTACTTAAGGCCATGGAGGATGGTGCCTATTTAAGGGTCCTGTGTTTGGCACACTGCATTAACTGTATTGTTCAAGACTTTCAGAAAAAAGAAGCCATATTCAACAATTTACTGACCACCTGAAAAAGAATATGCAAACATTTCAGCCATTCGTTTAAAGCCCAGATGCAGCTGAGGATCATTCAATGTGAATATAGAATGCCAGTCCAAGCACTCATCCAGGAGGTGGGAACACATTGGAACTCAACTTATTACATGCTTGACCATCTGTTTCAGCAGTACAGACCAATCAGTGAATATGTCATGTAAAGAGGGGATGCTACTGTGAAAGGCATGACCCTTCAGATGGAACAATGGTGCCTAGTTAAATGCCTGACAGAGATGCTTCTTCCTTTCGAGATCTTCACATGTGAAGTCAGCAAGGAGGACTGTACTATGGGCCAAGCTATCCCATTGTTGTACATGCTACAGTAACAGCTGAAGGAGGTGTGTGAAGCATATATAGGTGTGGATGAAAAAAATAAAGCATATGAGTTGGTGGAGTGCTTATCCTATCGCTCAGCTGAAAATTCAAGGATGCAAACTAAGATTGTGTCACAAAAACATTACATTTGTGCCACAATTCTGGGTCCACTGTACAAATCGGCACTGAACAGTAAGACATTAATTCCTTTTTCAGAAGTAGATGTTGCCCGTACAAAAGTTGGATAACTAAGGTAGCCACTCACTTTGAAAATGAATGGCTGGTAATTAAAAGCCCCCTACTCAAACCCACAACAAATACTGCAGCAGGGCATCCAGCGTCAAGTTCCACTTCAGAACCTGAGGGCAGTGCGTTTGACTCAGAGCAGTCACCAGCACTATCAACAACAGCAAGAACCGGATCATCAGCCCCAGTATAATTGGCACAGGAATGGTCTTTACAGCAAGGGCTTGCTAAGTCCAGTGCTGAGGCAAAGACAAAAGAGGCCAAGCAAAGTGTAGCACACTTGAACATTGAGCACATGGTCCAGGCCTATCTGGATGACCCAACATTGATCAAAACCCATTGCAGTGTTGGTATGGGCAACTGGTGATAAACTATCTGGCTTGCCCTGTCGCAAGTGTCTCTTCTGAATGTGTTTTCTGTGCTGCTTGTGCCATTGTAACAGTGAAAAGGACAGTGAAAAGGACCAGTCTATCGCCAAAAAACGTGGAGAGATTAACCATGATCAAAATGAATTAGCACTTCATACCATCAAATTACACAATACATGAATCAACGGAGGAAGATGAGGACAGCGACTTAGGTGACAGAAGTAGTGTGTTAGATGATTATCTACTTCTGTTTAAGCCCCCAGAGTTTGAGGATGATCTATACCTTTGACAACTAGGCTTTAAGTTCTTACTTTCCCCCTTCCTTATTTACTTTTATTATTTGTGTGTGTCTGTCTTTCTGATTTGAAACTTTGAATCACAACAAATCCATCACCAACGTCTTATAGTCTTTTTATTGCCATATCAGAGGTGCAGATGTTCCCATATGTCCACTACTCCGAGTCCTGCTCTTCCATCCTTGTGACTCACCCTAAATCCATTTCCCTCAAGCCAGAAGACGATGACAATTGGATGTTGCATAATAATAGTACAAGCAAGAAAATATTGCTCTGTCGAGTCCTTCCAAAAAAAGTGGAACATGATGACTACTATAGCTATTCTCCTTTCCGAGATGAGAGAGGCTGCCCCTTAACTTAAGATGAGAAGGAAGTGGAACAGGCAATGAATGATGGAATGCATTGGACGCTGACTCTGAGATGATTGGTTATTGTGTTGTTGTTTATTGTGCATGAAGTGAATTCATTGTGTACTAATATTATTAAATATACACACTAAAAGTAACTCAAGTCAATGTTTACCTTCTTGTTGTTTAATAACAAAATTGTACTTCTACTGCAGGTCGATCCATTGCACTGCACACTGAGTTGGACAACACCATGATGATTGGATCCATCTGGACACTCTTCACCTGGACCCCTGCAGCACTTCTTTGCAGCTCTCCATTGGAATCGACGACAAAACCCGATACAAAAAGACACCTATGCACCCGGCTTCCCTGGGTGAGGTAACACGAGTACTTCGGTGCTCCCATGTGTCTTGACTCTCGAAGTGTCCAGTTCTGACAGGATTTCACCATAATCCACTCCTAAGTCTCCTTAAACTTTAAAACTGTAACTTAAACTTTCTCCATAGAAGTCAATGGTGATTCGCAGCTGTGTTTAGACACTGCATGAGTCCCCCTTGGGTCTCCTGCATCCCTACTTGGGTGGTTCCTGGTTGCCCCAGTGGTTCTACAGGCCCTAGGACTTGTCTCTGTGTTGAGAGCCGTACTTGTACCACTTTCTTAGTATATGGTTTGGACTGGTGCAAGGTGCGCACTAGAATAGTGGACATCATATGCCAGGCCAACTTCTCACAATGATGACCACAGTGAAATAATATGTTTGCTTCACGAAGTCGGATCGGAGCTGATTGACGGAATAACTCAGAGCGTTTCATATGTGGCAGAAAAGGTAAACAAGTCAACAACAACCAGAGCAGACCTACACGTCTATGTAGTGGTGGAGTTGAGTCAGTGTAGTGGTATGACGGACAGCGGTGCATTGATTTAGTTACTTAATTTGGAAAATGCTATACTGCTGTATATGTGCTGCTTTGTCTGTCTCTGTCAAGATGTACGGTAAATGGAGGTTGGGTCACGGGTACTGTGGGCCTGCTCTGCCTGTTGTTGTTGTAGGTTAATGCTGGAAACAGAGTAGACGTGATGTATCCAATCCATGCCACCTCAGAAAGTGTTCTTGTTGCACTCCACCGTAATTTATGCATTTTCTTTTCTCCTTGATTTTTCAATATCCCTTTTGTTTTTCCATCTACAATTATAGGCCGGCCCTTACCCTGTGTTATACTGGGAAAAACAACTCATACTTACCTTACCAATCTGCATCCGCCAGGCAGGCATTGGCGGCACCCAAGATTGATGAACTGAGCGTCCATGGAAGGGAGGACCAAGAGGAATGCCAAGATGCAAATCCTCAATTTGACCAGGGTAACATACAGTAACAGTATCAACATTCATCATCTTTTAAATATTTTGATTCATTTATATCTTCCAACATTATGACTGTGTGTTGTTGAGTTATTATGTTTGCTCTCTGCTAAGTTATAATTCATCCCTACAGCTATTTTTAAACTTTCTTTGCTATCTTTAAAAGTAAGCCCGGTACAACAGAACAGAAACTGTATGTAATTTGGGTCTCTCTGAGGGAAGACGGGCGAGGCAAATTGCATATTATACTGTTGCCCTGTACTGTCTAATTGTCTAATAGTATCTAGTTAGTAAGTACTACTTATCATTAACCATCAACTTATCATCATCATGCATGCATTTGCTTTTTCTCCCTTAACAGATTTGTGTATGTGGTCGTCTGCCAAGATTGTGTTTTGTTGTTTGTCCATGCGTAGTGTTTTTCTTTGTCAAAACTTTCGAAAAAACGCCCCTTCCCAACCATACATCAAACCCTAACCCTCTTCTCCGGGCTGTGTGATATATTTTGAGGCGTGACTACATTAATTGTACACTAATACATTGATCACACACTTTCTGGGGCGGATGTGGTGAAAGCAACACTAATTTCAAGGCATGAAGAGGATCTTCTTCTGTTTTCCCACCCATGCTCAGTATATTTATATTGCAAGTCAGTTTTTTTTCCAAGGGAACCAAATCCATCATAATTAATTTCCAGCATTGATTGGATTCATCAACATACCCCTACACAGCACTAAAGGTTACGCTTGTGTCGAGTTACTAGACACAATTACATTTTGTAACTTGTTGTACTAGGCTATCCCCGCCACCATTATGTTATATCTACTTTGTTCTACTACTTTCTCATTTTCCATTTTTGTAAATGCTACAGCCAGTGTCTACTGCTACCACCACAACGATGGCATCTCCATTTTATTGGGAAACCAAACCAACATCGTCGTGCAGCCATCGCTGTGCCTAACTTAAACATCAATCACAGGTAAGAAAATAAGTTTGGGGAGGTATAATAATGGGCTAGGAGGAGAGACTTACAGTACCAGTAGGACAAGTCACTCAGTGAGGGATACCACATCTATCTGTTTGTGTGTTACAAAATCAGCAGATTATTTAAATCAGACACTGGCTGCGGCCCGGCAGCAGCAAGGAAGGAAGCCATGTGATGGAAAACAGTAACCCCCTCACAAAACATTAGCAACATATGCTATGTTTAAGTATAAATATCATTTGATACCCTAACAAAAATAAAGTATGTAAAAAATCCCACAACACCTGACCCACCCCTCTTCCTAACCCCAACCAATGTCCAAAATGAGAAAGTCCAACAGTAACCAATGTCTAAGAAGCCCAATTCCCACCCACCGAAAAAAGGATTAAAAAAGTGGCAATCCAACAGGATCTCTTATCGGCGGGCTCCTTGGATTTCCCTCTCCTGGACCTTGAACTCGGTCTTCAGCTCCTCTACCTGCTCCTCTAGACGCGCATTTCGCAGGAGCATGTGGCGAGCATATGCCCTGCAGTTGCATCCATGGGGGGGCAACAGTGCTGGATGTGGGAGCGCGGTGGCAGGCGGCTGCCTGACTACGGCGCCATACCACTGGAGGGGCCTGGCCGGGCCCCGGGGCATTGGATGAGGCTGCAGCTACTGCTGCCTCCTCCTCCTCCCCTGCCAGAACTACCAGCCGCTGATATTCTTTGCAGAGGGCTTCCAGCTTCCGGGACCAGGCCATGGCTGCCAACTCCTTCCTGGTTGGTTTTGCTTGGTAAGGAGGAGCTATATCAAGAAGGAAAAAAGACTGCAACCAATACTCTTCGCAAAACAGTAACACAAACTTAATTCAACACATAGTGGCACAGTAGCACTAGTAAGCACATGAGATAACATTTGTGGTATGTATCTATCCTTCCACTTCCTCGGCCTCTATAATTTGTGGGAGTTTCAGACAATATAGTAGCACCATGGACTTGAGAATACAGTACACCAGTCTTTTTCTTCTCTCTTGTTTTGCAAAAATATGTAACTTTGTTGTAGCCGGAATGCCAGCTCAGTCAGCTTACGCCCAAGACAAACATACTCGAGTCAGGACGCAGACTCACATTAGTTTTATTTACTACTGTCTGCAGTTGGAGAAGCTCGTATTTTTCTATTACTATTCTATTACTGGCCATACTCTCTCTGTTACATCAAGGGTTACTGCTCAATTTCACTTTCACCCTGTCCTGAGTGACCACTAAAAAAAGGCAGATGATATCTGATCCAATGATCATTGCTTATATATGGGACGACATGAGGTACTTTGTTTGGATTTATTGTGTAACCACTAACCAGCAGATAGGCCACCCATGGCTGGCTGGCACAGTCGAAAACAAATTAGCATAGGTAGGAAGTGGTCCTCTGGAAGAAGGCGTATGATAACTACATACATACACAATATATATATGCTGTGCTTGCAAACTACTGTGAGTCAAGGGAGTATTCTGAAAAAACAACTTATATTCTCTTCGGCTCTGTTACTCTGACGCGGTTTCTTTTACATTCTCTTCAAACTAAGACTCTTCATGCAGTGGCACTCTCCACCTATGCTATCTATGATGACTACCATCCAGGCATCCATCCATTCAAAGTAAATGTCTATCATTCTTATTAATTTCTCAACAAACCTTAGTTTGTTTCACCAACAACAAACATTTATTATTTTTCTTAAACCACCACCCATGTGTCCTTCCTTGCGTGAATTGCCTTTGAGTTTGGCCCAAACACCACTGAGGATTCTTGCTATCTACCTATACTGTTTCACCCACCCAGGCAGGCATCTTTTCTTTCACCTTCCACCCATCCTTCAACCACCCATGCATCTGATTCCTATCAGCCACTTATGCATGCTTACCACGTATCCTTCTCTGCCAGTCATGTTATATCTCACCCGTCCTTCCTCCTTCCACCCTTCCTTCCCCTTTCGTTCAACATATCCATCAAGGCCATCTGATATGACGTTTAGAAAAAAACATCTACTTTGTCAATCCGCTGTGAACCATCATATACTTCTTAACTTTTTTCTTTTGAAATTAGAGATATTATAACTTGAATACTCTACTCTCATTTTATCCTTTTTACATAACTTTTGTATTTGATTGAACATGTTTATCAATTTTTATTAATATGATAACATTTTAGGTATGACTACATCTGCTGTCTTAAAAAATCTTTCTTTTGCTTGTGTTTATATTTGCTATAATAATAAGTTGCCAGCTATTTACATTGTTTTTGCCTGGATGCTTTTTTCTCCATTAATAGTCTACTCCATAAAACATTCACAGCTGAGTTGAAATCAGATAGAAGAGGCCATTGGTTACTCAACTCCCGCCGCTAATGCTATTGCTAAGTAAAGGGTGTCTTGTTCACTACAACTTCATACTTACTAAGTCTCAACAGTACAGTGACTGTACACCCTTGCTTCGAGTGTAATGTCAATAAGGGATATAATAACATACCACCACCTGCCACTGCTGCTGTCCCACCCCCTGTAGCTCCTGCAAGTGCTGCATCTCCTGCTCCCTCCGAAATGGCCATGTCGCCATCGCCGCTGGCTTCGGCACATTTTTTAGATGCCATATACACCTCCCCCTATTTATAATTTTTCTTCACTAGCAATATTAAAAAAAAAGTTAATACATACATATACAACATACATTACTAGTACAAATCGGGTACTAGAGTAGACACTAGTAGTGTTATATGGTCCCTAGGGTCATTCTAGTCTTTGTTAAGTTAGCCTGAGCCAAACAACCATTTTAGTTTTGTGTCATTTGCACACGTTACCTCGCAGCTTGTTGTGTAAGACACCTTTGCGCCCACATGAGCTCATACTGCTACTGTCTGAGCGCTGGGTATAAGGTTGGAAAAACAAGCCACTTTATTATGGAGTTCTGGTCAGTCCGTATTGTTTAGCCATAACATGCTACACTTTTTGGCATGAGTGAGAAATGCTTGCATTATACTAACGTGCATCATTTTTCTCATAACAGGTGGAAGATTCCCTACTACGAACCAGAGCTTTGCAGAGCTTATTATAGAACCAGTACTTCTAGGTTCTAAGGTGAGGCCGGGGTCCCCCAGAACTCGCTCAGAGATCTTTTGTTTTCTATGGCCTAGTATTTGTAACAATGTTTATTGTTTTAATCATATGCATTTTGCTATTGGTGCTGGCTCGTATACTGCATTGTAAAACAACATACAGAGCTTGTTAGTGGAAAATAAACCTTTTGAACTAACATAGACTCTGTCGTATTTGGTGTGGACTTACACAAATGAGTGAGTGAAAGGCTGTGCATTGCTTCCATGACTCTTGAGAGGTCAGGAGTTTTATGTTTTGGTTTGTCTAATCATTAGGTATCTTTGGAGGGTTTGGGGGGCTAATGAGGCACTATAGCTAGTCGGTCAGGGGATTGTGGGTTCTGACTGAGGTGTGAGTTAGATCCAACCTCCCATCACCAACGTCCTATCTTATGCATAGTTCTGTATGTGCAGAATCCCTACAACAGTAGTAGTATGTACTATCTTTATCCTATTAAAATAGTAAAATATCTGGCTGGGCATTTTGTTGATGGGAATTGCCGAAATGCCTCAAGATTAGGAAGACTAGAAGAGGACAACTAAAAGGACTGGACTCAGTGGCTAGAGCTATTGGTGAATGTGAGTTTTATTCAAAACCTTTTTAATAAAGAGTGGCCAACTGGGCAAGCTTAGCTACAGACAGACTAATAGTAGTAGTACAGAGTCATAGCAGAGGCAGTTAGTGGGAGGGATAACACAAATTTAGAAACAGATAGTCTGAATCGAGGAAGATTTAGCAAAAAATAGAATTAGTGAACCGAAATAATAGTTCGGAAAAAATACGGTGCAGTAAAAGTTAGGGAAATATAACTATTAATATTAACCACTAGAGTACTTACTTGGACCAGCAGCAGAGCCCTCCGTAGAGGAGCGGTCCTTGCCATGGAAGGCATCTTTTCTTGTTGTCCCGTTGACTCTGACCCCGTCTTGTTGCCCCTGGGTGCTGATCATGTAAGATATAATAAAGAAAGAGACAAACATTAATGATTGGTGTGAAACAAATGAAATATTTTTTGAAATGCTCAAAAAACATTTTAGGAAACAAAAATTGCAATAAAATTGACCTATCTAATCTGATCAACTAGTAGTATTGCGGGATTCACGGACCGTCTTTTTATTATTTATGAACACTAATCCAGTGTTCAATTCTGATTCCAGAATACTAACTTAGCCTAAGTACCACCTGACCTAGCCCACCTATCTTAGACGGGCAAATTGTTCACTAAGTTTGGATTTCTATTTATTTTAACCCTCAAAAATGCATAGATGGAGGACAGACGCATACATTTTCGCATAACCCAAATTGTTGGTTGGTTGCTGCTGATGTTCTGGTAGTGATAAGCCTATTCCCACTCACTAAACAAACTACAAAAGATTCTACTAAGGACTGGGATAAGCACGTGACGTAACAGAGGATGTGTCACGCAGACCACTAAAAAATTACCAACTAATACTAATGAGTAACTAAACCCATCAATCTACCACTATCTTTTCTAAGTGGCAGGAGAACAAAGGAAACACTAGAGTCTCTCTAGCATTACCTAACTTAAGTTTTCTAAAGTAAACTCTTACATAATCAGGCCAGGTGAGCGCAAAGTTGCAAAAATTAAGATTAGTAGCGCCGAACAGCACCTCTGTCATCAGTAACAATCACAGAAGATTTTTTATTTTAATTTACCTGCAATGTAAGCAGCAGCATTCTTGCTGTTCGGAAAAAAATATATTTGTAATATATAACACAGAGCAGAAGAACACAAAGTAATATTAAATAGCTACTCACCAAGCCCCAGGACCTCCACTCCTAGCAGGTCAAGCAGGTCCTGCTCCCCGTCCAGGACATCGGACCACAGGTGCTTCAGCTGGGTATCGGTGTACCGGACACCAGAGCAGCGAAACACCATCCGGTGCACCTTCCCCCACTGCTGGCAACACTCTCGGAGCCCATACCCAGGCCCAGGCATACCCCCTGCTGCTGGGGTTAAGGGGAGGTGGCACTGCACAAAAAAACAAGTGCGTCCACCTCCCCCTTAATAAAAGATTTCCAGAGCCTGCACCCCTTGTGGGCGCCGCCTTCCACAGGGAAGGTGGTCAGGGCTGAGGCAATGGGCAGCTTTGCCCCTCCCCTAGCTGCCCTTGCTCTCTGCCTTGGGCTTGGTCCTAGGACTCGGGCGGAAGTGAAAAGGGAGGAATTTGAAAAGTAAGGAAAAGAAATGAAAAAAGCAAGGTATAAAAAAAGAGTGATGAAGTAGTAGAAAAAGTCACAAAAAAGTTTTAAAAACTCAAAATATAGACTCAGAACGTAGAAAGATAGATAATAAATAAAAAAGATTTTAAAAAGTGTACAGAAACAAAGGATTGCAAAGATAGAGGGAGGATAGAAAAGCAGGCCCAGAACCATAGGAATAGAGTGAAAAACAAGAAGGCTTCGCCCATTGCGACCGTAGGGGCAAGTTCTTGTGATATTTCCCCACCCCCCGAGCACGCAAAAAGTGATGCAAACACGTAATATGCATTCCCGAAAATTAAATACTCATCGCGAACGGGTGGGAGCATGCAGTACACTACCCAGAACAGGAAATAGCATCGCGAACGGGCGGGACAAGTGAAAAACAAGATGGCCGCATCCATTGGCGGCTGCATGGGCAAGTTCTCGAGATATTTCCCCGCGAGCACTTAGAGCGTTCCCGAACAGAAAAATCTCATCCCGAGTAGGCGCAACAAGCAAATCTGCATGCTTGCGGAATTAAACATAGCTCGCTGAGATCTTTTGCTTTTTCGCGGAACTTTGCCTAACGCAAATTCCGCTCACCTTTAGGTGTAATGGCTGAGGGATGTACCTGAAGAATCAACAATAAACTGTCAAGGTGAGGTGGTGTACATCAATGCAAAGTGGTTGCTCTATGCAGTGCAAAAGGTGCGGAGGTACGCACATGGGGCTCAGCCGGGCACTATGGAGAAAGAGGAATAAAATTGTGTTTTAAACTCCAAAATTGTCTAAACGTATAGTAAACAGGCACACACGTTCTTCCATTTTCATTCACCCCTGTGAAGGGAGTTTGACAGTTCTAAAGGCTTGTTTGTGGATAAAAACATCGGGAAGGCAAAACAATAGTTCACACACAGTGGTCTGTAGTCCAAATGACCATCTGTGGGGAAAGTAAAAACCAGAATGAAGGTGATCATAATGTGCAAAAATCAATGTTGCAGTTTCCCACTGAGGGGTAAAAGGTATGTTGCACTTACCCGAGTTTTCAGGGTGAAAAAGACTTTTATTCCGATATGTGGCCACTTACATTAGAAGAGTGCTGAGGCAGATGCTGAGGTGAACAGGGGAGAACCAAAGTGGTCGGCCTCCCACAGTGAAATGATCAAGTGCAGTGCGTGGCTTCTGAGGTATTTAGGAGTAAAACCATGCCTGAGGAACTTACGATGAGTCAGCGAGGTAGACATTACTGTGGACCACGGGGAATGATTGAGCCTCATCTCGTAACAGTGAGACAGAAGGATCAGATTAGTCAAGCTGTTGGGGACCAGCAAGCTACTGGTACAGCGATTGTTTGGCCTGACGGAGATCCGAGAGAATCCGCTGTAAGTACTGAAGGGTCACAACCAATAGAGTTGACTGCTAGAGGAGCACATCCTAACAAATGGTCTACTGCAGTAAGAAAGTTAATAGTGCTCAGGTACCCTTGCCCCAGAAGAGGTGAAATTTTGAGAAGAGAGTTGACCGCAGTAGAAGTATCACCAACTATTCCTGGAAGCTCTGAACAATCAGATCAAAGTGATACAGATAATAAGCAACCAGTTTTAAGGAGATCAAAAAGAGCAATGTTCCAAAGCCGAAGGTATGTATCTCCTGAATAGACGTACTTGGCTGCCAATGAGTAGGAGCGCAAATTCTACAAATATTGCACTAACAATACGCATCCACCTAAACCTCCTTGAAACAAACTTTATTGTGGATTTGAGTTTTAAACTGGATGTAGCAATCAATGGACTGACACAGCTTTTCCTGAATGTACTCATTACCATAGCTGATATGCGAGTTTCCCATATCTGCGAAGATTTGGAGCTTTGCCATAATTTTTCAGTGCCAAGACTTTTCGAATTTGCTTAAACCTCTGCTGCTATTTGTGATTTTCTTTAGAAAAAAAGGTCTGAATCTTGAGTGGCCATGTGATCTGACAATGGGATTTCCTCCAAATACAAATGTATATATACTGTGATTGTTTGAGATTGGTACAGTGCCCGAATGTTGGAAAAAGGCAGTTGTCTCTCCTCTACTGAAGAAGGCCACATTGGATCCCTAATGCCCTTCTAATTACAGACCTATCTTCCTGCTTCCCTACCCGGTTAAGATCTTGGAGAGAGTTGTGAGTAAATCTCTCACAAAATATGCAGAAGAAAATAATCTCCTGGATGAGGTTCAATTTGGGTTTCGACCAGGACATAGTATCGAAACTGCTCTAGTGACTGTACTGGATGACCTGCGAATGTGTGCTGACAGTGGACAGACAGCCATCTTAGTGCTGCTGGACATGTCGGCCGCTTTCGACATGGTAAACCATAAAATACTGATTAAGAGGCTTGAGGAATTTGGCATTGTGGGCAGGGCATTGGACTAGCTGTGGTCCTATCGCTCAGATAGACAGCAGGCAGTGACCCTGAGGCCCTTCCTTTCGCAGAGTAGGTCAGTAAAGCACGGGGTTCCGTAAGGATCATCGATCAGCCCAATCCTTTTTAATTTATATCTATGCCCACTGATTTCCCTAATAAAATCCTATGGTATTAAGGTTATAAATTATGCAGATAACACCCAATTTGTCTTCTCTTTTGAGGGCAGTTTCCCTGGTTTCCCTGGAAAATCTCCATAGCTGCATGCGAGCAACAGCAGGCTGGCTCATTGCAGTTTAATGGGGACAAAACTGAAATACACTGCTGTACTGCAAGTAAAATCCCCTACCTATTGCCAGTTGATTTCTGGCCAGACCCTGCCAATAACCCTCTAGTGCCTGTTAAAACAGTCTGCAATCTAGGAGTACTGCTAGACAGTAATCTGCAACGGGGCTCACAAGTAGATAAAACTGTGAGCACCTGTTTTTGTCTGCTCCGAGCCCTTAGAAAAATACTCCCTTTTTACCTACTTTAGTTAGACCGCAAGTGGTAAGGAGTATTTTCTTGAGCAGGTTAGATTACTGCAATGGAACTACACACAACGGTAAGGGCAACACTACGTATGCACTGGTGAGATGTCAAAAATCGTTCAAAGTTCTCTTTATTAATTCCGGCGCTCTTCTTCCTTTGGCCTATCATTAGGACCAAACTGTTCCCAAAATGTAGATTACTGCAATACCCTGCTCCTCGGAGTCCCACCATCTTTGCTAAAATAAAAAAAACTGCAAAGGATACAGACTATTGCAGCTAAACTGGCATTGACAATGTAGAGCCTCATCCTCACTTGCCTTGAAAGATCTTCATTTGCTGCCTATGGCACAGCGAGTCCAGTTAAAGGTGTATTGTCTATATATCAGTACACAAAACAGGGCCTAAGACCCTACAGAGGAAATTTCTATGGTATTCTCCAGCAAGAAGCCTACGTTCCTCCTCAGATAGTCTGATATGTGTCTCTTATATCAAGAAGGTTCGATTAGGGGGCAGATCATTTATATATGCAGCCTCCCGACTTTGGAACGCTCTGCCAATAGAGCTTACACAAATAGATACATTGTCTCGCTTCAGAAAGGAGTTGAAAACTAAACTCTTTCCTAGAGATTAATTCCAGTCCTATGCTTGAGCCCAGCTACACACAGTGGTTTTGGTAATCTCAGTGCCAGGATACCAGTTGGGTGGCAGCCGCGCTATAGAAGTACGCCCTTACATTACATTTCTATTTTTGTTTCGATATTAATTATAATGCTTATTATTTTAATCTTTCACATTATGTTACTGTGAAAGACTCTAAACCTACTATTTCTTCCGTAAAGCTTAAAAGAAATTATTCAAATTCTATTGACTTGAACAACAATTCTTTACACAGAAATGCTTTCGGAATAGATTTTAGCTCAAATGTTTGTACTATTTTGCTTAGCGAATATGTAAATACTGTGGATGTTGGTGATTGCTACATTTGTATGCAAATACCTTCATCATTTTGAGGAAGCATTCCATCAAACTTACAATGCATTTCCTGGAACTGCTGTGATGGTGGTTCCTGAAAATGCAAGAGATATCCATGGGGCAGCGGACATCTATAATAGTGGCAGGCGGAGAACCCTTGACATGGTGGAAGGAAGGTACTCGGCCATGGTGGCGGTAATTACTCTATCTGCCAATAATTAAATCAACCACTTAGTCTTTTTTATGGAAATCAAGATCATCCAGCAGGGCTAGGAAGTAGGGTGTATCTGAGTAAGGTTCCACAACATCAGATAGATATTGGACGAGGTCCATGTGCAGTTGTTTCTTTTGACTATAAAAGATGGATAAAGATTTCAAATTTCGTTCCCAGGGAATTTCTCTCACTTGCCAAATAGTTTTAGCACCTTTGACTGGTGATGTTTTTTTACATTTGGTCTGTTTATCAGAGCTCACAATCTTCCAGCTGGCAAGGCTGTGGGATGTATCCAAGGAGTTCTTGAAGGGGCAGGATACATTCTAAATCAGAGTTTCTGCTGCGGGAGAAACTCAGAGCAGGGAAACCTTTTTCTGTAACCTAGCAGTAACACACCTCTGGTGAGTCGGTTTGGCTGGTTCTTTCAGGTCCTTCGAAGGTCTCTAGTCCCAAAAGTGTCTAAGTCCTACGTTTTCCAAGGATGTTAGGAGAAGCATACTTTGACATAGCCAAGGGCCCTGGGACCTTGTAAACAGTAGAGGCGACTGGCAGGGTCCAGGTGAAGTCCAGTTAGTACTGGTCAGGTAGACTCTTCGTGTAAAATGACTCTTGCAACTTGTTGTGGCTGTGTTGCTCGTACAGGAGGTCAGCCAACTGACCATTGAAGTCCACTTCTTTGAGCTGGGTGCACGTGGGAGCAAATCCAGTCCTTCAGATCTTGTCACATGTCTCACACAGCAGGAGCATACTTTGGTCTATTCTCAAATAGATCCAGAGTGTTCTGAGGAGAGTACTGGGAATTCAACATTTATGTCTGACACTGGCTTGTGAGTGAGAATGTTTATCGGCTCCTCTCTAACCAATAGGAAAAGGGTTCCCAGGGGTACCCCCACCCACTTCTGCACCAATTACTTTGTGCCCTACTTCATACAATTTTTAACACCCCTCTCTACCTAAATCCAAGATAGTGAAACAATTCTTCTCTCGCGCAGATCCTTTGTGCCCCCTCAAAGGTGCGGTCAGGGAAATTAACAACCCCCTCCTCTGTGGGTGGTCACTTTAAAACAGTTCTGATGGCAGCTCCCTCTTCACTGGAATGGAGCCTGCATGACTGGGGGGACAAAGAAGGGTCTTGAGCAGGTGTCATATGGCATCTGTCTGTGACAGGGAGGCCCCATCGAAGTCTAAATCATGTTCCTGAGCCCTGCCCAAATCGTCATCTTGTCAAAGAAACAGAAACACCTCCCCACACCCAGGCCTAAATATTACGAAAAGCAGAATTAAAGTTATATGTGTTTCCTCAATGCATATAGCTGTATTTAATGCAATAGTGCCCCAGAGTGTTTCTCAGCCTTGCTACAGTGAAAATAGCTTTGAGTGCTAGTCACTGTGATGACATGTTAACTTAAACTTTCTGCATGTCCTAACTAAATAATGTGCACCCTGTATTTTTGGACTACAAGGCCTATATAGGGGTCATATTATTATTTAAAAGGCAAGTTTTCTCCTGTGAACAATAGATTATTTGATAGGTTGGTTTTTCAAATTTAAATTGTGGCTGCCAAGTTAGAGGGGCAGGCCTGGAGTCATGTTTACATTGTCACTCTAGTTAGTGTCACAATTGATGCTGCAGTCCACAAGTAACATTTAATTTACTTTACCATTTACTAGGGACTTATGAGCAAGTTAAATATGCTAATCAACTTTGACATGTTTCAGAGGTTTGAGCACATGCACAGGGGCATGATAAGGAGAGTCCTAGCATGGGGTGTTAAAAAACCAGCAGCATCAGTCCACGGAAAATGGGGCTGACCATATAAAAAGAGGCACTTTCTCACATATACATTTTCACACAAAGTCATATTGCGCTATTTTTATGTGATTTTTGTGATCCGACTTTGGGGAAAATCCTTGGGGTGTGTGTGCTATTTCCACACCATTATGCATAGATTTTCATGCTATGGGATGCAATGTTGAACAGTGACGCACTCATATTGATTTTCATAGCAAAAATCTTAATGTGTGAAACCAGACTGATACTGATTTTGTGAAGCTTTGGGTAACATAGCACCCAGTTGCATCTCAAAACTTCCTGAGCTAAAGTTTAGTAAATCTTGTCCTTGGTCTACTATTTGAGTGCCAAAACTGAAACGGTTAGGTTAGCCCCATGCGCAAGACCAAATGTATTTTGATAATGTGTGCAGGTTAACCTGCTGTTATAGCCCAGTAATATAAACACTGCAGGATTGAATGTTTGATCTTATGAGTGCCTTTTAGAATCTCAGTTAATATTACTTTAGTTGATTCAACATGGTCTTAGAGCCATAATTGCTAGGTCTAGAGTTAGAATAATATATCTGCCTGCTTCTGCAATGGCAGGTTTAGGAAAAAGGCAAAGTTCTGTGTAAAAGTCACTGTTGGACTTTGTCCTCTCTGTAGGGTCAAACCTAAACTTTTTTGCCTTCAACCTTTCTATTTTTGCTAAATTCATTTTTCTTGGCCTTAGGACTCTGTACCCTCTACTACTGTAACCAGTGCTAAAGTGTTTATGCTTACTCCATAAAACATGGTAAAATTGACTTACACCTGATTAGCATATTTCATTTAATTGTAAGTCCCTTTTAACGTGATATAGTATATACCCAGGGCCTGTACATTAAATGCTGTTAGTGGGCCTGCAGCACTTATTGTTTCATCCACTTAAGTAGCCCTTTAAAATATGTCCCTAGTCTTCCAATGCATCCTGGATGCAGTTTTAAACTGCCAATCGACTTTGCAAAATAACTTCCTTGCCAAGCCTAAACTCCTCTTTTATTACATATGCAAATCCTAAAGTAGGCCCTAGAGATCCCATAGAGCAGGGTACATTGTACTTAAAAGTTTGGACATATACTTTTAACTTTTACTTGTCCTGATAGTGAGATAGTGAAAAACTCACAAATATGTTTTTCATTACTCTTAGGGCTATTTCTGCCATACAATAACATTGAATTACCTTATTATTACATTCAATAAATTATAACTTTTGATTTGGAGCAGGAAAGGATTTCATGTTTGGTGTCTCCCCTAACTATTTAATGCCTCCAGTCTTTCCTGGGTCACATGACTGAGTGTAGTTGACAGCTGGACTTTGTTTATTCCCCCAAGATAGCCACATAATACAGGGAGGTGATGTGCCTGGATGGGCCATCACTGGCATGATGGGGCACAACCCCAATTGCAAATGAATTGGCTGTGCCCCGCCTTCACACAAAGTACTTGCACTTTATTGTTCTGATAGCCAGGCAGGGTCAAGGGCAGGGGTGGCAGGAAACATCAAGCATTTCAAAGGGAATTCTCTAGAAACTTCTCCCAATTTCAGACAGAGCACCAGGTATAAATATAGAACCATCAGACCTACACTTCAGTTCACGTTCTAGACCTACAAAAGGACTCTCATGTCTGCTGCTGTGGCCTACTGTGTACTTCAGAAGCCTGCTTTACTACGTTTTTGCACAAGGAAGGACTTTTCTGCTCCTGATGCCTGCCTTGAAACCTCAGAGGACTGCCCTGCTGCTTAAGCCTGATTCCACTCCTTGAACTGAGGACAATCAGAGTGGCTCCAAGGGTTAGTTGGCTGGCCTCCTGATCAGACCTTAAGGGACAGAAGAGGCTCCAACCATCTTGAACCAATACCTGGACCCATCTTAAGTTGATACTATCCCTCCAATTGGTGCCTCCTCAGTCCTAGACCCATGTGAGCGGTGCTTAAGTTCCCCAGAAAGTCAAAATCCCAAACTTTGGCCGTAAAGATTTTTTGGCTAAAAACTGCCCTGAGAGCCGAGAGGAGACCGAGACCCACTTGCTTGTCTAGCCACCCAAGGTGCATCCCCGGTTGGCCTGACTTTGCTGCAGCTCCCGCTACATTCGTCTTTGCAGTAACACATCCTGTAAAGAGGTCCTTCACAGAAAGGGTATCCGACCTTGTAGAGCTCTCGTTGTCTACAGCCTTTAAACCTTGTCCCACTGGAGATTTCTGATTTCTAAAAGGAAGACTAAGTCCGAACATAGAATCTATACTGCGGCTTCGCCCTGCTGCTCCCAGACAACGACACCACCTCCTCTGACACCACCTGCAACTTTGCCCCACTTAACTTCTACCTTCTCAAGAGACTTTTTGCAGAATTATATTCTAAGTATGAAGGTAAGCGCAGAACAGGCCCATTCCACTTTTTGTATCTGACTTGTGCTCCAGCGCAGTTGGCCATATTTCCAAATTTGACCTGATCTTGAATGACTAGATGTCAGCAGTTGGCGCGTTGATCTTTAGGTGCTAGGTGTTACATTCCAATTAAAAAATGCATAACTTTGGTTCTACTGTTTGCATTTTTGACAGTTTGGTGTCAGATAATTCATTACAATTTACACTATTTTTCTAAATTGGTGTGGGATTTTTCTTGTGTTTTCACTATATTGCTGTTTGTGTGCTGCTTTAATACTTTACACATTGCCTCAAAGTTAAGCCTCACTTGTTTTGTGACAAGCTAACAGCGTGTTATGCACAGGTTAATTTTGTGACTTTAGTTGTTCACCCCACAAGGGTTGGTGGCTGTAGCTTGAGCAATATTAACACCCCAGTCAACCAACAACCCAATTTCTCACAGTCATGATCGAAATATTAGTCAGCAATAATAGTCAACAACTATAATGGTCAGCCTTAGTAGAAGTCAGCCTATGCAGTGGCTAGACTCAGTAATGGTTAGCCTCAGTATATGTTAGTTTAATTAATGGTTGTTGAGGTGACAATCAGCAAATGGAGGGAATCAAAAGACAGGGGTAATGCCATTTTGGGTGTCCAGTTTTAGGTGCAGCATCTATTTGTAAGGGCAGGAACAATACGCTTGGAAATAGGCAGAGCAAAATTTGGCTGGGACAAAGCCATTGGTGGTGGGCTTCCTTTGCAACAATGAAGCAATCGATGACCTACGTAATTTTGAATTCTCTTCTCCTTGAGCACTGGGGCAAAAGAAAAACAGCCTTTTCACATCCTAACTGTTGAGGGCTCATTATTAAATGCACTATTCTAGGTAGCCTGATACTTCTTCGGACAATTGTAGCAAAAAACAACAACAAAGGAGCCATGAAATCTACTGCAAGAACCCCCCCAAGCCCCATTCTTTTCAGACGAACAGGTGACATTTCCCAAGGTTAAGTAGAAGGCAGGAGGCTTCCTGGAAGTAATTCAAGGCAAAAAAAAGAGGATCAACCTTAAATCTTGACCTTGTGGAACAGATGCTACACCAAAAGATTAGAACCCAAATACCCGCTAAGGTTTTTGATGCACAGGTCCTAGGAGAAACACAAGTTGCTCCAAAATTGGTTTTTAGGCATGTCTCGAGCTGAAATAAAAGCCTTCCCCCACCCAACAAAATGCTGTCAAATGACGGTGTTTCATTTACAATGCCTTAATCAGACTGGATATGACGCACAGACGTATGACCTACATAGTTACTTGCTACTCAGGGTGGACGAATTCCTTTTTACATTTTTTTAATCTGCGGTAAACAAAAGCAAACGGTTTGACAATTCCACTGGTTTCCGCTGATTTTTTTGTCCACTTGTCCTCATTTGAAAAATAAAGTAGAATACAGGTAGAATGCCCTATGGCACATGAATTTTTAATTACGTGCAGTAAGGATTGCACAGAATGATACATTCTTGACCATCCAGCACTTTCAGGGGCACGACAATGAAATTACCATTACATGAAGGCAACTTCCCTGGTAGGAAAAATTGACTGCAACAACTTCCCGCTACAGTTCCAGCAGGACCCTGAAGGCAGGTGGTGTACACTGGGTTCCTCGGTGGAGAAGTTGATTTCAAGAGCAATGCCAGGGCTCTATTTACCTTATTGCAATTATCCCTAAGGTATATACATTATCCAGCCACTCAAAGTGCTCCTAAAAACAACAGATTTCAGCTTTTTTTTACCCACTGAACAGTGGAGAAACCCCTCAATCTGGTGGTGGTAAAAGATAAATTATACATGTTCTGAAATTCACCCACATATCTCGCTCACCCCCACAGACAATCCCTGCCTATCTAACATACTATCTGCAATACTATGGGTAATATATGATGCTAATGTAAATATTTCCGCACCACAATACAAAAAAATGTATTTTAAAAAAAAATGTCAGTGCGAAGCTGCACCAAAATCAGCAGCGCCTCGCTCCGACATTGTTTTAAAATGCAGGGATGCACCCCTGTGTTTCCCCTAGTTCTGTCTAAAAAAACCTGCCTAGCGCCAGCACAGGCACCCTGCCGCCATGTTGCATAGGTGCCTGCGCTGCAGGAGTGATTGTTTATGCACAGGAAGGGACACCTTCCTGCACATAAACAATCATTCATGGAAGTTTGCTTTTTCTATGCGTGCTGCGAAAGAGCAAAAAAAAGTAGGAGTATCGCCATTCTAATGCCTGGTAATCCATAGCGTTAGATTGATGCTGTTTTTGGTGCTGCCACAGCCTTGTAAATCTGGGCAGTAACAAAAAGCAATGGGCGTTGCGATAGAACACCCAGAGCAACTCCCATTGCATGCCCCTTTGCCGCAGAGGCCTGCGGCAGAAAGGGGCATATTTACAAGGTGGCGTTAAGTCACATTAAGTAGCTTAGCTCCACCTTGTACATATGGGAAATGGTGTTATGCCACCAGAGCGTCAAAAAAGTGATGCTCTGGTAGGAGCTCTATGACCACAATTCCACCTTTTCCGAAATAACTGACCAACATGTCTGAGTATTTTAATTTACAAACACAGGGGATTCCTTGCCTCTTTTTTTCAAAGGAAGCAGAATGTAAGCCTGAAAAAGCCCCAGTCCTGCGTGCTACCGAACAGGGCAAACATATGTTGTCTGATTGCACAAAGATTTGCATGCTCGTGCAATATTTTGACATGGATGATTGTAAAAATTTGGACATGGAACCACAGATGCAAAAATAAAATAATAAATAGTAATATGTGTAGTATATGGACTGGGCATATTTATCTTTATTAAAATAGGCTTTTATAATCGTGGATTGAAATATAATACTGCAACTGCTTTTGGCATAGGCATCCCCACTACTTTCACAATTATTCCTACCTAGTTTTAAAGGATACTACATAGATTGGATGCATACCCAGACGATAAACAACAAGTGCATCATTGTTATTTGGGTATTACGTTAGTGTTGCCTTTGCCCAATTAGCCCTTTGCATCCTTACCTGCCTAAGGTTTCCTGAATTTTCCTTACAGCTTGTTTTGCACTCAGATGGAGATATTTACAAGGAGGTGGCAGAGAGAGGAGTTAGCCTTCCTGACTTAACGCCTCTCTCCGCCACTTCTGAAAATGCAAGGCTGAACCATATTTACAATGATATGCTGCAGCATTACGTTTCGCCCATGATGCGCTATACTTAGCAGTGTAGCGCCAATGCAGGCAACCTTGCACCATAGTGCAAGGGTGTCTGCATGCAGGGGAGGATTGTTTATGTGTAGGTAGGTGTCCCTTCCTTCACATACATAATCCTGAAATGCAATTTTGTCATTTTCATGTGTGCTGCTTAATGCAGCACACATGAAAGTCATATGATGGCATTTTTTCAAAAGATTGTTTATGTACAGGAAGGGGGACCATCCTGTTCATAAACAATCCATGGCATTTTGCTTTTTCCATATGTGCTGCACAAGGCACCACACATGAAAAAGCAGCACACATGGAAAAAGCAAAAACGAGGAGAAATAATGCATTTCACCTTGTTTCACCAACTTAAGACCAGGCTTTCGCTGGCTTTAATTTTGGCACTGCATCCTATGTACGCCACCCTTGTACATAGCGAGCAGCGTCAAAAACAATGCATGTTGCAGTTGTACGCCCACTGCAACACCCTCTACCCACCCCTTTGACGCTAACCATAGTGTGAAAGGGAGCCTTATTTACAAGGCAGCATTAAGCCATGTTAAGTGGCTTAACGCTGCCTTGTAAATAAGGCAAAGCCCCTATCGCCACCACAACATCTGTAAAAGTGATGTTGTGGTGGCGATAGAGGCTTGTACATATGCCCCTTAGTTGGCTCCTAGAGGCAGGTATAGTCGGTTGGGGTCACAGGACTTTTGACCGTGTCCAATGAGTGTGCTTCATTTCTCCTTCTCTAAAGTCCAGTGGTCTTGTCGTGTGATTAAGTGGCAGTGTTTTAGGGTCGCAGGCACACCCCCCTTCATTGGTGATGTCGCGGCCAATATATAATCCGTGATGCAGTTACCTTTTTTCTCAGTCTTTCTTTAGTTAAAATTTGGCTTCAAACCATATTGTTGGGATCACTTGAGGGGGTTCTCGAACACCGGCCACTCCTTCTGGCTACGCCCCTCTGTGGCTTCTCATGTTGAATTATTCTCGTGCTTAAATGTTGCTTTCTTTGGTCAACTTCAGCTGCACCATGTTCCGATTTAAGTGGTACGATGTCTCCTCTTCGTCATTTCTTGCACGCAGGTGAACCAGTTTGTTCAAAAGTTGCTATATTGCCTTTCTCTACGGGTTCTTCAGTACCGAGGACTTCGGTGCGTGGAACTATGTACATTATATTGTTCCCTTTTCATCAGGCATACAACCCTCTCATCCTGCGAGTTGAGGGTTCCACCAAGGTACTTCTGGCAGTAAATTGATGCTGCATCGCAAGCTGCCCCAACAGCATATACTTTCATTTTCCAGTCTTCCTATTTCCGTTATTTCCTTTCCGGACCTTCCATGAGCTCCTTGTTTCCATACAACGGCCAGTGTGTATCTCACTGAGCCACTTTTCTGGTTAAGGGTTCAGGAAAACAAGCATATGGGAGTGTTTTCCCCTAAATTCCGTGAGCTGACAAAGACTAGTCATATCATGCAAGTTAAGAATATGTTGTCACATAGACAAACGGGTGTAAATCATAGCTTTAGGTGAATAGCCTGCAATTTGAAATGCGCAATTATTTTTTAGTATATGTTGATTTTCTCGGGAAAACGCATTCTTTGGCACAAGCAACTGATGATCAAAGTGTATTATTTAAACGATAGAGAGCATAGCATGCTTAGCCATAGATCAAAAATATATTTTTGCCAAATATTTGCAATTGAGAACTACTTTATCTAGACAGATAATTGTGTTGAGTACAGAAAAAGAAAACATTAGTATTATTTACTTTATGTTTTCTACCCAGAAATAAATCATTGCTGCTCCTGCGTCATTCTAAAATTAGATGGTATTCTCTTGCATAAGTATGCATATAATTAAGAAGCAAACAGCACCTAGAAAATTGAGGGGAAAAAAATAATTGCTTCGCTAGGATATTCTTTGTTAATTACTCCTTGAAAGGGAAAACAGGTGACACTTTTTTTTTTAATTCAACAATATTATCAAGGGAATTGATCCTCACTATTTAAAACATCATGTGTAGGTTTCGATAGTTAAAAACAAAATTAAGGCAGTGCAGACACTTTTAAATAAATAAGTGAGCTATGTAAATCAATTTCAAAAGAGATATGTTTGTTGTGATGTATTTAATTTGCTACATTGGGCCTAATTAGTTGATTGTAAAAGGAGCAGCTCCAATAGGGATAAACTGTAATCTACAGCTGTACTGTTGCGAAACACTATTTTTGTTTTTTAAAGACTGTTTGTTACAAACAGTAAAAGCTACAAGAGTGGCAAAGGAGAAAAACATGGGGAGGGAACGCCTAGGCCCATTCTTTTACTTCTGAATGACGTGTGGCATATTACAGAAAAAAGTATAGTTGCTGCTGTTTAAGAAGCTAAGTAGGACAGACAAGATATTGTGCTTTTCCCCAGCCATATCTCAATACACTGTCCATACACCTAGCGAAAGAAAAGGCAGTGCATAGGTGTGAATGTGATACATTAAGCAAAGAGCAGTCTTGTGGCACTCTCTGTAGGATGGTTACGTAAAATGTATGCATGTGACTGGCAGCCGGTAGGAGCATCTAGATACAAATTCTGCTAAAAACTCACCGTGTGTGAACCACAACTCTCATCTCACGTGTCGCCGCCCCTTGCTCGAATGAACTCGGCTAGCCGGTTACCTTGACAATTTATGGTAGTGAGAGAGCGCAATTTGAGTAAAGTGTAGAAGTGCACCATATTTACAAGCAAGATGCACGAATTTAGTTAAAGAATAAGAGTGTTGAATATATATAGAGTGAATATACTTATGAGTGTTTAAATAATATAGCATGCATATATCAAGTGTGAGAAACTAATGTAGTAATGTTAGAAATGTTAGAATGGTATTAGATTCCATGTTATGTGGCTGTTGCAGAAGAAAATGTAATGCTGTCAAACGTAGAAATGTGCAGGCCTCATGGCAATGTATGAAGAACGAAAACGTGCCTTTACACTTTCACATAAGATGAATTATTACTATTCAAATTATTATTTATCAATAGATTGAAATTATGTTTTATAGAAGTGTTTCATATAATCAGAGTGTAATAAGTTAGAATACTGTTTTAGGCTGAGAAACAAGGGTTCATAGAATGCACAGGCCCGTTTTCATGTAATTTAGTAGGCCTGGAAAGATAAAGACGTTTCTTTGATCTGCATGTGCTAGTTAAAATCGAGTCTTGTTAAGCATAAATTGCAGACCATGTTCGAAGTTTTATGACTTGAGAGATAAGCTGGAGGCCGGAATTTGGGGCCCACTTCATGGGTGTCTGTTTGCAGGTGTGAGGGGGTTCCAATCAAGAGAGTGATGAATAGAGCTCTGTTCTGGGAGACAGGCACAGGCCTGGAGGAGGCTTCAGGAATTTCCTGGGGGGTACCGGCGTGCCGAGAAGAGCCTGAGAAGCAAGGTCAACGCTAACAAGAAGCCCAGAGGTGTATCAGTATGGAAAAAGCCAGAACCGACACCACGTGAGAGGTGTACGTGAGGGGCGTCTCTGAGGGGCGTTTCAACTGTAATTGTGATTTTGTATTAGGGACAGCACCCTTGGGTGGAGTTAGAGCAGATGGCCTGAGGAACCTTAGAGAGCGGATGGGTAGGCAGAGAGGGCATGACTGCGATGCACAGATTTACAACAGAGACTAAGGGAAAGTGAGTGAACTTCTTCGGAAGTCACCACGGCTGACACCTTTTTAGGTTAAGATTCTGCTAAGTAGGGATGTCACTTAGTCTAGTGTAGGGACAGTCTAACCTGAATTTTTCTCCTTTTGTAAATGACGCTCAAGTTACAACTTGTGTCTATTCTTGCAAACTTGCTGATCTTTGAATTAGTCTTGGTGATATTCTTCTGTCGCCTAAGATCATTTAGAGAATTCATGTTTGTATTGGTGCCAGTATATCTTTTGAACCTTATATTGAGATGTTTGTATCTCCAGTTATCTTTGGCTTTATAATAAAACTTTAAAACTTATTCGTGGTAAGTGGTTCTTTAGAGTTGTGCAAATTATTGGATTGATTAACCTGGTAGTGGATTGCTTTTTACTCTATGACAGGCAACAAAAGTTCAGTCGACCTAAGTGAGGATTTAGATCTATAGTAATCAGATAAGGGATCAAAAATCCCGCCGTCCCAGTAGCTAGGCATGACGTCATAAAAGCGATGATGCAGAACGTTTGTGCGTTGGGTTTAGTTCTAACACAAGCAGGACCAATGATTATCTAGTCACAGGAAGGACACGTCGAAGTCATGGCTACAGAGGTGCACTTGAAACTCTGCTTATCAGTATATAATTGTTATGTTCAGTGTTCACATATGTTTAAGATGATGTGTGAATATTTTGTGATATGCTTTTTTTATGGCCTTGCAAAGTATAGCTCAGTACAATGTTCTACAACTTAAGCAATGCGTCAATGATAAAAATCTTGCTGATGAGCTCCTGTTGGGGTTCCAGGACAGACTGTAGAAAAGGAGCATACGCCCTACAAATCAATTCAATTTCAATTCAAATAACTTTATTCGGCTTGAGCCATGAAAGCAAAGTTTTGACGTTAAAAAATACAGAAGATAAACATTTTAGGACAGATGTAAATTTAACTTAATCAAGGATAGAATGAGATTCTTAATACAAACGAATCACAGAGAATTAAAAAGTTCATGTAATTCCCTAAAGTACACCAGTGCAATTCAAAGTGGAAAAGTGCGCAAAATTATTTAAAAAAAACCATATAATTTTCTAATAATAAAACCACTCATAACATTTTAAAATCGCGTAATAGATGTCTGGTGATCCTAAACATTGCAAGAAGGCAAGTCCGTCCTTATAATGTCCAAAATTCATCTTTCTAAGAATTGGTAAAAGGAAGGAGCGCCTCAGAGATGAATACAAAGTGCAAAACAAGATAACTGTTGTATCTTTAAATGAATATGCAGGTATAAATTGATAAAAGAAAATTTATTCCAATATATGAGCATGTCTGGTTAGATCAGCTGCCAGAGGGAAACTGACCCACTGTAGTATATACAGCATTCCATTACAACTCTTAATTAGAACATGGAACAACAACATATGCAAAAGGCTACATTGCATTTAAAGGGATATTAAAAAGACTACATATTATTAAAGAGATACACTTACCAATTAATACATACTACACATCTTCCCCTTTGTAAAAACAATTTAAGAAAATTAATAAATAAATAACAAAAACAGCTAGTAAAATATAAATTCATTGTACTTTACAGGTTTCTTACCAGATCTTCCAAAAGAAGATTTCACCTCGGAAGATACTGTGTCAGTATTTAACATTTCAGTATCATTACCGACATTATCACTATTTATGACATTTAGAAATTAATCATGGAGATATTTATCTCCTTCATCGTTGTCATAACACCAAAAATGACTACGAGATTTTGAAATTGTAGCATTATCTAGATCACAGGACACATGCATATCACTTGAATGTGCTACAGCCAAACGACTCGTGTGCCATTTTACACCATTCTCCAATGTCACAGAATTATGATGAATTTTTCCAATTATTTTGGAAGCACTAAACCTGCTGTGACCCTTGGGTACTTTCTTAGCACTTTTAATAAAAACCCACTGACCAACTTTAAAATTGACGAAGAAGCAAGATTTGATCTAATTTCACTCAGATCACAGAAAGACATTTAATTTCTTTTCATCCAACCAGGATTAGTCTTAGATAATGGGAAACTACACCTCATAAGAGAAAATTGACTTTTCCTTAATGAAGAATGTGGCGTTACTCTATAAGCCCACAACATTTTTTTAAGTTCACTTTCCGAGGAAGGTTTTGATTTGACACACAGTTGTAAAGTACTTTTAAATACTCTATTAAGCCTTTCCACAGTACCATTACTGGAAGGATGATAAAGTGGTGTCAACTTATGTTTGATACCATTGGAAGTAAGAAAAGTTAGCATTTCTTTAGATTTAAACTGTACGCAATTATCTGTTAAAATGGAAGATGGACAACCTTCTTGTAAAAAAACACATTCTAAAAAGTCAACTACGTTTTTGTGTCCACTTTGTCAACCACTTTCAGCTCAAACCATCTAGAAAATAAATCAAAAAGCACAATGATGTACTTTTAAGTATTATCAAACCAGTTAATGGGACCCATGATGTCTAGAGCTAACAGCCTGATTCATCAAGCCGAAATCGGCTGGCAAAGGGCCAGATTCTGAGAATCTGGCCCTTTGCGAGCGCTATTTTTGCATTTGGGATTCATCATCCCAAATGCAAAAATCGGTAATAGCGATTTCGCAATTTTGCGAGGAATTACATTTAAGGAATCTCTATTTGAGATTCCTTAAATGCAATTCATCATCCATTTAAAAATTGCGAATTCGCAATTTCGGCCCGATATTTACCGCAAGGTCAAACCTCGTGGTAAATAGCGAAAACTTTTTAAAAGCATTTTTCTAAGTTGCATGTTGCACACACACATGTCCTTTGGACATGTGTGTGCGCAACACCTGTTTCAATTTGCATTTAAGGGGTGCTACAGGGTGTCCTTTGGACAACCCTGGCACCCTTAAAATCGCTATCTTATTTGCGATTAGCTAATTGCTAATCGCAAATAAGGAATACTCCCCATTCATTCCTATGGGCCTTTTGGCCCATAGGAATGAATGGGGAGTTATTCCTTATTTGCGATTAGCAATTTGGTAATCGCAAATAAGGAATCTGTTGGAATCGCATTTAATTTTGCGATTCCTACATGAATCCCGTTTTGCGAGTCTGTAATAGCGATACCTTATAAATCGCTATTTCAGACTCGCAAAACGGGTCTTTCATGAATCTGGCCGTAAATCTTTCAATGGAAGGTTTGGAGAAGTGACTTCACCTAAAGGTGGATTAAAGGTTTTTTTTGATGTATCGGACATCTCACAATTAATACAAGCTCTGACAATTTTCTCAATTTTATTGTCCATTCCAGGCCACAAATATTGATCTCTAACCCTAGATTTAGTGCGAAAAATTGAAAGTTCATTTCTGACTTCTCAAAAACCTCTTAAATCATCATGAAGATTCTTTTTACAAAAGTTACTCCAGCCGTTTATAACTTTAGATTTAACATCAAATAAAATGCTGTCTTCAGACTCAGCTTTTTCCATTGTTCTTGAGAAATACTATTCATGAATTTGTCATTAGAAATAACATTTGCAACTGAAAAATCATTCCAAGAATTGCAATCAGATTCTATAATAGGTAAAGGAAACCTGCTTAAAAAATCACCAATAACATTTTTTGCTCCTGGAACATAACAACTTTCAAATTGGAAGCCTTGCAAACGCATGGATAATCTTGCAATCCTAGCAGTAGCTTTGTTAAGACCCTCTGTAGTGAGTAATTTAGTAAGAGGTTTCTGATCATTTCTAACACAAAAATGTTTAACCCAAATACATTTTCTAAAATGCTCCAATCCCCAAACCAGAGCTAAGGTTTCCCTTTCAATCACAGAATACTTTTCTTCTGTGGGAGTTAAAGATCTTGAAGCAAAAGCTATAACTACTTCTTGATTGTCATCCGAAATTTGAGTTAAAACTGCTCTAAGGCCTTAGGAACTAGCATCTGTGGTTACTAGAGTCTGAGCACAGGGATTAAAACCTTGGAGATTGGAAGCATTACAAATAGTTTTTTTATCAAGAGAAAGGCTTGCTGACATTCCTCTGACCAAGTAAAAGGAACTTTATTCTTCAAAAGATTTCTCATGGAATAGGTTTTTTCTGAAAAGTTACAAACACATTTTGAATAAAATTCAGCTAAACCCAAAAATGATCTCAAATCATCCTTGGATTTTGGAGCAGGAGCATCCAAGATAGCTCTTACTAATTTGGTCTTAGGTCTTATACCCTGTTCACTAATCTTGTGACCTAAATACACTACACTCTGAAAATGTACACTTTGAAATTTCAGCAGTAAGATTGTTGTCATTGAGAACACTTAAAAGCTTCCTTAATCTAGAACCATGTTGATGAGAATTTTTTCCCATATTAAGGATATCATCTTGAAAAAAGACAATTCCTTGCATATCTCCAAAAAGTTGTGACATTAAACGTTGAAAAACTGCAGCCGCAGATGCTTATCCAAATGGCATGCGGCAAAAACAAAACCAACCAAAAGGAGTGCAAAATGCAGTTAGATCACGACTTGAATGATGAAGAGAAATCTGGTGATATGCTACAGATAAATCCAGCTTTGACAACATTTCATCAATTCTCAGTAAAGGATATTGATCAATAATAATGTTTTCATTTAGACTTCTTAAATTAACGCAAAGATACATTTTTCCATGAGCTCGTCTAGCTACAGCCAATTGAGAAATCCATTCAGCAGCTTCTATGGGCTCAAATATTCCATTATCTTGTAATTTTAATCATTCACACTTGACTTCATCAATGACTTTAACAATGACAGGTACGTTGCACACATTATGTATTTTAGGAATAGCATTACTTTTTAACCTTATGCGATGAGAAAAACCTCTCAATTTACCAATCTTACCTGAGAATACATTTGGAAATTCCTTAAATACCCAATTTTTTGTGTTCTCACCTTCACATGTAACCAGAACCTCTTCTGGGCTGTTAGGATCCAGAATAATATGTAAAGCTATTTGGTCCTTCCATCCCAAAACAGAAGGACCATCAGAGGCAACGTACAATTTACATATAGCAGTGTGATCTTTGAATTCAAATACCAAAGAGCGATACCCTAACATATCAATGTTATCACCTGAGAAACTTTCTGGAAGTACATCAGTGGGTTCTAAATGTGGACCTAAATCATTCATTAATTCTTTTTCCCAGATACTCTTAGCATTGATAGTAAAAGGCGAACCTGAGTCAGCTGTAACCTGTGAAGGAATTCCACCAAATTTTACAATACATAAAGGTTTGCTTTTTTCATTTTCACTGACATTTAAAACAATATTGCATTGTTTGTTTTCCTTAAGATCAGAGACAGAATTGTGCGAATCAGAGTCATAGTCAGATGAATCTGTATCTGTGATACAAGTAACCTTAGGTCGCTGAGTATGTTTCTTCTTGCAGACTTTAGCGAAATAACCTAAAACTCCACAATGTGAGCATTTAGAAGATCTTGCTGGACATTTTTCAAAACCAGCATTATGATTTTTATCACCACTATAACAGGATTTTGTTTGAAAATTCCTATTAGTTTCTTTTTTCGAAAACTCTCTGCTCTGAGTTGCATTGCGTGACCTGTAAATCATGAAGGTCGAAAATAAACAGTGCCCAGACGCGTTGAACAGCGTCTGACGAAAACGGTTTTCAAGGAAGCTTTGCTATGCACACAGAATGTTCAGCGCGGAAAGCGCGAGAGAGAGTGCAGTCAGCAGAGCAGACGCGTTGAAAAGGGTTTGACGAAAACGGTTTCCAAGGAAGCGTTGCTATGCACTCGTAATCTTCAGCGCGGAGAGTGCGCAAGAGAGTGCAGTCAGCGACGGAATGGCACAACAGTTCAATGGCACGGATTCAAGAATCAACAACGGGGTGAGTCGGAAACATGAAGGAAAAAAAATGTTTTACTTACATGACCTTTATTTAACTTGACATTCGTGGTACCGTTCCGCAGTTGCTCCGAAAACAGAGGTGAGAGAGAGACTGGATAAAAATCAATCCGCTTGATCTACTCACTTTCCGCTCAATGTTTGCCAGTAATAGTTCATGCTGCAACATATAATTTGAAGAAAACGGTCCACTCACTTTCTGCCCAATGTTTGCTGGTAAGGTCAAACATCGATTTTCAACTTGAAGAAGATGAAGTTCTTGAATTCGAGAAATATATATATATATTAATTTCCAGAATGAGAAGTAAAAATATGGAGTAGTAAAAAAAATATCCCAATTGTCGCCAAAAAGTTGTTGTATCTTTAATTGAATATTCAGGTATAAATTGATAAAAGTAAATGTATTCCATTATTTGAGCACGTCTGGTTAGATCAGCTGCCAGAGGGAAACTGACCCACTGTAGAACATACAGCATTCCATTACAACTCTTAATTAGAACATGGAACAACAACATATTCAAAAGGCTACATTGCATTTAAAGGGATATTCAAAAGACTACATATTATTAAAGAGATACACTTACCAATTAATACATACGACAATAAAGTAGCTAGTGGTTTGTATACAAACATTATCGCAACAGCATGGGGGTAAATCATTTGGCACATCCCTGACAGAGGAAAAGCAAATTTAAAATGCAATAAACAAATTCTAAGGAGTATAAGATAATGGAGCTGTGTAGGATTTGTGATCCTGCCTAGGTAGGGCTCTATATTTCTTGTTGTTAACACTGATCAATAGTTGACTATCTTTTCCATAGTCTGGTCCTGCTCTAAACACGAATTCATACATTGATCCAAAGAATATTGCTTGACCTGTTCTTTATGCTCTAGCCCAATTTTAAGTAGTCTTGAAGGCCCATTGTCTCTCAAATATGAAAGCCAGGCTATTTGATCTGCCCACTTAAGAGACAGGTAATCAGTGATGCAGGTTCTAACCAGGCCAGCCTCGGGGGTACCCCAAAGTTTTATCCACAGTAACAGTGGAGTAAGCTCAATCAGATCCTCCAGATATGGCATCCCCATATGAGCGTAGCAGTGCTCCCAGAAACTGTGAATAGTCTGCGGGTAAAACAATTTCATCTCTTTGGAGGATCACTGCACTTCAATAGCCCCTTAACCCAGCACCATATACTGCATCAGAGGTACTTTTGCTTTTACATAAACACTTCTGCAATTGGTTCATTTTTTAACTAATGTGCAAATCTGAATATTGACTTAATGTTCCTATTAGGATGTTGTGTTCTCGAGGTTAAAAGAGCAGTGCAAATACAGAAGGTGCTAAAAAGAATCCCTAAATAATTTAACGTTTTTCCTTTAGCTAAGTAAAAATCCCCCATAACAAAGTGCTTCGACTTCGTGCTTGGGCAACCACAGGTCATTATATAAGACTTTAAAAAATGTGCTTGGAGCTCCAAGTCATTCATATCGGCTAAAAACTGGTCTAAAAGACTCTGGAGGCCATTTGTCGTGCGGGCGACAAGCACTGCGTAATTGGTGTATAACAGAATGGGTAAACTTTTATTTCCCATATGTGGCATGTCCTTTCCATTTTCTATTAAATGTTTGTTTATACCAATTATATAAAGCAGGATGAGGAAAGGGGTCAAATTGCACCCTAGCCTGACACCCCAAGTGGATCTAATATGCGGTGAACATTCTCCAGAGGGCCCATAATGCACACTTACTGTGAGATCCAAATGTAGGACTCTGATATGGTGAGAAGTTTTGTCTTGACACCCATCATGCCCATCAAATCTATAATTTGGAGTGGTTCACTAGGTCAAAGGCACTCAATAAACAAATAAAGACTAGATGTAGCGACCCACATTTAGCCTTAACATACTTTGCCCCTACAGGGTAAAGATTTAAACACTGTTTGACAGTGCCAATGCCAGACCTGAATCCAAATTTGACTTCTGGCAAAACAATATTTTTCACTGACCTTTCTTCTAGGTTGGCACAGTAATACTTGACCTAGGACCATTACACTGGAGTCGAGTAAGGAGATCGGCCTATAACAAATTTGCTGAGTTCTATCCCCCTTTTTAAAAATTGGGTTGATGAAGGCCATAAAACAGGAGTCATGGATAGGGACTGACACAGCAGATCTAAAAGCATTGGTCAGTAAATTATTCTAATCCTTATTATTAGGTTTTGTTAAGCGCACATTTCACCCAGAAGGGTCTCATGGCGCTGTTGCGGGTTCACTTGAGGGAAGTCGTTCACAGGTTTAAGAAAAAAGAAAGATTAAAACAGCCAGGTTTGAAGCTTCTTTTTGAATAGTCTAAGGTCAGTAATGGCTCGAAGTTGCGTTGGTAGGTCATTCCAGCAAAGAGGAGCTAGGTGGGAAAAGGAACTTCCACCATTTCTGACGGTTCAGACCCTAAGAGGGGTAAGTAAATGTTTTGTTCCTGACCTGATGTTCATATTTGGTACATACTAAATATGGGCGAAATTTTGGGATCTATGGTCCGCGAATGTGTGTGAAATGGCAAAAAAATCTGGGAATTTGCAGATTTTTCCGCAAAATCGCAGATTTTTTTGTGATTTGCACCATACTTAACTGGAGTACTTTCTACTGGCTAATCAGTAAGTGCTACCTCATTGGGTAAACGTATAGTGCTTTTCCTACACTTCAGCTGCGTATAGGGCCAGATGATTTGTCCCGAGTGACCATGTGTGCTTGTAAGTTTGCCACCACGCCAAAAGGCGCCAAGGTCCCTTGAGTGAGCTGTCCATCATAGTTGGGAAAGGGCGGGAAAAACGTTTGATACTGCTAGTGTGTGGTGCAGGGCTTCTATACGTGTGCACATGCCTCTTGTGTAAAGGGTCAGGGAGCAATCAGGGCAGTAGGTGAGGAGAAAGCAGCCTCCTGACACAGGAACTAAAAGGGGATCGCGCTTGAGAAACTCATGGATGCAAAGACCTCCCTCGAGTATTACAGCTAATTTTCGACGGCAGATATGGGGTTAAAGCACACTTGCCCAGCCTCGACCGTGCTCACTAATGTTTTGGGCTGATTAAAAACTTTACAGAATTTGAACTTCAATTTGGGCACCAGCTATATCTGTAGGTGCTTCCTGTTGAGGTTTAATTTTTGTGACAGGAGCCTCATGCCAGAATGAATCCTGCCCTGCATAGTTATCCATGAAGATGCCACCATTTTGTGCAATACCTCTACTTAACTGGAGTACTGGCTCATCATTAAGTGCCCCCTCATTGTGTAAATGTATAGTGCTTTTCCTACACTGCAGCTGCGTAAAGGGCCAGATGATTTGTCCCCAGTGACCATGTGTGCCTGTAAGTTTGCCACCGCGCCAAAAGGCGCCGAGGTCCCTTGAGTGAGCTGTCCATTCCGCGAGCTGAACCAATTTTCGGCCCATAGTTAGTACATACCAATTACGTTTCTTGACCAGATATCTAGGCCCAAATCCATACGTAGCCTTATGTGTGAGGCAGATGAGCTTGAAACAAACACGTTTCCTGATAGGGAGCCAATGTAGAGATTTTAAGCTTGGAGCAGATGGGGACAGAGATGGAACAGTCAGCACCAATCTGGCATTGGTGTTCTGCAACACCTGGAGTCTAGTATATAGTTCCTCATTGATCAAGGCCATCAACGCATTTTCTTAGTCAAGATGACTGATTATTAAATCCTGAAAAAGTGATTTCCTGGGTTCCACAGAAATCCATTGGAAGATTTTGCATAGGGTTCACATAATGCCATAGCAGGTTTCCAGGATGTGAGAAACCTGGTCCTTCATGGACAATTTGTCGTCTATTTTTACATCAAGGCTTCATACCATGGGCTTTGGGGATGGACAGAGGCCCAGGCTAGGAGGCCACCAGTTATTTGACCGGAGTTCATGAGCTTTTCAAAATAGTATTACCTCGGTCTTACTTGCGTGGAGCTGAAGATGGTTAGTTTGCATCTAGGTGCTTATTTGAATCAGGCAGCTTTTAAATCTGGTTCTGGTGTCTGTTGGATTAGGCCATGGAAAATTCGCAACTGTGTATCAGCTGCATATCAAACTACATTAAAACCGAATGATCTGATTACCCCTGCCAAAGGTGCAATATAAATGTTAAACAGCATGGTGCTCAGTACAGATCCCTGGAGGACCCCCTTATCTACCATCAAACTGCGGGAGACTAACGAACTTAGTTGCACAGTGGTGGTCCTTCCTTTTATGTAGTTTCTCAGTCAATTGAGGGTTTTGCCTCTGACTCCCATCTCCCCCAACATTTGCACTAGGGTTGAGTGAGAGATGGTGTCAAAGGCAGCCGATAGATCTAAGATAGCATTGCTGACTGCCCATTGTCTTGGGCAAGTCTTATGTTATCCACTACCTCTACCAGGGCCGTTTTGGTGCTGTAGCCTGCCCTGACACCTGACTGGGAAGGGTCTAGCAGTTGATGGCTTTCTAGATGGGTTGTTAGTAGTTTATTAATGAGGGACTCAAGTACGTTTCCAAAATAAGAAAGTAAAGAAATTGGTCACTAGTTACTAAGCTCTTTGAGATCTGCTGATTGTTTTTTGAGAATTGGTTTGACCCTAGCTGAATTCAATTTCATTGGAAGTGTCTCTAGGTTTAAAGACATGTTAAAAAGGTCAGTGAGACCTTTGAGAAGTAAAGGGGCCTACAGGTTTATATTACTTTTAGAAATGTTGTCTGGAACGCCGTCCGGGTCTGGGGTCTTCCAGGGATACATATGATTATAGCTAAAGTCACTTTGTGCAATTAAATGGGGCTTGGAAGCTATGGGAGTGCTCAATCCTGGGGCTAAAATCTAAACCTATATAAATGGGCACATTTTCGGGTGAAAAATTGTCTGTAGAATGGGTCACCCATGCATTAACAGTGATTACGTTTTCAATTTTGGGTGCATTCCATTCAGAGATGAACTGCTGATTAATGACTTTCCAAAACTTGGGACTATCCCTAAACTTCCCTGCCACTATAAGCTCTTCATAGACTTTATTCCTGATCTCTGATTTCCTATCTTAAAGGACTAGTTTATATGTTCTTCTTGCATCCTTAACCTTGTGAGCTACTCGCAGGCTGTTTTTCAAAACTGCCAACAGATGGATATGGGCAGCGAAACATGCCAAGTTGAACAATTGACAAAGTGGTGTCTCACAAGGGGATCTGGTGGAAGTGAGTTTAACAGAAATGGACCTACATACATTGCTAAACTCAGATTGTGTCTTGGTTGGCCACGGTTGATCCATTAAACAAATTAAAATAGATCCAAGGTCTCCCTTACAATGTCTTTGGTCAAACAACTCTAATTTTATCTTTAGACCTTTATTTTTAGAGGACTCAATTCTATCCTCCATATCTGAGTTTTACTGAGTTTGATAAACAAATTACATTTAATTGAAAAAGGATTATGGTCACTAGCAGAAATACTAGGCACAATTATATCTATGAGGTGGGGAACTAACTCTGCTGATCAAATAATGTAATCAATGGTGCTCTCAACATGATTTCCTGAAAAAGTTTGGAACACAAGCATTTTCCCTGCGAAAGATATCACTTTATAATTATAAATTATACTTTACCTTTAATTAATTGAATGCCTTGCCATAAACTGAATGCTTAAAATGGTTGACATCATCATTTGGATTGCTAAAACCACATACCTGTGTTTCAGAGTGTAGACATAAAACTATACTAAAATCTCTGGGCCAAATTAGGTAAGCAATGCGTATGGGATTTTTAAGAAAATCCTTTAAAAATTAATCCAATTGATCAATTATATCCCTCACCAATTGATTAAATATATTATAATAAAAATTGATCGACAATATATCAAGTTCAAACAGGAAAGTTAGGAGGGTGGCCAGAAAATGAGGTGAGGACCAGCAATCTGAGAATTGAAAGTCAGTCATTTTGACAGAAAATACATTTACCAGTCCGCCTTTAGCTCTTCCGGCCTTGGACGGAGTTGCTGGCGGGATAATGGCATGATACCGGTTGATGTCAAAGCTTTCCATCATCCAAGTTTCTTGGCAGCATATAATTCCAGAGCTATTGATAAAACAGAGCAAGTCCAGTTTGAAATTTTAGAGCAGGCTCCTGCAGTATTCCATGAAATGATACTAAGGACATTTGCAGCAGGGCTTGATGTTTGAATTATGGGTAATACAATGTAAGGTTGGGACTGCTGGGTTCTGTGAGATGCTGTGTCAAGATAAAAGTCCTGAGTAACAATCAGATACCCTTTACCAGAGAGATGAAGTGCTTCCTGATTTGGAGGCTTATGGTTGGCTACTCCAGCAACAGGAACCAAATTAATACGCTGTCAGTCTAGATCTTCCAAGGAGGCCAATGGTTTAAAAGCATTATTAGTTCGAACATTATACATATGTCTAGGGGGAATAAAACGATCAGTGCTCGCTCAGTGCTCGCTGTAACATTTACTCTTGGGAGAACAGACAGCCTGTAGAAGTAACCCGGAGGCAACACTTTTATAGTTCCCCGGGTTGCGGTTGTCTGCCAAAAAAGATTAAAAGGGATTTAACCAACATTGGAGATCGGAAGTTGATAATCAGTCCCCATTTGTCTCCTTTTTGCCGGGGCCTGTCCAAGGGGTTTTTCTGACCATTATGACCCCAGATAACAGTTTTGGGACCTTGCCAGACTTACGTTTTAGCCCATAAATTGTTTTATTCTTCAGGCCAGAGTAATCCTCATGTGTGGATAGGGAACCAGTCAGGACATCTTTCAGCATTAAAACCTAAGGTGTGAATTCGGAGGGGGAAAGTTAGGGAAAAGACAGATTTATCCCTGTTACTTTGATGACTTCCCCCATTGCACAGCCCCTCTCCGTCTCCCTTTGACACTTCTTTGCTAATGAATCATTTCTCATTTAGTCGCTCTTGTGCCCCATTGGGTAAATGGCCAGGGCATGTATTGGAGGTGATGGTGGAGGACCCCCCTGGTGCCATACTCGAGAAGCTCTGTTCCTCATGTCAGAATGTGAGGCATCTAGAGGCAGCCCAGCCGGTTGATGAGCAGCAGGGAGGTAGTTCAATTTGCTGAGTTGGGCTTCAACAGCTTACTGGCAAGCATAGAAGGATTCAAGTTTACTCAGTATTGATAACTTCAGGTCACTACAGAGTTTTTTCATTTTATCAAGGAGAGAGTCCTCCACTATTGTTCACTTGTCATGCATTTGGAGAGCAAGATTTGAAGTGCATGGCCTCTTTGACTTAGCACTTGATTTGGCTCTCTTTCTTTTTCCTGCCTACCTTCTAGTTGTGTTGCCATTCGTTTAAAGCTATGGTGCCTTTCCCGATGCCAGAACCATTGAGGAGGCACTAGCTGTTACTAAAACTGTATCCCCAGAGCTTCGCTCTCTCTCTGAGGTGATGGTTTCTATACTATTATCGAATCTGTGAGCTTCCATCTGAGTCAGAGCAGGACTTAGTAGAGTGCTGGGGGATGAGGAGAGTGTCAAACATCGCTCTGTAAGCTCAATCTCTTTAGAGGTAACGCCAACCACTCAGATGTACACCATGGTCGGACAGCGCATGCGCGCGCAGTCCTACATGACGGATGTCTAACGTAGGGGATTCTGCAGGACCACGGAGAGAAGGAGGGCAGCCCAGAGACGCCACAATGTAAATAAAGTAAGTGTGTTTTACTTAGCATATGTTTTATTTTTATTTTATAAATATTTATTAAGGGGGGTGGAGGCGCAGAGTTTTTGGCCAACTCCATGGAGCTCCATGTAGAGCATCTCCGCCTGCTCTGCCCGGGCTTACTCAGCATAAAATGAAATCAGTTTGCATAATGTGTGCCTTAGTACACTCATTGACACTTACTGTTTTCACATATGTAGAATCTGATTACTCTAGAAACAACCAACGTTTATGTAATGTGTGAACACATGTTACAAGTATATTTCATTTAAATGTAGCCATATTTACACATATTTACACATGATTATCAAAGATTTTCCTGCATGCCACATGTTATATGAATCTAATGTTCTGACATTTTATATTTACTTGTGTATGAAAGTGCACACACATATTTAATGTGCTCTCTTGCTTTAACACACTAAGTATTCATTTAAGGACTACATTTCCATGCTGCGTAAAATACTGTATTCCATTTTCTGCCAAACATGACTTTCATGAAGGTATTCACAGGCATTGTTACTTTGAGAATGGATGCTGTACTAGTGATAGAAGGAGTGAGCCCGAGAAGATCTTGATGACAGAACATGGAAAGCCAGAGGGTTAACTGAAATACCTATGCCTGAAATGTAGTAAATTGGCCTGGTTGCAAAGGGACGATGTCGGTACCATGTCCAGTTTGATATTTTTTTACTAATGTTGCAGTATACAACGTGAGAATGGAAATGGACAATGGCACTCCTGTTGATGTGTGCAAAGGGATGTTGCTAAGGAGACTCGTGTTAAGACTTAACGTTCACACTGCTGGAGATCAGATCCCTTTAGATTTCCTTCTTCTAGGAGTTTGAGTGGTTTTGACCTCTATGCTTAGTTTCTTTAATTCTTGCTGAGTGTGGACTACACTAACACCTCACTGACCCAAGAAGACTCATGACTGAGCTTCTGCAATGATGACACCTTCTCTAACTTTCTATATTTTGTTTATCTCACTTTCTGTACTTCCTTAGATTTTCCCTATTTTTCTACAGTTCCCTGAATTTTGAGATCCTTAAGGTTCCAAAACCATCCTCTTAGCTAGGAGACTAATTTAGGTGATTTTAGATTTACCTATGTATAGACGAGAATATCAGAGACTCTTCTCTGAACATCAGATACTATTGTTAATCTTTTTTATTGCTGTGACTGAACTTCTTGTTTGCTTAATTCTGGTGCACCTAATCTTCTTTAGGAGGTTGGGTTTCCCAGTTTTTTTTCTGCATCTTAATACCATGGTGCTGATAGTCGTGTACCTTAACTTGATGTTAACTTGTAATAAACCTTCTTAACTTCAGTTACTAAATCCTGGTACACTGTTAATTGAAATTTATGTGATGTAATGGTAACTCCCATCACCTCTCAGTGGGTAAGAGAGGACCGTAGGAAGACCAATGGTATGGGGGTTGGCCCAAAACGCTGCATCACAAATATATCAACAACTTTTCTGGAAAGGCTAGCTGAAGGAGCCACACCAGTGTGGTGAAATTTAGAGAATTTTCTAAAGCATGGGAGAAGATACAACAGGATCCTGCGATGCAAACTCTTCAACTGTCCACACACAATCCTTCCTCTCCACATTTCATCCAGAGAACGTTCCTTATAGCATTTCAAAACAAAAAAAGCCATGTGAACAGAATCAAAATACAACACATCCCATTCCTTAAAAAAACAAAATAAATCAAAACCTCATAAGGAGAATACTTAGACAAATACATATGTATATTAAAAATCATAAAACAATTGACCTAACAATACTAAAACAAATACCTATGTATACTAATAGTCTACTTAACATAGTCCTACATCCAAATAGAACTCTTTCTTTTTTTTTCAATAGTGAACTAAACCCCCCTTGGTTCCACTACTAGGGTTACAGTGCAAAACATAACTGCATGCCTACCATTGTAGCCGGCCTGTGGAGTTCTAGAATTTAAAATTTGACCTGCCAAAATAACCACTTTAGTCAGGCCTAACCCCTTCTTTTAGGTACAAATACATCACCACTAAATAGGCCCTAAATGTCCTTAAGACAGGGTGCTTGATAGGTAAAAGTAGGACAATTAAACGTTTAAAGTTCAACATGTCCTAATTAGCAGGGTTAGAAGCATTGGGATACAAAATTAATTTTAATAATTTTCTCTCCATCTATGAAACAACTACAAAGTTCATTCTTGAACTTCTTAAAAATGATTGCAATCCCAATTCATTTGTAAAATCAGATTTGCAATACATATCTTGTAAAGGGTACTTTTAAAAATCACATTTTACCTGTCTAAAGCCTCTAGACTTCCATTTGCATGAGCTTCCAACTGTCACCCAGGAGCTCCTTTAATGAGGTGTAAACTTGTTCTCAGAGCTTGATTTAGGGGAGGTGCTCTGTTCCTCTCATAGGATGACCATTTGGGCAGTGTCTAGGAACTTATACAGCCCACACCTGTTACACCCTTTCCTTTGTCTCTTTAGTCAGCCAGGCACTAATCCCAGTGGGAGAGCACCTGCCCCCTGACTTGAATTTGAGTGACCAGAGGAGGGTGCGCACAGGAGCTATACACTGGGGAAGAAAGGCTCTTCCATGATGGATTTGGGTGTAGAGTGGCTCTATGGGATTATTTTCAGTAGGCCACACAGGACCGTCAGCAAAAGTGGGATGGGTTACTACTGGGAACCGTTTTTCTATTTTTAAGGGAGGGACTATGAGTCAATCCCCACCCACAGTCTGGTGCCAGGTATAAATGTTTCACCCCAGACACTGTCTTCAGAACACTGCTGGATCTATGAAAGACAGAAGAACTACTGCACTTGCTGTTGAGATCTGTGAGGAGACCTGAAAGGCTGGACCTGCTCCCACTTGTACCCAGGACAAAGAGTTGCCTGACTTTCATTTATGATACTTTCCCTGCTTATTGGGAATTGGGTGAAGAATGGCGTTGACCTGTATTACTGCCGTGGGGTGATCATGGATGCTAAAGATCCATCCCCGTAATCGTTCTCCAAGGCCAAAGTGTTTTAAGGTTTCATCGAGGTAGGACCAATGGACTCTGTTGGACGCCTTCTCCACATCTACAACCAGGAGCATCCATTCCTGGTCGTGTTTCTGGGCTTTGTCTATGAGATGGAGAACCCTCCTTTTGTTGTTGCTGCAGTGTCATTGTGGGACGAATCCCGCTTGATCCGGGTCTATGAAGCCAGAGAGCAGGGGGTTGAGGCTAGCTGCCAAGATACCTGTGAAAATTTTAAAGTCGATGTTTAGGAGACAAATCAGCCTGTACGAGGAGCATTCTGCTTTATCCTTCCCTGGTTTGGGAATCACCACCATGGATGCCATTGTCATAGATGGAGGGAGAGCTGACAAGTTCCCCAGTGAGTTGAAGAGTCCAGTGAGAAAGAGTGCCAGGGTCTAGCAGAAAGTTGTGTAGAAGATGGCAGGGAAGCCAGCTGGGCCAGAATATTTGTATGGCTTCTGGCGGGGTTGGTCTAAGTCAGCCTTTTGCTCTGGGGTTAGAGTGGAGGTGAGCGCCTCCCATAGATACGCTGATGTGGTCTCTGACGGAAGATTCTGTGCTGTATGTAAGTCCTGATAGTATTCCCGAAACACCTCCACTATGAGTGGGTCCTCTTTTCTTTTCCTACCCGTATAATATAGTAGATATTAGACCTGGTGCTTCTGATGCTGGATTCTTAGTCTGTTGGCGACAAGGCACCCACACCTGTCCTCACCAAGATAGAATCAGTGCCAGAGGGGGAGAGCTGTGTATATTTCGCCCTGTCCACATCAATACTAGCCAAGTGAGTCTTTGCCGCTTCTAACTGTTTCCAGACCCTAGGGGCTCCACTCCGCTTGCGAATGCGTTAGAGTCCTGCAACTTGAAGTGAGAGACGCTCCCTTTTATCCCAGCAGAGTTTGTTTTGAGAAGCTGATATGGTGATCAACTACCCCCTGACGACTGCCTTTAGGGCGACCCACGGGGTTGATATGGCAGTATCTAGGTTGTCGTTGAATGCCAGATAATTGGTAATGACTCTGGAGATTTGATCCACATGTATAGGGCACAGCAAAAGACTTTCCAGTACTAGCCAGGTTGTGGAGAAGGGGCCACTTCAAGGGGCTGATATTGTAACCACCATGGTGGCGTCGTCCGACAGAGACCGGCATTCAATAGTGATGCCCTGTACTAGGGAGGTGAGGTCAGATGAGCCCAAGGAGTGGTCCAGCCTGGCATAGGTTTTGTGTGCGAATGAATAATATGTGTATCTCCGGACTGTTGTATGGAAGGTTCTCCCAATTTCAGTTAGGCCCATGTCTTTAAGCCACTTTCCCCCCCAGTGGAGAGGGCTCCCGTCTGGCCATGTCTTTGTGCCGATCTGTCTAATTAATTGTTGAATACAAGGTTTAAGTACCCCCCACTAAGACTAAGTGGTTCTGAGTGCCTAGAATCTCTGTCACCACCTTCCAAAGTAAGGGCACCTGCTCCTCATTAGGAGAGTACAGAGTGGCTACAGTAATTCAGCTAGAACCTAGTTGTAGTGAGTAAGATAGCTTCCTACCCTTTATTTCGCCCTCCTTAAGTCCCACCTTACCCCGGAAATGTCAAGAGACCATAATTGCTACTCCTGGGGCCTTATTTATGAAGGCCTTCCGCCGCCGGTGTGTCACTTTTAACATGGAAAAAAGTGAAGCACCGGTGGCGCAAGGCCTTCATAAATAAGGCCCCTGGTGCTTTAGTTGGAAGGGATGAAAAATATTGGCGAGGTAAGGTTTTTGAGCGGAGTCTGTGTTCATCTCTGGGGTGGAGGAGTGTTTCTGGTAATAGACAGATGTGTGCACCCAAGAGTTCCACGTATGAAAGGATAGAGCTTATTTTCAAAGAGTGGCTGAGACCTTAACATTCAGGGTGAGTAGCACTAACTGATCTGACATTGAATAGTGTTATGTAGTCCACTGTAATGGCCTCCCCCGGGTCACTGAGCAATTGAGTGTGCAGAAAAGGATTCAAATTTCATGATTAAGGGTGAAGCATCAAAAGCTCATTCAAGTAGTCTCAAGGTCCAACAAAAGAAAACAGTAATTGCCCAACTAATTGGCGGAAAAAAGCAATAACCCAAAACTAATGATGTGTCAGAGTCCATGTCCCATAGTTCCATGGTGTATTCGCGAGGTGGGGTATACGTCGCTGTGGTCTCCTCCCTCCCCGCCCGGTTCTGGCCAAGCCCAGAGCAGAAAAGCAGCATGAGAAGAGGGAGGTGAGGTAGAGAAGGGAAGAAGCACAGAAAAGAATGGGCGGAAGCTGCTGAAAGGGAGCAGGTCTGTGTAGATTCATGGTGTTGCCTGTCTGGAGGGGTCTCAGGTTAGTGATTCTATGATGGCCTGCCTGTCCTTGGCCATGGTTTCTGGGTCTGGGCAGAGTTTGATCAGAGTAGATCTTGTGCCTTTCAGGTCCCCTGCTCTCTGTCTGTCACTGTCCTGGTCCTGGCCTTGCTTGGGCTCGGTGGAGCTTTCTTTCAGATACAGAATTCATTTGCGCCTCCTCCAGTGATTGGGTTTGATATAGTTTCCCCTCATGGTGGAATATTAAGTGAAAGGGGTGACCCCATGATTAACACACCCCTGCTGCTTGAAGGTGGGTTGTGATTGAGTGAAAAGCTTTGTATTTTTGGGAGGAATATGGCTACGATGCCTTGATAAAGGACCAGATGATGTCCTTGATATTGTAGTGGATGTTTGTCTCTCGACCGCTGAAGGATGTGCTCTTTCAGGGGAATATCATGTACACATGTTAGAATGTCAGGCGGAGGGACGGCTGGTGAACTCATGGGGCCAACTCTGTGCATTCATTCCATCTTAATGTCCCTTTCTGGGGGGCTTCCCGTATTGATGGAAACAATTCCATCACAAAAGAGGAGATATCTGATCCCTCTGCCCAGATGGGATGGCTCTTATACGAAAGTTATTCGGGTGTGATCTGTTCTGTAAATCTTTGGTGTGAGCTTGGATGTCCAGGTGTTGATTTCTGAAGTGAAGTGTTTCTTGTTGAGTTGTTCCTTTTAAAAAAAAATGTTTTATTGCTCTGCATCATCATGCACATTGTTACATCAATTTGAATTGCAAGGAGAATGCTTTTCCTGTTGTGCGTAATATATGAAGGATAAAGGAAAAAGAAAGAATAAGAAAGAATGCAGTTTTCCAAATACATAAGATGGAACATGAACCCTTTTACTAACCCTAACCACCCCACCCACAACTTTTCTTGCACTCAGTTCTAGTGTACCTATTTGCTCTGCACATGCCCTAGTCATAGCTAGTTATTACATAAACATCCTTGGTTTTTTTCACCTCCTTCTCTCTCCACGGAAGCCTCCAGATTCTACTGCACCTGTCTTCATGCTTCTAATCTAGGGGGTATGTATGTGCTGCCCTGTAACACCGTCCTCCTGATTTCGTCAGAGTGTTTGATCAACTACACAGTAATATCATGGGCTTTGAAGTCAAGTAATAGTGTCTGCCACTCAATTGATATGGGTGTCTTACGCAGTCCCCTATATTCCTCCCTCCGTAATTTAGCCCGCTCCGCTTTCCCCCAACGTACGACCTCTCCGTGCCAATCCATAGGATTAGGGGGCCTGGCGGATTTCCAGCGTGTCGTTACTGTTCTTTTAGCTAATAGGAGGGCCAAATCAACAAATCGTGTAGCGGGATTCTTCCTTTTATTACTGGGGCCTAAGCCTAATACACAATACTCCGGAGAATCATTCCGGCGTGCGGGGACCATCGCATCTAGTGTCGTATAGATCATTTCCCAATAAGGACCTAGTCTGGGACAGGTCCACAACATATGCAGCAGTCCAGCGTTCGGTTCCTGGCATCGTGGGCATGTATCAGCAGTAACTGGGTACATGACATGTAACTGACGTGGAGTGAGGTATGCTCTATGCAGAATCATTAATTGTATAAATTTACATTTTGGATTACGGGATACTCGTTTGGGGAATTTCAGTATCCTGTCCCATTCTTTGTCACTGAACTCGCGCCCCAAGTCTCTTTCCCATTTTCCCTGGTAGGATGCAGGGAAATCGCTCTTTCAGCGCATATCACGTATGCCAGCCATTTCGTTAGTCGACTCCCATTACCCATTAAATATTGCATAGTCAGTAGGGAATTCGCGGGTGGCTCAGCTCCATCCCGCGTCCACGTTGTACGAATGTAGTGTGTCATGTCTGCGTGTAGCAAAAACAATACGGTTGGTGTCTGGTGTGCTTGTTCAAATTCCATATAAGGCACCAGCTTGCCATCTGCAAAGAAATCGCCCTAGGTTGTGACACCTGAATCATACCAGGGCTGTAGCATGCGCTCGGTGAGTGTCCCTGACCTGAGGGGCAGCCCAAGTAATGGTATTGTAGGTGCATAGGGGGTCTTTTTGCAGGTATATCTCGTTGCGTTTTTCCAATAGTTAATTGCTAGGCTTAGTAAATGTGGTGCAGTGTGGGGGAGAGCTGCTCCTGGCAATAACAGCCTGTGTAGAGTTGCTTGATCTCTGTCAGTTTGTGTCAAATTTATCTCATGAAGGTTTGACCCGCCAGCCAATAGGCCAACCACTGCAGTTGGCAGGCATAGCTATATGTTCTCATGTCCGGGACGCCCATACCTCCTTGGGAGGTCGGTAGTTGTAGTTTGGTGAGGCTAACGCGACGTCTCCTCGTGCCCCAAACAAGTTCCGTCAGCATTGCATTTATTAGTTTGAAGGTATGCGTCGGTACTAATAGTGGGCGATTTGTGAAGAAGTATATTAAGCGTGGTAGGACCACCATTTTAGTGAGAGCAATCCTGCTATTGACAACGGCAGCGAGGTCCAGAATTGTATTTGAGTTTTGAGGGCTGTGAGTGCCTTGCCTAGGTTGCAGTCTAGAAGATCCTGTGTGTCACGGTAGATATATATCCCCAAGTATTTAAATGTTGTGGGTGCGGTCTGGAACCGATGTGGGTCAAATCGCATTTGGGTGTCGCTGTCGAAGAAATACCCATAGGATTTGGATTCGTTAATAGTTAGACTAGATATGACACAGAATGTTTCAAAGATGTCAGGTATAGGGGTGAGACTGACAATCATGTCCTTTATGTATAGTATGATATCATCAGCGTAAGCTGATAAGACGTGCGTTACTCTGTTACGCATTATTCACCGTGGTGCAGTGAAGACGCGAAGCCTGTGTTAACCTGCAGTTAATTTTTGGAAAACTCACCGCCATTTGGCGGGTCCGGGTCCCGGGGCTGGTCACTCGTGGGCGCCATCTTTGCTTGGGGTGAGTGTGTTTGAGCGCGGGCGCCATCTTGGAGCGTCCCGACGCTCGAGTTGTGTTAGGAGCTGCCTATTTAAAGTCGTTCTCTCCCGCGCAGCGGGAACGCGCAGTGGGACGCCGTCGCTTAGCCGGAGTCGTGCCAGACTCCTGCCCGTCTGCGCTCGTCCGCGTCGAGGTAGCGGGTGCGGGACATGGACTCTGGCCCCCTTCTGTATTATCATCCTGATTAACATGGTGACGCTCAGGTATGATCGCGCAACCCTCTTGTCTATAAAAGAGAGTCTTCTGGTGTGTAACCATGTCCCTCTATTCCCTCTTTCGGGACCTTTTGACTGTGCCTGTGGCTCCTTCTCTCTGGCCTCACCCATTGGGGTGCGCCCAGTTGATAGGACTGTCCATAGTACTCACACGGGTCGTACCGGGCAAGCACTTAACATATGGAGCTTGAATGTTAGATCCTTGGTCAAGCACCATCAGTCACTACGGGACATGATTGATACGGACCTTCCTGATATCATCTTCCTGACCGAAACTTGGCTACAGGACACCGATACTGCCATAATAAATCTGGCTTTCCCCTCCACCTATACGGTGTTTGTTTTAAACCGCTCGACTAGGGGAGGTGGTATAGCTATGGCGACTAAGTCTTGTTTCCCGGCTGAGTGGAAGGCTTTGGATCTGCCAAGGTGTGAAAGCGCCTCGTTTAAGGTAAAGGTTAGTCATCAGTTCACTCTCAGCGGCGTGCTTATTTATCGCCCTCCTGGGAATGACACTGCTTTCAAAGCCGCCCTTGCGGACGTGGTTAGCTCGCTTGCTCCCACATGTGCTAACTTCAACATAGTAGGCGACTTAAATATACATCTTGACCAGACGTCATCTCCTTCCATCAGCTCCTTGTTGGCGGACTTGGAAGCGATGCAGCTGAACCAACTAGTTTACTCCCCCACCCATATAGGAGGACATATACTTGACCCCTTTTTTACCACCTTAGTCCGGGCTAGATCAGCTGACCCGATGGTGGTGGGCTGGACTGACCATCTGTTGGTTAAAGTGATATGTCCCCTTGACAATCCTCAACTTAAACCGGTTGACAAACAGATCCTAAAGCGCAATTGGCGCAAACTCAAGCTGGAGGAGTTTGTCAGGATTTTGGAGATGCAACCACTAGGCAAACTGCAGAATGCAGAACAGGGATATGAACAGTTCTGCAACTGGGTCCTTACTGCCCTCGATTCTCTTATACCTTTGCGTTGGGCTAAATGTCATGCTAAAAATCGTAGCCCTTGGTATAATGAGACTCTTGCCGAGCTCAAGAGAACCTGCCGGCAAGCAGAGAGGGCCTGGAGAAAATCTTTTGATCCCACGTTAAAATCACTGTACTTTGCCCAGCTTAAGACCTACCACAGAGCTATATGTCAAACCCGGGCCGCATATTATGCAGCGGAGTTCTCCAACAGCCCTAACCCCTCTAAGTTAATCTTTAAGGTTCTTAAAGACCTGATGGGGAAACGGGCCACCTCGCAAGAAATCTGCACGGACTCGCACTGTGAAAGCCTGGCATCCTTTTTCGTGGAGAAGGTGCAGAAAATCTACCGAGGTTTTATTCCATCTGCTCCCGGGGATGCTCTGAGTGATGTGAAGGTCTCGGTGTCCGAAACTTTGTCCACCTTGCCGGCCATGTCTAATGGGCTATTCGACACTCTGAGCCTTAAAATTAAATCTGGCTCCCCCTTAGACCCACTGAAGCCGGAGCTTTTCACCCGTCTCCCGCCTCTCTGTCGTGAGCCCATTCTGGATTTGATCAATCTCTCCCTCAGTGAGGGCGTGGTTCCGCTTTCCTGGAAGCAAGCTGTGGTCAGTCCTATTTTGAAGAAACCCAACTCTGACCCCTTGCTCCCGGAGAACTATCGACCCATTTCCCTCTTACCTTGGACTGCCAAGGTCACTGAGGCGCACGTGAATTCCATCCTGTCTGCCCACCTCTCTCGTAATAACATTCTTGACGAGAGCCAAAATGGATTTCGCGCTCAACACAGCACTGAAACTGCTTTGCTCTTTATGATCGAGCATTTGCGGTCGGTGCTGGATGCGGGGCAGACTGCGGCGCTCCTATTGTTAGACCTGAGCGCCGCGTTTGACACGGTGTCTCATGACATCCTGTTGCGGCGATTGGAGGAAGTGGGTATTGCGGGGAAGGCTCTTCAGTGGTTCCGCTCCTTCCTCTCGGACCGGTTTTTCAAAGTAGCCATTCCACCTGGCCAGTCCTCGCTCCATCCTCTGGAACTGGGAGTCCCTCAGGGCTCTGCCCTTAGCCCCACTTTATTTAACTTGTATGTGAAGCCGCTGGCTGCTGTCGTCAGGCAATATGGCCTTACCATGACATCGTATGCCGACGACACGCAGCTAGCGGTGACACTTAGTGGGGACCCTGAGGTGACTGCGCCCAGATTCCGGGCAGGACTCATAGCTGTGGCTAGCTGGATGCGTAATAACTGCCTACAGCTCAATGCCAAGAAGACCGAGGTCCTGATTGTAGGGAAGCAGGCGGATCTCTGGGGAGATCAGTGGTGATCTTCCGAACTAGGGGCGTCCCCCATCCCAGCGGCCGAAGTTAAAAATCTGGGGGTTTGGCTGGATTCTAATCTATCTTTCACCAGCCACACGAAGAAGACAGCAGCTACCTGTTATGGTATTCTGCGAGGACTAAGACCAGTCCTCAAATTCTTCGACCCTCCCACTCGGCAACTGGTGGTTCAGGCCTCTATCCTTTCCCGGATTGACTACGGGAGTGCCTTGCTGCTTGGAGTCAACCAGGCTGAGGCCACTAGGCTTCAGAGGGTGCAGAACGCTGCTGCACGAGCCATTGTTGGCCTTCCGAGACGTTGTTCAGTCTCGACTGTTCTGACCTCTCTTCACTGGCTTCCGGTCAGACAGAGAATCCAATTCAAGGCTCTCTGTCTGACATTTAAAATTCTGAAGCTTTCTTCTCCCCCTGCCCTGACGGGCCTCATTTCTTCGTACGTCCCCACGCGGTCCCTCAGATCTGAATCACTCCATCTGGCGAGTAAGCCTAGGTTCAGGCTGAGCAGGATGGGAGGACGTTCCTTCCGTGTTCTGGCGGCGGATTTATGGAATTCCCTTCCTGTCCATATTCGCGCTCTTAATAGCCTGACTCTCTTTAGACGCGCCATCAAAACCCATTTGTTTTCCCCTGTTATCTGATCTCTTTTCCTCTCAGTTTTGATCTGTTGTGTTGTGTACATGATCTGGCGCCAGGACGCCCCTTTGCTGGGGCAGCTGTTTGCGCCTAATAAATGTTATTAACATAACATAACATAACATAAGGGCTCTAATGCCAGTATAAAGAGCAATGGTGATAATGGGCATTCCTGCCGCGTCCTTCTGGCTATCGTAAATTGTCCTGAAATGCATCTGTTAGTGCGTACACGCGCCGTTGGGTTTAGGTGTAGTAAACCCACCCATGCTAAATATTCAGGCGGTATTCCAAAGCATGCCAGTGCAGCAAACATATAATCCAAGCGTAGGGATTCAAAAGCCTGTTTTAGGTCTAGGGAAATGCATCCTTCTGTAATACCCTGCACATCAGCATTTAGATTTCTCTGGTTCAATCTCCTGAGATTGAGCGCTGTGCTCCTCCCCGGTACGAAACCACATTGATCTGTGTTTATAAGTGTCAGAATATATTGGTGGCTAACGGTTTGCTGAGGATTTTATAGTCTGTGTTTAGTAATGACAGTGGTCTATAATTCGGTATTTGTAGTCTGTCTCTACCGGGCTTTAAAAGGGAGACTATGAGCGTTTGGAGAGTTGTGTGGGGTAGCGAGTTGGTCGCAAATGATTCCTGTTATAGGAGTTGTAATTGCGGCGCCAATAAATCTATGAAGGTAACATAGAAATCGGCCGGCAAACCGTCAGTCCCGGGGATTTTGTTATGTGGCATGGCTTTCATTGCATGTCTGATTTCGGCCGTCGTGATGGGGCGTGCCAGGTCTTCCTGTTGTGTTGGGGTGAGTTGGGGAATGTGTAGACCCTCAAAAAAGAAGTCAAGTAGTGTATTCTGCAGAGGAGGGGGCGAGTCATAGAGATAGGCATAGTAATCTTTGAAGGAGGTGTTTATGTCCAGTTGAGTATTGGCCATCTCTCCTGACTGGTTGTACACTTCCACTATGGGGGTAGTAATGGGGGCATTACGCACCATACAAGCCAGCAATGTGCCTGCCCTGTCAGCCTGTGTGTGCTGTGTAGTCGTGTACATTCTATAGTCGATGATAAGGAGTTCTTCCAAAACCTCAGCATATTGGATATTAGCCTTTTGAGTTGTGTGAGCTGGTCATTAGTGCCCGCAGCCTCTCCTTCTAGTATCGCTATCATGTTTTCCACCGCTGTGAGTTTTTCCATTACGGTCTGTTGCATGCTTATTTTAGTTCCTATGGCCACTCCTCTTATTGTCGTATTAAAGGAGTCCCATTCGATTTGTCTGGTGCTAGCTGTACCGGAATTTTCCATAAAAAACGTATTTATGGCCTCCGAAATGGTCGCCCTAAAAACCGGGTCCTCCAGCACCTCTGTTTGTAGGCGCCAGGTTGGGATCGGAGCCGGGATTCTCCCCCACTGCAGTACTATCTCTACCGGGTTGTGGTCTGACAGTGTCTTCCCCATGTGCAGTGCAGATGTAACGGATCCTATTAGTGTGGATGAACAGAAAAAGCGGTCTAACCTAGTTGCAGTCTATGTGGTGGTGAGTAAAAGGTGTATTCTCGATGTCCTGCATGTTTGGTTCTCCAAGCGTCTCTCAAATCCCAATTTTCTGCCCATTTCGCCAACGCCTCCGACTGTTTTCTAATGTTAGTGGCATGCAACGGGGGATGAGACCTATCCAGTGAAATGTCTAGTACTGCATTGTAATCCCCCCCAAGGATCCAACAGTGGTCGGACCAATCTGATAACACTCTGCTAAGAACATCGAGGTACTTTGCTTGTTCAATGTTCGGGGCGTAGGCGCAGCCTAGAACTACATGTATTCCGTCTAGCATCCCTTATAGAAACACATAACGGCCCTCCTTCTCTACCCGCTGTTCTAATAATTTAAATGGAACCGTGTTCCTCAGCCAAATTGCAGCCCCTCTAGAGAAGGCTGAATATGTAGTAGCATATAGTTAACCTTTCCATTTCTTATCTAATTTGGACATTTCCGCCCCGTTAAGGTGGGTTTCCTGCAGACATACAATGGAGACCCTCCTTCTATTCAGTTGTGCCAGTACTCTATGGCACTTATGCACCGAACCCAGCCTGAGCACATTCCAGGTGCAGATCGTATACGTGTTAGGTGTCGTCATTTTGAGGAGGAGGTGTTACTGTTGCATAGCCCTGGACCTGAGCCTTGTAGGACATTACTACAAATTAACTGAGTGCATTAACTATGTAAAACTTCCCAATTCTAAGGTCCTCACACATAACTAGAGAAACCAAACAAATTACGACCCAACGTGGGTAATAAAACAAAGCGCAACTACGCTTCTGCTCGGGGGTGGGTCTTGCACACCTACGCTAAAACAAGCAGTTACGTATTGTCACTTAGGTGTGCCCCATGAGTTCAACATGATCCCCTGTCCATGCCCACTACTGCTTCATCATTAGCACACAGCATTATACATTACTACCTCTCTTCTCCTTCTATTATGTTTCAAAAGTCATTCGCCAACTGAGCTGTGATGTGTGGAAAAAGTTGAAAGCTGGTGTCCGATTCCGATGGCTCCGTGTGGGTATCAGGCAGGCGATCTGTTCCTGTGTGGTCCTGAGCGTCGTGGGCCACTAGTGTTGTCATCATTAGAAGTGTAGTATCCGGGGCAGTTTCCGACCGTTCCGGCGACAATGCTGATCTTGAGACGTCTCCTTCCCGAATGTGCATTTCCGCTTTCGTCTGTCGAGAAGATCGTTCCTGCTGCGCCGATGCCAGTGGATCTTGAGAGTAGCTTGGTGTGAACATGACCTCCAGCCATTCTGACGCCTCCTCGAGAGTCTCAAAGAAGTAAGTCTTTTGCTTGTGCATGACTTTTAGGCGCGCTGGAAAGAGAAGTACATATTTCAGGTTGCAGTCACATAGATTCCTTTTCACTCCTAAGAAAGTTGCTCTGGCTTTCTGGACCGCTGGAGTGAAATCTGGATAAAGAGAGACCGTTCTGTTCTCGTATTTCACCAGAGCGTTATCTCGGGCAGCTTTAAGGATTATGTGCCTGTCTTTGTAATGGAGTATACGTGCAATCAGGGGTCGGGGGGCACCCCTTGTCTGGGCGATCTCGGAGGCACGCGGTGTGCACGCTCCACACTGTAGAGCGGCGTGAAACCAGTAGGTGCCACCACATTTTTCAGCCAGTCCTCCACAAACTGCATTGGGTTTGATCCCTCGCTGCGCTCCGGAATTCCCATGATGAGTACATTATTTCGGCGTGAACGCCCTTCCGCATCGTCCACTCTGTCCCTTAATCCTTTAATATGGCGCGTGAGGTCTACGAGGCGTGTGGAATGTTCCGTCTGTTGTGGTAGCAGATCATTTAGTGCCAATTTATGTGCCGCCACTTTCCACCAATTTATTATGGTCTGCCCTCAAGAGAGTCAAGCCCATAGACATTGTGTCCATACGCTCTTCCAGTGCTTCTCGGGAGGCTCTGATTTCTAACAGTATCAAGTCCAACTTAGCTTCCCGGGGGTCCACTCCCGTGGGTGTACCATGTCGTCACTTAAGGGTGCAAGGGGGTCTTCTGAGCCCGTAGATTGTATTGCCGTATCCAGCATGGGGTCCGTCTGCCTAGCCTTAGTATGTCCCATAGTGTCTTGTCGGGTCCTTGAGCTGCGTCGTTCTTATGTAAAATGCCTTATCTTACAGCCAGCCCCTGTTGTCAATTTTGTTCTACCTGTTCACACCCGTGTCTGCTTAGGGCGCAGTGTCCTCCAGGGCCAAGGAGGACTGCAAGCGGTAAGTAGTCGTACATACGAGGACTCAATTCCTCTGCACCCAGTCCTCATCAACCTCCCTACGCCACCTGTGTCACACTTACAAGATGGGAGTCAGACGAGAAGACGTCACGGGACCTTTTAGGTACGTTTGGGGCCATAGGATATAAAACGCCACCGACAGTCACACCCCGAATTAACTCAACTGAGTCTCCACTGGCGCAGCCAGTCTGTGTATATAGTTAATGTGGGGCCTAATATTTCTGTTGAAAGCACGCTGTCTCCACTGCTGCATGCACACCAACTCGATGTGTCCCCTCCGCCGATCAGTGCATCGCTGCCGCCATCTTGTGACAGCGCATTACTGTCCAAAGTCCATAGCAAGAGGGCTTCCTCGGGGGTGAGGATGCAGGAGGGACTCTTTGTGTTGCACTGGGCCACAGCCCTCCAAACGACGCTGTAATGTCTTCCCAGGTGCGCTAACACTCTCTGCGGTGTCTCTCACATGTGTCACAGCAATCTCACCCTCTTAGTTCGTATCGGCGTGCAGCCGCTCGCGACAGCCTCCGGTGGTTCAATCACGCCACGGGAAACACAGCATATCCGGCCGTCTATATATAGCGTGCAGCATCAGTTTGCAATCCACGTGGGACACAGAGGTGCACGCCGTGTAGATCAGCCCTGGGCACGTCTCATATGTACTCGCCCAGCCGCCTGCTGCCACGACAGCTCTCCCTGTGTTCCTCTCACTGTGGTCTGTGGCATCTGCCTAGGTTCCAGGCCCCATTAGGATTGCAAATAAACAAAGGGAGAGTAAGGGTATGATGGTTCACTCTCTTACCCCTAGAGAATGTTTTAGTAAACAACTGAAGAGTGAAGTTAAAGGAATACCACTTATAAAAGGAAACTCTTGATGTGGTTAGAAACATAAAAGTGGAGAAGGAAAACCAAGGATTGGTTGAATAAGAACCCTCACTCACCACCTAGTGGTGACATGGTTCATCACTGGGTTCCCACTGGAAAGACCTAGCGTCTTTCCAGTGTGCTACGACGCCTGTTTTGCAGCGGAGCTGGTTCTTGTGAGTGTTGAGGGTGCAAACAGGGAAACCAAATTGTGCTAAAGTGAGTGCAAAAAATAAGGGAAAAATTTAAAAGTGCGTAGTTGTGACAGTAAACTATTTTATTCGGAGTCCAACCAGCACTGGTTAAAAACATATTAGAGTGGAAACATAGGGAGGGTCTCAGTAATTGAAGACACCTAGTCCACCAAGTGAAAAAAATAGGTCAACATGTTTCTGCTATAGGTGAGCCCGAGTCGCTCAGCTTTCATCAGGACCAAAGATGTGTAATCCTCCGGTGGTATGCACGCCCTAAGGTGCACCCTACCGTGAGGAATATTGTGTGAAAAAGTAAAAAGGTATAAAGGATAAGTTGATCCCAAATACTTACGGCTTAGAGCCGATTATGACCCATATAGCAATTTGCTGGGGTCTGTACCTGTAAAGAAAAATATTTTAAATTATCAGCAAAACATTATTACAGTGTCTTATTAGTAGTATATAGTAGTAATCCTTCACCACAAAATACTACCAGATAGTGGATAGAGCTCGACAGGCAGTGTTATTATTTATGCAGCAGGGAATCCTAGCAGCTTGTGTTGGGTATGAGGATTAAGTAAAATATTTCTTTCTACTGATATCCTACCAAATCTATCCCCATGCTTTTATATTAATTTAATAAAATGCTGAGGGTATGTAATAAAGTAATGGCTAATGAGCCAAAGCTTCACTTAATTCAGGAGAAACAATACATGTCCGACTACACTCCCACTCGAGGAGAGGGAAGGTTGAATAAGGGGATCGCAAGAGGTAACATGATCCCTGGAAGATTCAGAGTCTAACAAAAACTCACTTTAAGAGGACGATAATCTCTCCTCATAGGCAGACGCGGTGGCGGGTAAACTTCACGTCGCGTATCTGAAGAGAGACGTCCATAACAGTTTTTAATGTGACACACAAAGAAAAAGTTAATAGTAATTGTTACACAGGTAATAACAATTATTAAACCGGATGCCATTAGCGTGTAAGTGCGGCGCTGGTCTCAAGGGTAGATACATATTGAACTTACATTAGCGCTGACGACTCCCCGCCTAGGACCTGATCAGTCAACACCGCGGCCCGGAAGAACGCCGAGTCTGCGCGGTATGGAATTACATTGTCAGTATAGCGGTCACGTGGGAGTCATGTGACCTCGTGTTAGGTGAATAATCCCTGACAGTTAAAGGGGCCTCGCTGATATTTGAGACGTTAAATCAACCGAAACAGAACCAGGGGCTCGTCAAATATTTAGCACTTTATGTGTATTGAACAAGAGGGTTCGCTGATGTTATGTAAGTTCATTTGATTGTATTAGACTCGCTGTCCCTATGAAACAACAGTGGGTGTATGAGAAACATCCACCTGAAAGTGTGTGATTATATTCTGCTCTGTAGTTGCCAACAGTCACTGTGTGGAGCTCGAGTCTATAATTTTGCGCAGTACCATTACTGTATGAAGTCATTTTCTGGGACCGGAGTGTGTTGGTCTTAATCCTATTGGCCACAGAGGAGACAGGGGTTGAAATGCCATATGAGAAAAAATGTCATGCGGCGATAACCATGGACATGAAAAACTATATTAGCAGTGCTGAAAAACGGGTCTTAACCGGACATTTAAGGCGAGAAAAATCTCGCAAGGTATAAACTGGCATATGTTAACATTCAGTGATTAGTCATAATTCCAGATTAGCACAGTTAATACCTATTCTTCAAAAGAGTAAAAGGAGAAAAGACTTCATAAAGATAAACAAAACAAACGGTTAGCTTTTGGAAGGGTAATTGATATACTGCTCCTGAATACATTTAGCGCCTCAGTATTGAACCCCACGGAATGTCATCATTTAGTCCCTGCTTATGACTGGATAAACGGTGAATCCACCGCTGTTCTTTTTCAAAAAGCAGTCTTTCATCACCAAGAACTTGCTCCACCACGGTCCACCGCATGTCATTCGGTGTGTGGTTATTGGCAATAAAATGGTTCGTGAGTTTTGTCGCATTGCGTTTGCATCGGATGCTACGCCGGTGCTCACAAATCCTTAACTTTACCCGTATCGTGGTCATGCCAACATACTTTAAACCACAGGTGCAGATGATTAGGTATACCACGTTGCTGGTATTACAGTTGGTATGACAGCGTTGTTCCCACTGCTTGCCTGGTTCAAGATTCAAGAATTTTGAATGGGTGGTAAGGTGGCAGATACTACAATCCCCACAAGGAAAATGACCCTTTACTGCTGGGAGCCCCCAAGTCGATAAAACAGTAGGTTCTGGGTTAGTTTGTTTTTTGGCCGGGCGTTTATGGACTAAGGAGTCCTTCAAACTGCTCGCTCTTTTATAAGAGAAAAGAGGTTTTTCCCACTTAAGTTTGTTGCTTGTCAAAATTTTCCAATTTTTCTGGATACTACGGCTCACCATAATGGACATCGTGTTGTATGTTGTTACACACGTTAGTGGGATTTCTTGTGTTTCATTTCTTGGATAGGTCTCCAGCAGAGCATCTCTATTTTGATTGAGGGCTCTCTTCCGGCTCCTGTTGAGTATTCTCTTTGGATAGTTGAGTGCCTCCAGCTTTTCTGTTAGTTCGTCTGCTTGTTTTCTGAAATCCGATAGATCACTACAATTTCGTCTTAGACGAAGATATTGTCCATAAGGGAGATTTTCCCGTAAGGGACGAGGATGTAAACTGTTAAACAACAATAGATTGTTTTTTTGTTGTTGGTTTGTAGTATGTCTTCGTATGAAGCGGATGTTCTCTTTTATTGATGGTGATGTCGAGAAAGGTAATGCTTTCCTTGGCATACTCATATGTAAATCTCAAATGAGGGTCGCAGGTGTTAATCCAAGTAAAAAATGGGGTCAAGGACGCTTCATCTCCCTTCCATAACAGCAGGACATCGTCAATGTAACGTTGCCATAAAACCATATTGGAATTAAAAGGGTTGGTGGGGTCCAGGATGAACTTCTTTTCAAAGCTGTACACATACAATCCTGCCACCGAAGGGGCAAAAGTGCTGCCCATGGAAGTCCCTGTTGTTTGGAGGTAGATCTGGTTCTCATACTCAAAATAATTTCTCTTAAGCGCTAAGGTGGCACAGTCTACAACAAAGCCCTTAGGTACTGAGAAATTCCAATCAGTTTGTTCTAGAATCTCTGCAACTACCTTGATGGTATCATCCTGTGGTATACAGGTATAGAGACTCTCGATGTCTAGAGTCACGAGAAAGGTAGGTTCCTCAGGTAGTTCGATGGTCTTGAGCATAGCCAGCAGACTTTTGGTATCTTTAATATACGTCTCAGTGGACTGTATAATTGGTTTTAGAAAGAAGTCGCAATACTGCGAAAGGGGTTCCAATAGTGAACCAATTCCAGACACTATTGGGCATCCGGGTAGGGGTAGAATGTTCTTATGGATTTTTGGCAACGTGTAGAAATATGGTGTCCTGCCCGCTGAAGATGTAAGGTAATCTGTTTCTTGTTTGGACAACCATCCTTCGGATTCAGCTGTGGAAACCAAATCCAAAATCTCATCCCGGAGACTCTCCGTGGGATCCACCCTCAGGGCGGTGTAGTTGTTTGCGTTGTCCAATAGCCGTCTGCCCTCAGCATCATATGCTACTTTGTCCTGGATCACTATGCCCCCGCCTTTGTCGGCACTTTTTATCACTATATTGGTATTCTTCTTCAGTGATTAGATCGCTTGGTGTTCAATGGCTCTAAGATTTCTGAAGGTAGGAGGACTGTTAAGTGCCTCAACCTCAGAAAGAACAGCTTGTTCAAAAGTCACGATCTCAGGTGGGACGAGATGCGTAGGGGGTGTGAAATTAGACTTTGTTCTAAAGGGAGTATCAGGTTTTGTCAAATCTGTGAGCTCAGTGTCCTTACTCTTTTCAAAAAAACTTTTTAGTCTACGTTTTCTAAAGAACTCATTTAGTTCACAGAGTAATTTGAATTTGTCACATCGTGGGGTAGGGACGAAACCTAGGCCTTTTTCCAAAACAGATTTTTCAGCATCGTTCAGTTTGTAGGTCGACAAATTAGTTATTAAACTTATCTGTTGCTTGGGCCTGCTCTCTGCTCCCCGGTTTTGCTTCGAGTATTGTCCCCCACGGTCTCTGTTTGTTCCCAGTGGACCTGGTTGGATCCCTTGCTCTTCCCCCGGCCTCGTCGGACCTGATCTAAAAAAGGCTGCCGAAAAGAATTTTGTTGAAATTGTGGTGGGGCAAAGTGTGGATTCCATCCCATCATTGGTGGTACAGGAGCTTGGAAAGGGTTGTTTTGATAGGGCATCATACGGCCATCCCTGATAGGGAGAAGGGAAAGCCCGATTTCCCCGTCCTCGTCCACGGCCTCTATTGTCTTTCCTTGTGTTACCTCCACTTGAGCCACTCATATTGGAATCTGCCGAGGAATCTGAACTATAGTCAGTTGTGGTTGGCTGGACATAGTCAGGACTCGAATAGGGATAGACACGGGTGTACGACCATCGTTTTAGGTCCTTCTGCAGTTTCTGCGCTTTCGATTGGGCTAAATTCTCTCTGTACTCATTTTGTTCCCTATTTAGCTCTTTTAACTTCTTCTTAAACCCCGTCAATGTGGCTTTAAATTGGGATTCGGTGGTCTGAATTTCTAAGAGTAGAGTTTCAGAGAGGCGCAATGCTGTTTTAATGAGCAGTATGCCCCGGTCTCTGGTGCAGTGCCATGCTATCTGCGGCCATTCTTTTCAAAAACAATGCATCGTCTAAAAAAATTCTGGGAGCATTAGTCACAAGTAATCCCTTAGGCGCTGCATTGTTATTGAGGTACTCTTTAATCATTGTGCCATGAAGTATGGCTCTGATGCGACTTCTCTTAAGTTCTCCTAATTTTTCCCAATCTTCTGTTTGAGAGATGGTTTGGGCAAGTAAAGTGTCTGAAAAAAGGGAATTATCCCCTAGGAGGGCATTGACCTCTTCCTTGGAGAAAGAGAGACCCAAATCTTCCATTATCCCAGTTTGTAGATGGACTTATTTCTCCAAAATAGTGCAGTCCTTTGTGAGTGTAAACTCTCACAGCTGTACGCTGTCAAAATCACAAATAAACAAAGGGAGAGTAAGGGTATGATGGTTCACTCTCTTACCACTAGAGAATGTTTTAGTAAACAACTGAAGAGTGAAGTTAAAGGAATACCACTTATAAAAGGAAACTCTTGATGTGGTTAGAATCATAAAAGTGGAGAAGGAAAACCAAGGATTGGTTGAATAAGAACCCTCACTCACCACCTGGTGGTGACATGCTTCATCACTGGGTTCCCACTGGATAGACCTAGTGTCTTTCCATTAGGATTGTGCCCTGATCAACAGCCTACACAGCACCCGCTTGCCACAGCTCCGGCCACCCAGCTCCCGGGAACTCCGCTGCGGATATACTTATGCAGGGGCCCGGCAAACCAGGGGGATAGCAGGATAATCCGCTAAGTGTCAGGGCTGAGGACGGAGCTCACTTAGCTCGCGTGCTCCATGTTCGGCAGTTAGCCAAGCCCCCTCTTGTTGAGTTGTTCTATTACCCTCTATCTGCTTGCCTCATGATCCTCTAGAGAAGAGACTCTATCCACGTCCATGTCGTGTCGGATGTCTTTCAGTTCTAGTGTGAGCTCTTTCTTGAAGGATTGAAGATCTTCGTGTAAGGAGGTGAACAGTGACTCCAGGTATGGGCGAGTAATCAGTTCTCCCGGGGAGTAGGCACTAGGAGACCCATCCAAGGGCGCAGCGGGCATTGCATCACCCACCTGCCCTCCCTTGTGTTTTAGGAACATGTCTTTGAGATTACGGTCTTTCTTTTCCCTCTAAGCAGCCATGTTCAGAGGTGGTTAAAGCACCTGGGGAGTAGGTCAGATAGGAGGGTTTTGAGAGGTAAGGTGGGCTCTCTCCTGACATGATAGCCCCAAAATATCAAGATTTGTTCTATATAGCTAGGCCTGGCCAGTGTTGGAGTGGAGTTGCTCGCCCAGGCTGCTCCTCCCCAGGTTCAATGCGTCAATAGGCCCACGCTGCAGCCTGCAGTAAGTGTCAATGTGTGCTAAGCCAGTGATGTCCTCTCTTGCTCGGGCTCTGCAGTGTTGGCTTTGTTCTGAGTATGGCCGGGGCCTCCCAATGAATGTGGCCATCCTTGCACACAGTTATGGAACCAAGGTGGTACCCAACAGTTGGGGTTCCACTTTCAGATCCAGTTGTGTTCTGGCAGGGGGAGGGCAAACATGCGACTGCTCCGTTCCTGGGTCCCAGGGGTCAGGTAGGGGGAGGTGACTTTGTCCCCCTCCCCGGGGTCCTGTGTGCCATGTACCTTGGGCAAGCTCCTGCTTCAAAGGTGCAATTCCCAACTGCTGTCAGGAGGGGCCCCTCCTCCACTGTGGGTCAGGCCACTTCCCTGGGGCTCGTAGGCTAAGAGGCCAAGGATAACCTCAGGCTCCCCCTGGGTCGTGCCTACCACCTCACGGGTGGTCCGCCTCCTCTCAGGGGTGCTTTCTCCACTGTTCTAGTGCTTGCTGCTCAGTCCCAGATCTGCTGTGTTGTCTCAGGCCTCTGTCTCAAGCCTCAGCTCACATGGGCGCTCGGCCCTCATCCGATTAGGGATGAGGCTGCGCCACAGTTGTAATGCTGCTTCGGCCAGCTGCACATGTCAATGAAGGTGGCCTGCACCTAGGCGATGGCGTTGCTGCCAGTCTTCTCAGGCCGACTCACTCAGGGAGCCGGGTGTGTGCCCTCCCCTGGTCCATCAGCATGCAGTCCGCAGTGCTAGTGACCCAGCCTGTAACCAACGGAGGTCTGGAACAGCACACTGAGGTTGCCACCTTCATCCATCCTCTTCAGCACCACAGCAAGCGGCAGTATGCTTCATTAGGCTCTCTCCCTCTGTATCGCGGTGCTATCCAGATGGGTCCAGCGGTGGGGAGCAGAGAAACCTAAAGACACGTCTCATCCACTCGCCATGTTGGCTACGCCCCCAGGGTGACAACATTTAAAGGTAAAAATCTTCACCAGGTGGCAAAAGTATCCAAACAGCGATTGACCTTCCTTTGGCAAGAATTCAGTATTTCTTACATTAGGAGTTTTCCTGTCAAAACGCAAAATCTTCACCATGACCCACCTAATCTGACAGCCTAATGCTTTTTGGCATTATATTTAAATTGAAACCTTTAAAACTTTAAACATTCATATCTTTAGTTCCCCATATTGGAATATTGTGGTTTTTGCGTCACTTTGTCCATTCAATAATTCTCTATTTATATAAATTAAAGTGAGATTTTTGAGTTGTGTTTTTTGTTTTTTAATGCTTAGGTACTCCTAAATACTTAACATATTTAGTTAATCTTTTTGATCTGAGCCATACTTATCACCGGTGGAGCTTAGGTTTATTTAAGTTAATCATACCTTTACTAGACCTAACAAGAATAGTGACAATATTATTATTACAACATTCATATTTAAAATACCCCAGAAGGAGAATGATATTTAAACCAATCTGCAGCCAATATATCATGATGCAGGACTGTGTGCTCATCTCCTCTTCAACAATAATAGTAGTGGTATTATGAGAGAGGAATGTTAATCTAAAGAATTTACATCAAAATAGGTAGGGCATGCATCAAGTTTAGGTATTCCTGGGCAAAAAAGGAGATGTGAGTGTTTGACATAGCAAGCACGCAGTGAGGAGTGAGGAATGAGGAATGAGGAGGAGCCGAGGCAAGTCACGGGGAAGCACGTCAGCCAGCCACTTGTGTTTGGTGGTGACTGGGGCAGGGCCTTCAGTAAGGTTGGCTGCTTGTTCCATCACGTTGCTAAGGCATAGGTTAAGGCGCAGAGTTGTGGCCATGGCTCCAGGGCCATTAGATCCAATGCCTGCTCCCCATGCCCCCTGCTGACAGCAGTCCCATCCTTCACCACACGAAACAGAGCACCAGGGTGGAGGCAGGTAGCGGAGGGCAGAGGCCAAGAAAGAAACACTGGAGGGGGCTTATGGGTGAGGCAGGCTGTGGGTTCAGGTCCTACTGCTCTTTGGTGGGGCCCGTGGCCCGCGGAAGCAGCCATACTAGGTTTGGGTGCGGCTTCTGAATCCAATGTGCTCCCCTTTCCCCTCCTCACTTGAGCCTCTGATGGTCTCCTGGGGGATAAATTGTGTCCCCAAAATGTTAAGGAGCCTAAGCAACCAGCAGGCAGGGCTTCCCTCCTTTGTTGCCAGCCACTGTAATTGATTTATTGCCCATCAATCACTGCAAGTGATTCACATACTCCAATTCTCCAATATCAATGGTACTTGAACCATCGCTAGCCATTGACTGTGTTCTTGACATTTAACTATCACCCATGTTCAGCACTCCTATTGCCCACCTAACTATTCATCTGCCACTGATTGCCAGCCTGCCTGTCTGCCTGCTAATAATTTCTTCAGGCTGGTGAACTTGACAGTGGTGTACTTCTCTCCATTTAGTTTTAAAATGGCAACTTCCGGCTTACTTGGCTTGTGAAGGAGTGGGAGTCCGTTGAGGGCCTTTTAGACTTCTGTGTTTTGTCCAGACTTCAGTTTTTGTTTACAGCAGGCAAGGTACTGTGCTGTGTTGTAACATAGCTAAACGGACTGTGAGGGTGAGTGCAGTGGTTGTGATTGATCACCACGGTAAAGTGAGCCCGGACCCAGCGGAAGCGGCCCAGCAAGGCCTGGTTGCGGTTTTTGGTTTGGTCCAGTGAGTCATTGATAATCCCTTTTACGAACGCCTTTTGTCCATAATTTTAGGCATTGCAGGGAACATCACTGTTCCCCTTCACGAAGCAACTCCCTGATGGGGCCGCCTTGCACACCGCAGCACAAAAGCAGCCCCATCCTGCCCTTTGTCATTCTGTCTGTGACTGATGATTGCCACATACAGAATCACAATGGGCCGGTCTGGACTGCAAAGCATGTGGTGGGCCTCCCCCAGCCTCGGTCTAGGTCACAGCATTCTGTCAGATGGAAGGCGGTGAAACAAGTTAAAAAGAAGGGACTAGAGTTCTTTCACGGTCTCATCATTTTAGAACTGATACATTTTCAATATTATATTCAATGAAGCCATGGTTGCTGCTTTTTTACTTTTTGCAACTAACAACCATTGACAAAGCTAATAGCTCTTGCTTGTTGTAGGTGTAACATTACTTGTTGTGTTATATATCTGGATACAATGACAGAAGAGGTAAAATACCAGTTGGGCGACACACTATACCAAGCACAGATTTTTAGCTTAGGTGTTTTAAGCCACACCCTTAATTACATCGAACACCCCCTTTGGAGAGACCCCCCCAGTTTTTTCATTCCACTTAAAGCCCTGGAAACAACACCATGTCACCGTCACCTCATGGCATGGCACTGTGCATTTATTCATTCATTTATTTTTGACATTTAGAAAGTGCACTGTAATCTGACAGGCACCCTGGCGCTAAGATACCGGAAGAAAGCTAGCGGGTAGACTGCAGAGCTAAACCAAGTGATTATACTCTAGGGAAGATCTTTGTCTTGACTTTCCTACGAATCATCAATAAATCTTGTATTTGCCTTAGTTCCAGAGGAAGGCGACTCCAGAGGCGGGCAGCTGCCACGCCAAACGCTCTTCCCTCCAAAGTAAGTTTCTTTGTCCTCGGAATCATAACAATCATAACAATCATAACAAGATTGTCTGATGAGGAGAGTAGGCTACGTACCGCTTTATACCATCTGAACCTGCCCTGGAGCGGTTTAGACCCCAGTCCATGCAGTGCCTTAAACACGATACATAGAGACTTGAACAATATCCTTTGAGTCACCGGGAGCCAATGTAGCTCTGCCAGCGCCTGGGATGTTGATGACCAACGTGCCCTTGTCAGTGCCAGCTTCGCTGCTGCCGCCTGGATACTCTAGAGCCTTGCAATCAGGTATCTCGAGAAATCCAGTAACAAAGCATTAAATGGTTCAGGCGGCTTAAAATGACACTGCTAACTACTGTAGGTCTTGCCCGAGCTGGCAGTATTGGCAACACTTTGCAAAGTCCTCTGATAAGAGTATAGCAGATTCTCACCAGCTTGTTGACAGGGGATTCCAGGTTTAGTTTGTCATTAAGCTGACCCCCAGTTTACGTACCGTGCTCACAGCAATACTGGCGGAACATTGCCCACCGGCAGTGCAGAATCTCAGTTTTGTTGTTGTTAAATTGTAATGAATTGTCCCTCAACCAGTTCACCATTTCCCACATGCACATATGCAATGTATCCTGGGAGTCAGCATGGTCACCTTCCAAGGACACAATAAGCTGGGTGTCATGGGTGTAATTAACCACACTAATATTATGAACTTTGATGACATCCAAAGCAACCACATGCATGCATTAAACAAAATGGGGCTGATTAAGGACACCTGAGATACCCCATACTCATTGTTGGTAAACTCTTATTGAAACAGGGGAAGTGCTACTGCCTGCTGCCTTTCAGACAAATAAGATTGCACCCAACTCAATGCAACATCCACCAATCCAAAATCTTCCAGCCTTGCAAGGAGGATGGCACGGTTCACCTTGTCGAATGAGAATTTAAATTGCCGATTGACCCCTGTCCGCCCGCATCCGAAGATTGTCCAGCACGTTTACCAAGGCTGTCTCTGTCCCGTGACCTGGTCTGAACCCAAATTGCTCATCCTGCAGCTTGTTATTTGTTTCCAGAAAATGGGACAATGCCCTACTTACCAGGCGTTCCACAATTTTTATTGGATATGGTAGGAGGGAGATTGGTATGTAGTTTTTTGGTCCGTTTGGGTCCAGTGTAGATTTTTTTAAGAGTAGTGGTATAATTGCCTGCTTCCAGCACGGTGGCACCACCCCGCTGCTAAGGGACTGACCACACAACTGGCGAAGAACTGGAAAGACCTCAGATCCAAACTCCTTCCAAATTTTTTGGAGTCCAGCGATGATCCTGAGGAAATTCCCAAAGCCAGTCGGACAAACTCCTCTTCCAAGGCAACTCAAACTGATCCATAGTCGGCTCCTGTATCAATGCCCCAGGCCAATGTTCCCTATCTCGGTTGATTTTTAATTGATCTCTTCCGTCACGGTCCGTAGTGCCGGATGGGATCGTGGCTTACAGGCCTTCCACAATCTTGCTAATCTTATCCTGGAAGAAGGATGCCAATCCATCACATAGCTCCTGAGTTGGTAAAACCTTATTATTTATACATTAAGGACTGGTCATATCTCTTACTATTTTTAAAATACTCTTGGAGCTATGGATGAATTAAGGATAGAATCAGCATAGTATTCAGTTTCAGCAGTTACTATTTCTTTTTTATAGTTTGCTAATTTCTCCTTCCAGCTAGCTTTATCATTTTCGGCATAGTGCTTTCTCCATTGTCTTTCTGACAACTTGCAGTCCAGCTTATGGTTCCTTAAAACCTCCGTGTACCACGGAGCTGAGGGTCTTCCGCGCTTCCTGTTGTTCTTTAGAGGGGCAAATTTGTCAATTGTCCTGGTTAATTGCCTCCTGAAGACTATATAGTTCTCCGCTACCTGCTTCTCAGAGTCGGAGAAAGTCTCTGTGTGAAGTACAGGGTACATTTTTGCCTTCTTTAGCAGTCCCTTCCAGTCCCTGCCTAGAAAGCTCCTTTCTTCCCTAGGCAAGGAACTGGTCCTCCTCATAGGTACCACTCTGAACTTGACCAAATAGTGATCAGACCAACCTAACAGAAGAATGTTGTCCATTGCATTCAAATTTTCCTCAAAGATCATATCTAAAACGTGTCCTTCTATATGCGTCGGTTCTGATACCCATTGCACCAGATTCATATTTGCACAGGACTGAATAAGATTATTATAAGCTGTGTCCATTTTCCCTTTGGACCATAAATTAAAATCTCCCAATACTAACAGACTAGTATGGGTAAGGGCCATATTGCTAATTGCATCAATCAGATTCTGCTATTGCAGTGTATTAGCTGCACCCGGAGGTCTATAGCAAACCATGCCTGTAAATAAATGACCCATCTGATCTTTAACAGAGAAGCCCATATTTCCATGCAAGCGACCTCATCTATATCCAGGGAATTAATGTCCCAGGACTCCTTGAAAATAATCCTAATCCCTCCACCTCGACCACTGGTGTTACCACTTTCTCGTTATGTCTGTTTCCCTTTTAATTATTTACTCTGTCTCCTCCTTTTCTTGCGTTCCTTCCCCTTAATGACTGATCCATAGTAGTCAGGTGAGAAGGGAGGTAGTATATAAGTCCCTCCAATACCTGGAACTAGTGCTTGGCTTTATAGTAACTCTTGTTTAAGGCCCCGAGTGAACGCTAGACCGTCTCTCTGTTTCCCCTGTGTTTTCTCCTTGTTTCCCTTCTTGCCACCTGGAGAACACGGCAACCGCCGCTACAACATTATAGCCGCTGCCAATACCGCGAGGTTGACTGAACGCGGCATCCGCTGCTTGAATTTGAATATACGCGGTCAGAACCGCAAAGAAATCCAAGCGCGGCAACCGCCACCTGGACTGGAATCGCGTCCTGAGCCGTAAGGTAATGCAAGACGCGGCCACAGCCGCCCAATGTAGCAATGCGGCAGAAGCCGCAAGAAAACCCAAGACACGGCCACAGCCGCTTGAGATTGCAATGTGGCAAAAGCTGCAAGGAAACCCGAGACACGGCGCAGCCGCTTGATATGGCAGCAGAGCAGAAGCCGCAAGGAAATCAAGACGTGGCAACCGCCACTTAATAAGGAAACGCAGCTGGAGCCACTTGAAATTAAAACGCGGACGGAGCCGCGAGGCAACACAAACCTGGCTGGAGCCACGAGGCAACACAAACGTGGCAACCACCGCTGGACATGAATACGCGGCCGGAGCCACGAGGCAGATTAAACGTGCAAATTTGCCACTTCACATGGTAAGCGTGGTAGGAGCCGTGAGGGTAAAAAGCAACGCAGTGAAGGAACCGCGTCTGATTAGTGAACACAGCAGGAGCTGCTAAGCCTACGGAAGTACCATTTTGGTTGGGGCTTAAAGGTCCTACTGTTTGTTCCTATTTAGCGAGACTCTGTTTTCCCAGCAGGAAGCATCGCCATACCTTCATTCGTTTTCTCTATTCACAGAGGCGGCCTCCCACGCTATCCCTTCATTCCTTTTATTTGCTCACAGAGGTGCACGGCAGGAGCCGGTGGCATCACCTCCTACGCAGGATATCTTGAGACTTTGTTTTTGTTGTGCCATATTGTGCCAATGGGAACCTTCCTTTTCAGTGGACATTATCCTATCGTACCATAAGGCGTTCTTTTAGGGTAAGAGGATACTTCTGGTTTTCTTTACGCCTGCATTGCATAAGAAGTACTTATTGTTCCTTATTTGGATTCTCACCTCATTCTCTAGATAACAATCTCTTACCTTTCTGTTTTCCAGGGCCTAATGAAGATCGTCCCGCAGACGCCAATTGATTCTCTTTCCTTTGTTCAACATCTTCTGTTGACGTCTCACCTAGTGCCATCCCTTCACATCCCGAAAACACCTTGTGAGTGAGGTAAATTCTCACCCCCTTCCCCTTGGAATCAATCGCCCATACTGAGATCTCTGTGTGGAGGATTGGATTGGAGGTGAGAGGGGAGGCTCTCTTCGTTCCTGCGGTACCTGGTTTTCAGGTAAGTGGGGGTTGTGACAAAAAGCCAAGCCCACGAAAATGTATACCGCCCGAGCAAAGATGGATCAGGAGGGGCTTAATGAGAGTCAGCTCTCCGCGGACTCTCCTTCCCTTCCATCAGCTCAAGACTTAGCGGCTGCGTTAGTGACGCTGCAAAACGAGGTTCAGGTCCTACAACAAGAAAATCAGTCCTTGAAGTCTGATCTACATACTAGACAGGTAAATACCAACTAATGTCCTTCCCGGGGTACTACCCCTAAAATACACCGTCCTGTACTGCAACCAGCCACTTTCCATTACAACACATCAGCAGCGTAAGGGGGGACCACGCCCGCTAGCATCACTGTAGTCACTCCTGTCCCTGTCCCCATAGCAAATCCTGATCGTTTTAATGGGGGTAGCGGTAATTATTGCAGCTTCATGAATTAATGCTATTTACAGTTCATGTGTAGACCTAATGCTTTTCCCGACGACACGGCCAAGTGTCAGGATTACTAGGGTGGCTTGCGGTCTAGGGCCCGCCCCACGTCATGTACCATGTCCTAGGCATTTGTGTGGTAAAGTACATTGCTTTCCTTCAAGGGGGCATTGGTGGTACAATTGTACAACACTGTGATGTAATGTACTCTTTATGTCCTGCAAAGTACTATTTGTATGGAGTTTATCCTCCCCTGTCCGCCTAATGAGTGAGATTTGGCACCCTGAACGCGTCCGCGAGATGCGTGAGGTTTTTGCAACCTCAACGCGTCCGTGAGATGCGTGGTATTTGGCAAGCGGTCACATCCGCGAGATGCGTAGGCATTTTCAATGATCGCGTGTAAGGAAAAAACACCGGGCGTAGTCACGTCAATGTACGTGACCACGCCCAGACCCCTTTGCTCACTATTCTGGGGATTTCTATGGTGTAGCAGCTTCCTCCTGATGCTCTTATCTGGAAATAGAGCTTTGGAAGGCATTTTGGATCTTTTACAGAGTTCGAGTTGATGTCCAGCAGAAGGATTGTTTGGATTGGCGTTTGCAGTTGAAGGTTGCTGAGAAGAAGTTTTGAACAGCAGTTCTTCGAGGATTTTGGATTCCAGCAGCCACGCCCTTTCCAATGTATAGAGTAGGTCGTACTATATAGGTAGGATCAACATAATTATTATTAAGCACAAATTTGGCGCTATTTATGAATAAAGGAATAGAAAGGTAATCCATTGCTTTTAAAAAGGTGTTCTTTGGAATGTTTTGGAAACTTTACATTGCAGTGTTTTTATGTGAAGTATTCTTCAGCAGCTTTGGTTGAAACAATCTGAGTTATTGTTTGAATTGTTCTAGCCGCTATTCTTTCCAGACGTAACCCAGTTTAATGTGAAGTAGCAAAAGAACTTATTTTGCTGAAGAGATTTGAACGCAATTTTCTGAAGTTATACAGTAATAGAAATGGTGTAAAGAGGATATTTACAATGCACAAAGAGTTAGTACTGGTGTAAAGAGGATATTTACAACGTACAAAATGTCATTGAGCCTTCTTATTGTTTAAGAGGTTATTGTGTCTGTGGATTCAAATTCAAGGTCAAATTGCTTTTTATGACTTTTGAGTAACTGTCAATATAGTCTTTAGTTTTGAGAAGCTATCATTGTTTTTTTTATTTGTTGTAGAGTTTCATGTACCATTAGGAAAACTCGCAACATTAACTTTTCCTTTTCAGATCTCCCTCCCTGCAGTTCCCTTCCCCAACACCCTTTTCCCCCTGCTTGATCACTTTAATATTCTGTGTATTTATTACAATCAGAATTGGAGGTATCGAAGGGGGGCCCTTATATCAACTCGACAGATCCTGAGGAAGACTTCATCTGACAGAATAGTGAGCCCACGAATTTTGTTTCCTCCCGATCTGTCTGAGTTGCTATAATGGCCACCTTAGATGATTTGATGGCAGTAATTATAAAAATGCAAGCTGATTTAAATGAAACCATGAATGCAACTGCGTTATTGGCCGAAAAGGTCGATAATATTCAACTTCAGAGTACACCACTTCCTGATGAGATTCCGGATGCCGGTGCTAGGGCGTCCACTAATATTTCAGTCACTGTTCCACCGCAAATTCCCTTAGCTTCTCCAGAACGTTTTTCTGGAGACCCTTCTAAAGTGCAAACATTTTTAACCCAAATTGAGTTACATTATTCCTGCAGACCAACAGCTTTTCCTACCCCTCAATCTAGGATTACGTTCCTTATTTCTTACCTGTCTGGAGATGCTGCTAACTGGGCGGTCCCATTAGTCAGACAAGATAGTGCTTTATTGTATAACTGGAGACGCTTTGTAGAGGAATTTGAAAAGGTGTTTGATAGACAAACTGTGACTCTATCTGCAGACAGGGAATTATTACAGGTAAGACAAGTAAACAGAGATCTCGTTTCTTATCTATCTCATTTTAATAGACTGGTGGCCGAAACCTCTTGGCCTGAAGAAAAGAGAGCTGCTCTTTTTTATCAGGGCCTGAGAGATGAGCTAAAGGACGTTCTCGCCCAAATAGATTCTCAACCAACAGCATGTTCAGATTTGATAAATTTGACCTTACGTCTAGATCATCGGCTCTCAGGAAGAAGGTCAGATAAGAAAAAGAGTGAGAAACCAAATTGGAAAAATGAACCTAGATCTCGAACTCAATTTACACATTCTGAATCCAGTTCTGAACCAATGGAGATCGGAACCCTTAGACAACCATTATCTAAGTAAGAAAAGATAACAGACGCAAAAATGGACAATGCCTTTACTGTGGTCGCAAAGGGCATTTTGTTAAAGATTGCATGATGAAACCAAAAACTAAGGCCCTTATTTATGAGGCCTTGCGTCAGTTTTGCGCCGCCGGTGCGTCACTTTTTGTGGCGCACCAGTGGCGTACGAAATGCGCCTTGTTGTGCCATATTTAAAAAGTGACGCATCTAGGTAGATGCGTCACTTTTTAAACCCCTGCGCCACATTATACCTGCGTCAGGTATAATGTATGCAGAGGGGGCGTTCCCCCGCAAAAAGCCTCGTAATAGTGACGCAGTGAAATATATGAGATTTCACTGCGTCACTTTTAGGATGCTGTTGCGTCAAAATCTTGCGCCTGCCTCACAGCAGGCGTAAGACTGACGCAAGCCCTTTCACATGGGGCTTTCCCCATGTGTAAGGACGAATTGTTGGAGTTGCGTCACTTTTGTGACACACTCCAGCAATGCGTCACTTTTGCGCTTACAGATGCGTCAGAAATACTGACGTATCTGTAAGTCCTTGCGACATGATGCGTCATACATTAAATATGACGCATCATTGGTGTCGCAAGGAGTGCGCATTGAAAAGTGACGCATCGCTGTTTTCACGCAGCGATGCGTCACTTTTCATAAATGAGGCCCTAAATCTTCAAGTGTCAACAAGGCGGCAATCATCGAAAAATCAGATCAAATGTCGGAAAACTAATTTGCCCAAGATGTTTAGAAGGAGATCTCTTGGGTACCATCGCTTACCCTTCCATAAACTCTTGTGTGTCCAATTACAAAGCTCATTTCCGGTTGGCAGTGCAAATTCAAATAACTCTTAAAATTTGGCAAATGGAAGTTTTAATCAATTCTGGAGCTACAGGAAATTTTGTTGATCTAGAAACTGTACAAAGACTAAGTATCATTTGCGAGAAAAAAGAGACACCCAAAATAGTTCAAGCAGTTGATGGGAAGGTTTTGTCTGGAGGGCCAGTAACAATGCAAACTTCCAAGGTGGTTATGATTTGTGAGTACTCAAAGAAACAAAGACATATGGAAGAAGTGCAATTTGATGTGATTCAAGCTCCTCAGTATGGGTTTATTCTTGGAATGCCTTGGCTCTGTTTGCATAATCCTCTAATCGACTGGCAAAAAAGAGAACTTGTATTCCTCTCTGATTTTTGTCAGTCATCTTGCTTAAAAACTTTGGAGCCAATTGTGAGTCAAATAGCAACTGCGGAAGAAAAGGAGACAATATTACCCAAAGTTTACAGAGAATATCAAGAGGTGTTCAGTGAAGAGAAAGCAGCAAAACTCCCACCTCATCGTAGCTATGATTGTCAGATTGACCTCATACCAGGATCTTGTGTAACAAATTGTAGAATTTATGCTTTATCGGAAAAGGAAAATCAACATTTGAGATACTATCTAGATCAGTATTTGGAAAATGGTTTTATCCGCCCTTCTAAGTCTCCAGCCGCCTCCCCTTTGTTTTTTATCCAAAAGCAAATGGGGAATTAAGAACCTGCATCGACTATAGGGCACTGAATAAAATAACTATCAAGAATAAATACCTGTTGCCGTTAATCCCTGTGCTTTTGGATCAAGTCAAAACAGCAGTGATTTATACCAAACTTGATCTCAGAGGGGCTTATCATCTGGTACGAATCAGGCAGGGAGACGAGTGGAAGACTCCATTCAAAACTCGATATGGCCTGTTTGAATATTTGGTAATGCCATTTGGCCTTTGTAACGCCCCAGCAGCCTTTCAATTTTTTCGCAATGATGTTCTACGAGAATTTTTAGACCTGTTTGTTATCGTCTATATAGATGATATTTTAATCTACTCAGACTCTGTGGAAGAACATGAAGGCCATGTAAAACAAGTTATAAAGACTCTGCAAACACACAATTTGTATTGTAAACTAACAAAATGTGACTTTCATGTGTTTGAAGTAGAATTTTTAGGAGTGTTGCTCACGCCAACGGGTATGAAAATGACTGATCGAAAAATTCAAGCAGTAGCTGAATGGCCTAGCCCAAATTCAGTTTGTGATGTACAATGTTTTTGGGGTTTTGCAAATTTCTATCGTCGATTTATTGATCACTTTTCTGCAGTGGTAGCCCCTATCACTAGATTACTTAGAAAGAAGGTAAAGTTTGAATGGACTTCCGAGGCTAATGATGCATTTCAGAAATTAAAGAAAGCTTTTACAGCAGCCCCAATTTTAATGCATCCAGATGTTAATAAACCCTTCATAATTGAAGCAGATGCTTCAGATGTGGCAATTGCAGCCATTCTTTCACAAAGACACCCTAAAACTGGCCAAATGCACCCGGTGGCATATATGTCTCGGAAATTGAATTCAGCAGAGCAAAACTATATTATCGCAGAAAAAGAACTACTTGCTATTCTAGAAGCATTCAAAGAATGGAGACACTATATAATGGGAGCAAAATTCACAGTAACTGTATATACGGATCATAGAAATTTGCAATTCATGAGTTCAGCCAGAATGTTGACACCAAGACAGTTAAGATGGATGATGTTCTTTGCAGAATATGATTTCATAGTAACTTATCGTCCAGGACAAGACAATAAAAAAGCAGATGCTCTTTCTAGAAAAGACTCTTCTTTGCACAGGTTTGAAGAAGGTCCACAAGCAATCATAGATCCAGATAAAGTACTTTGTTTGTTATCTGCTGATCAATTCTTTGAAAAAATTAATGAAAACTTCTCTCCTTTTCAATGGAAAAAATGGGAGAATAAAGATGAGAATCAGACAATCAAAGAGGGAATACCATTCCATGGAAAACAGATTTATCTCCCTACAGAGGAATTACAAAGAACTGTTTTCAGTTGGTTACACTCTCATCCAATGGCAGGACATCCTGGTCCCAAAAAGACTGTAGAAAAAATACAAAAATTATTCTGGTGGCCAACTCTTCAGAAAGATGTAACTCAAATGGCTCAGATTTGTGAAACTTGTGCAAGATTTAAAACAGATCACAGTAAACCAAAAGGTTTGTTACAAGTTTTACCCACACCAACCAGACCTTGGGAAGATATCTCCTTAGACTTTATTACAAATCTCCCGCAGAACAATCAGCATTCAGTCATCTTAGTTGTTGTAGACAGTTTAAAAAGTACGCCCATTTCATTGCTTGTAAACGATTGCCTACGGCAGGGCAATTGGCACAAATCTTTCTAAAGAATATTGTGCGGCTGCATGGTTTGCCTTCAGTACTGTTATCAGATCGAGGTTCTCAGTTTTCATCCAAGTTTTGGCAACAATGGTGTCAGTGTCTACAGATTACGTCAAATATGTCTACCAGTTATCATCCACAAACGGATGGTCAAACCGAACGACTAAACCAAACATTAAAACAATATTTGAGATGTTATGTAACAGATTCCAAAGAGTCTTGGTTAGATTTGCTGAGGTTTGCTGAAATAGCTTATAATTCATCACCTCATTCCTCCACAGGATCTTCTCCTTTTGAAGCTCTTTATGGATACCTACCAAAGACAATTCCTTTAACATTACCCAAAGAAGAGAGTAATGCACCTGCAGTACAAGACACAGTACAACTCATGCAGACTGTTCATCAGAAAATTCACAAACGATTGCTACAGAGTAAGGAGAAATACAAACAGCAGTATGATAAACACCATCGAGCAGGACCAATGTGTGTTTCAGGAGATAAGGTGTGGCTATCCACAAAGAACTTACATTTTAAACACAAGAACATGTTTCACCCCAAATTCATCGGTCCATATCCAATAATTCGTCAAGTTAATCCAGTGACATACAAACTACAACTTCCCAAGAACTTGCGAATTCATCCTGTGTTTCATACGTCTTTGTTAAAACCAGCTAGACAAAATGTAGTTCCCAGACCAGCACCGATCTTGATTCAAGGCAATTGGGAATATGAGGTGCGAAAGATATTGGATTCTAAACGTAGAGGTACAAAACTGTGGTATCTGGTTTCTTGGAAAGGTTATGGATCTGAGAACGATTCCTGGGAACCGGCTGAACATATTCATGCCCCTCATTTGTTACGCAGGTTCCATCTCCTCCATCCTTCAAAGCCGGACCCTAGACCGCTCTTGGGAGGGGGGAGTACTGTCAGGATTACTAGGGTGGCTTGCGGTCTAGGGCCCGCCCCACGTCATGTATCATGTCCTAGGCATTTGTGTGGTAAAGTACATTGCTTTCCTTCAAGGGGGCGTTGGTGGTACAATTGTACAACACTCTGATGTAATGTACTCTTTATGTCCTGCAAAGTACTACTTGTATGGAGTTTATCCTCCCCTGTCCGCCTAATGAGTGAGATTTGGGACCCTGAACGCGTCCGCGTGATGCGTGGTATTTAGCAAGCGGTCGCATTTTCAATGATCGCGTGTAAGGAAAAAACACCGGGCGTAGTCACGTCAATGTACGTGACCACGCCCAGACCCCTTTGCTCACTATTCTGGGGATTTCTATGGTGTAGCAGCTTCCTCCTGATGCTCTTATCTGGAAATAGAGCTTTGAAAGGCATTTTGGATCTTTTATAGAGTTCGAGTTGATGTCCAGCAGAAGGATCGTTTGGATTGGCGTTTGCAGTTGAAGGTTGCTGAGAAGAAGTTTTGAACAGCAGTTCTTCGAGGATTTTGGATTCCAGCAGCCACGCCCTTTCCAATGTATAGAGTAGGTTGTACTCTATAGGTAGGACCAACATAATTATTATTAAGCACAAATTTGGCGCTATTTATGAATAAAGGAATAGAAAGGTAATCCATTGCTTTTAAAAAGGTGTTCCTTGGAATGTTTTGGAAACTTTACATTGCAGTGTTTTTATGTGAAGTATTCTTCAGCAGCTTTGGTTGAAACAATCTGAGTTATTGTTTGAATTGTTCTAGCTACTATTCTTTCCAGACGTAACCCAGTTTAATGTGAAGTAGCAAAAGAACTTATTTTGCTGAAGAGATTTGAACGCAATTTTCTGAAGTTATACAGTAATAGAAATGGTGTGAAGAGTATATTTACAATGCACAAAGAGTTAGTACTGGTGTAAAGAGGATATTTACAACGTACAAAATGTCATTGAGCCTTCTTATTGTTTAAGAGGTTATTGTGCCTGTGGATTCAAATTCAAGGTCAAATTGCTTTTGATGACTTTTGAGCAACTGTCAATATAGTCTTTAGTTTTGAGAAGCTATCATTGTTTTTTTTTATTTGTTGTAGAGTTTCATGTACCATTAGGAAAACTCGCAGAATTAACTTTTCCTTTTCAGATCTCCCTCCCTGCAGTTCCCTTCCCCAACACCCTTTTCCCCCCGCTTGATCACTTCAATATTCTGTGTATTTATTACAATCAGAATTGGAGGTATCGAGAGGTGGGCCCTTATATCAACTCGACAGATCCTGAGGAAGACTCAAGGTGGCTTTTGTTATATCCTATCTTATGGGTGTAGCGGTGAATTGGTCTATCCCCTTAGTAGCAACAGATGACCCTTTATTTCATAACTTTCCTGCTTTTCAAGAACAGATGAGAAGACTGTTCGACAAACATGAATTCATGCAGGCCAGTGATACTGAACTGCTGAATCTAAGACAGGGAAAAAACTCCTTGCTTTCCTATGTCACTGATTTCAATCGACTAATGGCCGAAACCCGATGGCCGCATGAAAAAAGAACCTCCTTATTTTATAAAGGGCTGAATGATGAGCTATAGGACGTTTTCTCCCAAAAAGTTGAGCCCCCAGAGGAATGTATCGAATTCATAGATGAAGTAATCAAATTGGACCACAGACTCCGAGAAAGACATGGCGAGAAAGGGAGGGTGGATATTCCACGAGTATTACAGTATAAAAATCCCAAGAAAGAGGAGCAAAGATCAGTTACAGAAGAACCTATGCAGATAGGAAGAGTTACGGGTCCTCTGACGAGAGAGGAAAAAGAAACAAAACGTAGTCTGTATTTATGCCTATATTGTAAAAAGGGAGGCCATTTTGCATGAGAATGTCCTGTGCGCCCTAAATTCGTCGGTCCCCGAAAGACCTTTGCGCTTGCATGGAACAGTTAAGACACCTCTGTAGCCAGAGTGCCCAAACACTTTACCATCAGCGTGACTTTGGTATTATCCAGTAGCAATCGAGTGACCATTTCTGTCCTCTTGGATTCTGGAGCTAAAGGAAACTTCTGGGACAATGAATTAGCCTCTTCCTTAGGAGTCATTTGTATACAGAAAGCAGAGCCTGAAACGGTCAGAGCCGTTCTCAGGACTCATTACTCACTACAGCATTGTCCTCAGGACTCATTACTAGACATACAGCGCCTTTAACATTGGTTTATGAAAATGGACATTGAGAAGAAGTCACATTTGATCTCATAGACACTCCAGCCTTTGGTGTGATTCTTGGGGTACCCTGGTTGCAAAAACATAACCCCAAGATAGATTGGGTACGGAGAACTGTGACTTTGGATTCTAATTTTGCATCCAAAACTGTTACCAAGAAGACATTGATTGGGCTTCTACTTTGGAATGTGCCTCTTGTAGCATTCAAAAGCTCGACCACCTCCCTAGCTACTATGACCAATATTCTGATGTGTTTGATGAGGTAAAAGCCACAGCATTGCCACCTCATTGTGATTGTCGAATTGATCTAGAATCCGGAGGCATATTACCCTGTAGTCGCATCTATGCTCTGTCAGAACCAGAGACTACTATCTCAAAGAATATTTGGACAATATGTTGAAATGTGTCTTTATCAGACATTCCTCCTTGCCTGTTTTGTCTCCCCTATTTTTTATAGCGAAGCGAGAAGGAGGCCGTCGCCCCTGTATATATTACAGGTCGCTAAATAAAATCACCATAAAAAACAAATACCCATTACCACTCATTCCTGTATTATTGGACCAAATCAAAGACGCCATTGTGTTCACCAAAATCGATTTGCGAGGAGCATACCACCTCATAAGGGTGCGTGACGGGGACGAGTGGAAAGCAGCATTCAGGACCAAGCTCAGATTATTTGAATACTGTGTGATGCCGTTGGGGCTATGCAATGCCCCTGCGGCATTCCAGTTTTTTATTAATGAGATCTTTCGGGATTTTCTGGATCATTTTTTGATCGTCTACATAGGCGACATACTGCTCTTTTAAAAAAATCATATTGAATACAAAGAACAAGTCAAACAAGTGCTACAAAGGTTAAGAGAACATCATCTTTTCTCTAAACTCGAGAAATGCACTTTTCCTGCTGATACAGTAGACTTTCTGGGGTTTGTAATTTTTGCCAATGAGATAAGAAAGGATTAAAGAAACTCAAGACTATCCTGTCCTGGCCTACTCCTACCAGCGTTAAAGACATACAGTCATTGCTGGGATTCGCAAACTTCTATCGGAGGTTTATTACACATTTATCAGACCTATTTATACCCATAATGCGACTGGTTAAAAAAGGAGTGCCATTTATTTGGTCTCCAGAAGCACAGAAAGCCTTCAATACTTTAAAGAAGGCATTTTCTTCTGCACCCGTCCTCATACATCTTGATCCTACTCTCCCTTATTTTGTAGAGGCAGATGCTTCTCTAAACGCTGTAGGAGGTGTTCTCTCCCAAAGAGATACTAACGAACAGATGCATCCTATCGCCTTCTTTTCTAATAAACCACTGCCAGCAGAACAGAATAACACCATGGCAGATAGAGAACTTCTGGCAATTCGGAAAGCGTTCCAAGAATGGAGGCATTACCTCTTGGGGGCCAAACATCCCATCACAATATATTCTGATCCCAAGAACTTGGAATTCTTTCGTACAGCCAGAGCATTGACCCCCAGACAAATGTGTTGGGTTTCCAGCAACATTGCTTGTGCTATGTGCTGCCGATGCTCAGACGAGCGCAGACGGGCTTTCCTTTGGTACGCCTTCGTCGTGCCTGCTGCGTGCGACCGCTGTGTGGTCGCTCGAGTGTGATGCTATATACGCAACACTGTGCAAAAACTAGAGCGCTAACCCCACAGCACGACAGGCCCACTCTAACAGGTGGGCACCGCCAGGGTTCGTATGCACGATTGGCTTCAAACAGTTAAAAAAACAATTCACCACTTTGATTTGTTTAAAAAGACAGCCTATATGTGCTAATAGCAAGCAATTTTAAAAAGCACTACTCGCTGCAACCCTCCAGATCATGAGTGCTATTGGCTTCAAACAGTTAAAAACAAGTTCACCACTTTGTTTTTTTTAAAAGAACTGCATATATTTGCAAAAGCAAACAATTTAAAAGTGCTACTCGCTGCAGGCCTCCCGATCACGAGCAGTTTTCAGATATCTTTGAGGCGTGGTCGCTCCAGTGTGACACTATATACGCGACACTGTGCAAAAAATAGAGTGCTAACCCCACAGCACGACGGGCCTACTCTAACAGGTGGGCACCGCCAGGGTTCGTATGCGCTTTTGGCTTCAAACAGTTAAAAAAAACAATTCACCACTTTGATTTGTTTCAAAAGACAGCCTATATGTGGAAATAGCAAGCAATTTGAAAAGCGCTACTCACTGCAACCCTCCCGATCACGAGCGCTATTGACTTCATACAGTTAAAAACTATTTCACCACTTTGATTTGTTTAAAAGAACAGTCTATATGTGCAATAGCAAACAATTTAAAAGCCCTACTCTTGCAGCCCACGCGATCACAAGCAATTTTCAGATATCTTTATGACTCATGACTGCCACTTTTTCAAAGGGCCTATGGACAGGGGCATAGTGAACCCTCCCCCACCCCACCCCTTGCTTTATGAACTACCGCAAGAGGGAAATTCTTGATGGGCCTCTTCTGTCTGCAACTCTGCAGTCAAAGGCTCAGCTCATAATTAATATGAAAAGGTGGGCGAGCGATTGAGTGAAGGGATGGATAGATGGCTGGATTAATTAGTGAAAGGGTGAATGGAGGAATGAAAGGGTGAATGGATTGATAATGAGAGAAAGGATGAAGTGATGTTATATTATGTTATGTTATGTTATGTTAACTGCATTTCTTGAGAACACAGTCACACAAGGGTGTCCTGGTGCTGGCTACTGTCTTTTTAATTGCATGGTGTGTATTGGCCTATGTGGCAAACAGCAGATTTTGAGCCCCTTCCTGAATGTCAGCAGCTCTGTGGCGTTCCTGGGATGGAAACAAAGCTTATTCCATGCCTGAGCGGCGCATGGACAAAGCTTCTACCACCCCAGGTCACTTTTTTGTCTAAATCAAATCAAATCAGGTGTTTGTTAGGCGTGACTACTCACCTGTAAGGGTCTCAAGGTTCTGGGGGTTATGGGGGGGGGGGAAGGGGTTCACAGGTTCCAGTCCATCAACGAGGGGTTCTGTCGAAGAGCCAGATTTTGAGGTTTCTTGTGAAAATGGGGTGCGATGTTATCTGTCTGAGGTGGAGCAGAAGGTCATTCCAGGCACTGGCTGCGTGGAAGGAGAAGGAGCGGTCTCCTGATCTGGTCTCTCTGGTGCGTGGGCTGATCGTAGGGTCCTTTGGAGTGCATGGAATTTAAGTCGGCTGTTCAGGTATGCTGCTCCGGTGTTGGGGATGGCCTTGTGAGCATGGGTTAGCATGTTGAAGGTGACTCTAACTTCAATGGGGAGCCAGTGGAGTGTGCGCAGGTGCTGGGAGATGTGGCATTGTTGAGGACCAGTCTTGCGGCGGCGTTTTGGATGTTCTGTAGCTTGCGGGTGAGGTTTTTGTTTATTGCTAGAGGTATAACCACCCCTTTTGCTTCGGCGGAGCTAAGAGCTCTTCTGGCAATGTACCATTGGACACGCTGTTTCAGGTAGTCTAGGCCAATTCTGTGAAGGGCCTTGAAAACCGTACACAAGGATTTGAAATGCACTCGTTGTTTTACTGGGAGCCGATATAGGGATGGATGAGTGAGTGGAAGAATGGATAGGAGAAAAGGTAAATAGATGAATATATGGGTGGAAGGGTAGATGAATGGGTAAAAGGTTGGATAGATAAGTGAAAGGATGGATGGATTGACGAATTGATACATGAAAGGGTTAATAGATGGACGGATGAGTTAAAGGGTGGATGTCAGGATGGATGAGTGAGTGAAGGAGTGATGGAAGGGAGGGTAGATGGACAAAAGACTGGATAGGTGAGTAAAGGAGTGAAAGGGTGGATAGACTAACTCTGAGTCAGGGCCTGTAAGGCATCTTTCAGTGTAATGATGGAGTATATGGTTCAACTTGCCCCATTAAGCAGGCCCTCCAGGATTTCGCGGTATCGCAATTTGCAAAAAAATCGCGAAATTGGCAGTTTTGAAAAAATGTTGCGATTTTTACAAAACTGCCCGCGAAATTTGGACGGTTGGTCAGCTCTTGGAAGGAGGCCCCATTTATGTGTCTGTGCTGGCAGGACAGCTGTCTGCAATGTCAAAATGTGTGGCATATTTGTTAGGCCTTTGCAGACATCAGTTACAACAATGTCTGTCTAATGTTTCCGGAGCTGGGGGGAAGTCTCTTTTTAGCAGATCTCGCCCGACCTGCTGGAATGTCGGCCCCACGTGTGTATTTCTGCACATGGCCCTCGTAGGGAACAGGGGCGGCTTTACTCCTAGAAGTAACCTCCGCCCCTCCCACCTATGGTGAATCTCTGGTAAATGTAGTAAAAGCGAGATTTCCGACAGCCTGCGCATCCTGTGGGGTGAGGAGGTGTGGGGGGACGGGGGTCTGATTTGACCAGCGGCAACTGTGGGCATTTAAATGAAGAGCAAACTGCGAGGGACTGAAAGATGTGAAGCGTGGAGAGGTGGGAGCTACGAATGAGACGTGAGGGGTGGCGAACGGGGAGGGCTGGATGATGTAGATGCGAGGGGAAGAGAGATTGGAGGAGGGTGAAAGGTGAAGAGACAAGAATAGCAGAGAAGTGTGAGATGTGAACGAAGAGTGAAGGAGCTAGAGAAGGAAAGGTTGGAAAGAAATGGAAGGTGTGAGTTGCAGAGGGTGGGAGGAAGATTGAGATGGCAAAGGAGAGACGGGATAGAAGAATTAGGTGTGCGAAAGGAGGCCAAGGCTAAAGAAGGGAGGGAAGGGAGAGGCTTTGAGGGGGGCAGAACGAGGTTGAGATTGGGGAAAGAGTAACAGAAGAGATGGAAGAAGAAGGGAGAATGAGTACAAGATGTAGAGAGCGGTGTGACAGGAGAATAGAGATGCGAGGAGAATGAGTAAAAGGTTCCCCGAGCAGAAATGAAGGGGGGCGGCGAGAGTTTGAGAGCTGAAGTGGGGGGGCAAAGAGGAGGGAAGAGAAGAGGAGGAGAGGTGGGGAGTTTTATTATAAACGAGAGACAAAGATAGAAGACATGGGAATACAAAGGAGAAGTGCGGGAAGTGAATGCAGGAGAGAGGCAGGAAGGACAAACTGAAAGCAGGAGGGAAAGGCATGAAAGGAAGAACCGAGGCAGAAAAGTGGAGTGAAAAAGAGAGAAAAAACAACATAGAAGAGAACAGAGCGAGTAAGGAGGAAAGAAAATTTGAGAGAGATTGATTAGAAGCACTGGAGTGGGAATGAGAAGTGATGGAAGCAAGAACAAAACTGAAAACGAGAAAAGAGAAAGGGGAGGCAGGAAATAAAGAGAACGGAAAGGGAAGGGGCAATGAAAACAGAGGAAAGGAAGAGGAGTGACAAGGATTGCGAAAAATATCAGAAAAGCAAGAAAACGAAGAGAGAGAAGGAACGAGTCAACGATTGAAATGGAAATTACAGGATTATTTTAGGTCTGTGTTGACAGTACAGCTGTCTACGATGTCAGTATGTGTTTCTTATAGCATAGGGCTTTGCAGGCATCAGGGTGTCAATACTCATGCTCACAAAATTCTGTTGAATGTAACCAACAAGAAAACTACAATTATCAGGCTACATAAACTATCAATTTCTTTTTAGATGGCAACCAGTGCTGGAAAGTAGGAGGAACCCACCTGATCTCACTTCCGGCAGCTAATTTCCCAGAGAAAAATGCTGAATTTGTCCTGGTGTCTGATAACTCAGCAGCGCCTGCACGCTGTTTGTGTACAGCTGGGTACAACAACGTGCAAGCAGGACGGCTTTCTTATTTCAAAATTCAGCTGGGAGCAAAAGTTATCTTACCTCTATTAAAATCCCCTCGAAACGTAACCCTGTAAGTTATTTTAAAATGCAGCCTCTATGTAACCAATTGAGTAACCTAGAACAGATTTACTGTCACATTTGTCACCTGTTACCAATATCTTTGCAGCAAATTAAAAAATATATATATATTATTTTGCGGCCAATGTTGCAGGGCATCAGTGGCACCCACAATTGGCAAAAGAGGGTGCCTGAGGAAGAGGTATCCTGCCTCTCGGATCTGTAGGCAGCGATGCCCCATTAGGGGTGTATACATGGCACTAGAACATCTCAGGGATAAATACAGCTCCCTCCCACGAAGTTAGAACTGGTGAGGGCTTATGTAGAGCTACAGACACTTAAAACATGCCTATTTCAAAGTGAAAGACTCTGCTAAAACAGCTTTCATTGATTTCAGGCTGAAAAGGAATGATTATGAGTAAAATATCCACATTCCACATTCCACATTTGTGCCGCTAAATTTCCAAATTTGTGCCGCTAAATTTGCTAGTCCATGCCATAATATCCTGGGGGTCTGATTGAGACAAAACAGTGCTTGAAAGAAAAAGATAAACAAAAAGATAAGAAGAATCCCTCAATGGAAATACAAAAATTGCATTTCCCCAATATCTGTGATACAAGTTTGTACGAGGGAGGTTCAACAACAGTGCTTTGACTGTTCTCCCTAGACAGATTCTCCCTAATGATTACATCTCAGGGGTTGAGGTGATAGTGGGGGTAACTTTGGCTGGTTCCCTTCTCACTTCTCTGCCATCTTTTGGTGCTTTAATTTTTGCACCAAGTGCCTTGCCTGCTCCTTTAGGAGTGGGAGTGGAATTAGGAAGTCCAACATTTACTTTCTTTCCAGTGGCAGAGTGGATAAAGCATTCCTGAGTTGTTAGAAACTAGCTGGGCTGCCATGAGAGGAAAGTTCCTTCTTCAGAGGGGCTAATGAGGGGTATCAAGTGTCATGCCCATTAAGTATGAGAAATTAAGAGCATGGCACCCCATTTGCTCCTGCTAGTAACCCATGTCAATCACTTAATTATGGGGCAAAAACCTTTATTCCAAGGGCTAGGGAACCTGTATGGGAGGCCGCGTTAGGTCACTCACAAAGTATATGGGTGGAGCAGAACTCCTTGTCAACCATTTGGATTTCATTTTGACATTCGATAACGAGTCTCCCACAGTGAGTAGAAGCTATATTGTGAAGTTTTTCTTGGCGATTGAAGCTCTAAAGTTGGTGAAATAAATAAATAAATGTGGCTATTCACTCATTCGCTTTGACTCCTCATTCTACAAGTAACATTGGTTCTTTGACTATTGCAAATCTGGTCTTGCAAAACTGTGATTTCTTCCTAAAGAGAGGGATTGATGTTGGCCCTCTTGTTGAGCATTTTGAACCCCTGGTTCAACTACCGAATATTTAAGAAGAATCCCAGTCAATAGTGGTTGATGCAGTGGGGCCAGATTATGATTGTATACAGGGGAATTCCAGAGATATGGTGATTTCATTAGAGCAAGGAGGACGAGTAATTAACATTTTGCAATATCCTGTAGCTGATCCCCATGCTGCGGAGTCTAAGGATGATCTTTCGCAGTGAAGTTGGGTGGTGAGTGCTTTGAATGTCACCCACACTTCAACCATGAATAATGTGCTCTTGAGGTAGCTTGGATGGGCTACCTCTGTCATTGAATATGGCTGGGTTGGGTCACGAAGAGACAGAATTAAACTTCCCAGAGTCTATTAATACTATAATTTTATGTTTATGAGAAAACTGGTCATGTACAGAGTTTACCATTAATGGTTATTTTGTATTGTCTTGTAATGCAAGACGTCGGAAATAGGCAATGGTAGTTTACAGGATGATAATTCTACTTAATAATACAGTTAACTGGAACTATGTAGGTTATACACGTCCTTCGAATGTGTGTCTTTTCTTGAAATTGGCTTCTCAAGATGTGAGTGACCATCCTTCTTTTTTACCTATTAGGGATTATGTATTGTATTTTCCATCTGGAAAACCAATTAATTTTCTGGTGAGTTCGCCTGCTTTTGTTCATGATATTAGTGTTATTAAAGATTGGTCCCTGGTTATTTTCATGGGTTACCTAAATGCAAAGGTATCTAATTCTTCTTCTTCTACTTTTGCTGATGTTGAAAAATAAATAGTTAGATCTATTCCGGAGATTTTGCTCTCAGATACAATTGGTAGGGATAAGTGGGGGTTTCTGTTACTTGAAACTCTTGAAAAATATGATTTATTATATTAAATGGAAGTTCTCCTGTGGGTGGGCAAATTTGCCTCATATACTTTTCCTTCAACTTCCGCACAGTCTACTTGATTGTGCGATAGTTTTTTGTCGGATGTTTGGGGCTTGTGAGAAAATTACAGTATTTCCTACTGATATGAGTTTAGATGGTAAATTGGTGGCCTTTGATCTTCAGGTATTAGTTCCTGGTAAACCTTGTTGGGAATATTTGATTTAATAAGTTGAATGGCCACACCTTCTGGACACCCATGAATATTGCAACCTTAAGTGGTAGGATTACTGGAGTTTGTGCTGACCCTTAGGGATTTATATGCAATGATCCTCTGTCTATCTGGGAGTCCTATATAAATGTGCTCATAATTTGTACTCTAGACCCGAAGGTCCTTTTTCATGGTAAAGGTGCGATTCCTCATTAACAGCCTGATTCATCAAAGACCTGTTTTGCGAGTCTATAATAGCGATTCATAAGGAATCGCTATTACAGGCTCGCAAAACGGGATTCATGTAGGAATCGCAAAAAAAAATGCGATTCCTACATATTTCTTATTTGCGATTAGCAAATTGCTAATCGCAAATAAGGAATAACCCCCCATTCATTCCTACGGGCCAAAAGGCCCCTAGGAATGAATGGGGAGTATTCCTTATTTGCGATTAGCAATTTGCTAATCACAAATAAGATAGCGATTTAAAGGGTGCCAGGGGTGTCCAAAGGACACCCTGTAGCACCCCTTAAATGCAAATTTAAACAGGTGTTGCGCACACACATGTCCAAAGGACATGTGTGTGTGTGCAACATGCAACTTAGAAAAATGCTTTTAAAAGCATTTTTCTAAGTTTTCGCTATTTACCACGAGGTTTGACCTTGCGGTAAATAGCGGGCCGAAATTGCGAATTCGCTATTTAAAAATGGATGATGAATTGTATTTAAGGAATCTCAAATAGAGATTCCTTAAATGTAATTCCTCGCAAAATAGCGAAATCGCTATTACCGATTTTTGCATTTGGGATGATGAATCCCAAATGCAAAAATCACACTCGCAAAGGGCCAGATTCTCAGAATCTGGCCCTTTGCGAGCGCAATTCAGCTGGATTAATCACGCTGTAAAGGTATTAATTCAGGAAATGAATTTCCTGAAAAGAAAACAGTTCTTGTGGTTCTTCTTGGTTAGACAGCAGGAAATTGACATCCATGCTACATGTCGCTCATGCCGTGGTCACCAGCAGACTCGACTATTGCAACGCACTCTATGCCAGAATAAATAAAAACCTCAGAGCAAGCTACAGAACATCCAGAACACCGCCGCAAGACTGGTTCTCAACCTGCCAAGACACTGCCACATCTCCCAGCACCTGCACATACTAAACTGCTTCCCATCGAGGCACGAGTCCCCTTCAAGATGCTCACCCAAGCACACAAGGCCCTCCACGACACCGGAACAGCATACCTGAACAGCCGACTCCAATTCCATGCACCCCAAAGGACCCTATGATCAGCCCAGCTCTCCTACGCCATGGTCCCCAGCACCAGAAAAAACAAATTGGGAGGCCCCTCCTTCTCCTTCCTCGTGGCCAAAGCCTGGAACGCCCTTCCGCTCCACCTCAAACAGACAACATTGCTTGTCATCTATGCTAGGAACCTCAAAACCTGGCTCTTCGACGGACCTACTCCTTGATGGACTGGAACCTGGACCCCAACCCACCCCCAGCACCTTGAAACCTTTGCGGATGAGTAGTCGCTCTTAACAAATGCTTGATTGATTGATTGATTGATTGACATGTGCTACTTCTAAACAAATACTGTATTTCAGAAAGACAGTGTTTGATTGTTCCCCCTCTCATGTTCCTATGGCACTTTGGCATTATATACAAGGTCAGATGCTTTAACAGCAACTTTTATGATATGAATTGCGTCGGTGTATATTACACCTAGTGATGATGTCGCACTACCTCATTAGCATGTGTGTTTGGCCCTAGGAAATGAGGAAACACTTTGACTTTGCACTTGTGCTTTTTTACAGACTCACTAAGGTTTGCAAAAAAGTGAATGTTAGAATGCTTGTTTTAATCTTAGCCACTGGTAATTACTTGGGCCCCATCCCAATTCATCATTATTTTGCACACCATGCCACCTCAGTTTGGAACCAGCTATATGCAAATCAGTCTTCACCCTGCTTGAATGGGATCAGTCTCCAGAACTGCCAAGCCAGGTGTCTTCCCTGAACCTAACACAAGCAATCCAGGACCAGTTTTGCCCTAGTTAGGGCTCATAAGTCAAGCATTGCTAGATTCCTCTGACACAGTGTGTACGGGGCCTATGTCCCCGCATACCCATCCCACTAAGGGTGACATACTAAATATACCAAAAAAAAGTGTTGGAGAGAATACTTGAATTAATTTCAGCCACTGGCAATTACCTGGGGCTGCATACCAATCCAATTAAATGTTGCACACCATGCCACCTCAGTTTGGACCCAGCCATGCGTAAATTAGTCTCGAACCTGCTCCTCGTGGCAAAAGTCAAGCCTGAGCTGCGAAGCCAGGTCCTACCTGAACCAGAACACAAGAAACCCATCATCGGGTTCACCCTAATTAGTAATTACCAGTGGCTGAGATTAATTCAATCATTCCATCCATCCCTTTTGTATACTTTATTACAGACTCAGCACAGAGCCAAAGAAGTTATCTGGAGGTGTACTGACAGTGTCCCGCAAAGAGTTGTTGGCGCACTATCAGTGCACTATAGGAGCACATCCCCCTGGTAGGGGAGTTTGGAGATCAGAAAAACCTCCAGAGGAGTCCCCATCTTCAAACAGAATGAAGACAGGCATTTTTTGTGTGTAATCTGGTGAACTGCTGCGATTACACAAACTAAGTTCACCTGGCGCATCTAGTTAAGGGTGTGCAGCAGCACAAACATGGAAAGTGCCCCTGCTATGCCATTCAGTTCCAGGTGATGAAAACATGCCATGCACTCCCTGTCATTAGTTGCCAGCATTTGCTAAATTCCAATGGGGCGCTCTTGAATTCACTATGTTGAATTCCGAAGTTAGACATATAACTTTTAAATTTTGCTTTTGATTTTGTTTGTTAAATCTTCAGAATATGTACAGCTACTGCATTGTGTTAAACTGCGAAGAATAAAATTGTACATGCAAAGCAATGCATGCTATTTTATCAAATTCACTGCAAAGAGGTGTGATGTGAATTGAAAGTGCATAGCTGACTGCCTGCTCGGAGGCTTTTGCAAAGCTCCTAAATGTTAACTGTGTAGTAACGTAAGTTATTGCACTCATTAAATTAGGCCACAAACAAGTCAACAATGATTCAGCAGAATGGGTTTGTTTGTATAGTGCATGCAAGCCTGATAGATATCCAGTCAAACATTTATGGCTAAATGGGTGAAGATTTTAACATTACAGCCTAATAAAAACCCCATACTGTGTGATTAAATAAGAGGGGAAGCAGTAAAAAACAGAGAACGCATAATGATAGTAGCATGTAGGTCAGTTACAATTTAATTGTCATTGCACTTCATTGCTAACATATCAATTCTCTGCTGCTTAGCTGAGCAGAAAACAACAGCTTAACATGTACTGTGGGCTGGCTGACTGCTCGTCAAGCCCCCACTTCCATCAACCTGCTTTCTGCTTACTTCCTTAACAGCCGCGTGAAGTCTTCCCACTTTAATGTGATAACACTGCTGAAAGCTCCTGCTGATTGTTTCCTCCCTGCGCTCAATGCCTCAGTGATCAGTAAATTTACCTCCAGCGACTCACATTCTAGATGCTAAACTTAGATTGTTTGCATTGCAACTTTCTACACTGATGCTGCTGCAGCCATTTACAGTGGCCAGGAATTTCAGTAAAAAAGGCCATACATGAGTAAATAAGAAAATCTTACATTAGTGCTATACAAAGCCTGCTAAGTATTTGTGTTTGTCAATGTTAGTGCATTTGCTCTAGTCATAAGAAGCATTTTTGCACTATTAATTACAAATTAGTGCTGACTTTGTAAACTGCTATTAACAATTGTGTAACCCAAGGTAAATTTCTGGAGATTTAAATGCAAAAACGCAAAATCTAGACTGGTCCTGCATGGCTGGATAGTAAGGGTAAGGCATAGAAGCGTAAATCACTCCCTTGCATTACTCTGCCACAGAGAGGCATTCCATGGGTGAAGCATGGATGTCCCCAAGCATTCACCCGTCGAATTCGGTGCATTCCCGGATTTACCATTAGTGGTAGACCTGGGAATGTGTCAAAATGCTATCCCCAGGTGATGTGTAAGGAGGAGAAATAGCTTTATTTCTCCTCATTTTTTCCTCTTTCTACATGCGATGCAATTTTGCAGCACACAAAGAAAGAGGAACATTTCTTGCAGGATGGTTTTTGTGCAGGAAGGCAGGCCTTCCTGCACAAAAAACTTCCTGCCTAACAAGCAGGCACCCTTGCACCATGCCGCTATGTAGCTGAAAGTGTTCCAGCTCTAGAAAAGGATATAATGGTAAATGCGACGCATCCCTACCCTTTCCCTTTCAAGCAGAGCAGCAAGGTGGCTTGCTGCATTGTCCTGTGTGAAAGAATAATAAATCTGGCCTGTAATATATATAAATGGGATTTCCTCAACATACTAAAAAATATCAAAAGCGTTTATATGAAATCGGCTCTATATGGCAACTCTAATTTCTCTCCCGTATTTCATGATGCAGAGGCTAAACCTTGGTATAAACAAGGTTTAAAAACCATGGGTCCGCTTTTTGACAAGTCTGGGTTCACCCATCATACATGTTATGGTCTCCCCCTCTCCCATACCTCCTAATGTCTGGTGGCCGACCAAACTCAACCCTCCCCCTGTACCAGCCCAAAACGCCTGCAACCTAGGCTTTCAATTTGACACCTCTCTCTCCTGCAAAACCCAAATCAGCAAAGTTACCTCAGCCTGTTTCGGAAAGCTACGAATGCTAAAAAAAATCATCCCCTACTTACCGCTGGACTCTCGAAAAACAGTAGTCCATGCCCTGATTACGTCCCACCTGGACTACGCTAACAGCTTGTATGTAGGTGCCCCATCCTACCTCATTTACCAACTACAGAGAGTCCAGAACGCAGCAGCCAGGCTGATTTGCAACATCCACTGGCTCCCAATAAGACTGCGCATCCAATTCAAAGCCTTAACTCTCGCTTTTCGAGCCCTTAATGACCGAGGCCCTACATATCTGCGGCGCAGAATGAGGTTCTCTCAGGCACCACGCAACCTCAGATCAAACCACCTCCGCCTCATGACATGCCCCCGCTTTCGTCTTGCCCGCACGGGAGGTAGGGCCCTTGCAGTTGTTACATCCAAACTCTGGAATAAGCTGCCCACAGATTTAAGATTTCTGACGTCAGAACCCCTATTCCGGAAAAAACTAAAGACCTGGTTTTTCTCCCAGATCTAAACCCACACCCTATTCTCTCCCCCCTCCACCCTTCTGAGACAATGTCTTCAGCGCCGGGACACCTCCGTCGGAGGTAGCTGCGCGCTCTACAAAATACTAAATAAATAATAATAATACACACTTTTTTCAGATATCTACAGATTCTTGATTATCTTTCTCAAAATGTTTAGCTGTCGGGTAGAATTCTGATGTTGTGAAGTATTTTTTTTACTAGAGCTGCCACACAATCAATTAGATCATTCTATAAGGTTATGGGTGATTGGCCAACGCTTGCGACATAGTGGTGCAGTAGCTTAGAATAGACTATTTAAGTAGATAAGCTTTCCAATATATTTGATATCATCAATAGCTCTGCTTTCTCAGCTAGTTTTAAAATACAACATTTTAAAACTCTATACACCTGATAAAATTTGCAAATCGCCCATTAATCGCACTAATAGTAAGACCAGTTGTCCCAAGTGTGGCTTGTATTCCCTGGATATTGCCCGCATATACAGTGGTTGCCCCCAGTTAAAAGGTTTTTGGTTGGCTATTGAGAAGCATCTTTCCTGCCACTTGGGATATGATGCGTGCCTTTCTGCTAAAGATATTATGCTGGCTCATAAACTGGATCTCAATCCGGTAGATTTAGTGGTGATCACATAGCGATTATTACCGCCCACTTATGCATCAGCAAAGCTTGAATCTATCCCTCACTCCCCAATCTCTAATTGGTGGTCTATGTTTTGTCAGATCTTTGAATTTGAAACATCAATTGTCAGAACCAAAGGTATTAGAACCTTTATTGTTTCAAATATATTTGGGCCATTTCGAGCAGATGTAAGACTTTCTATTATTTATTCTCTTTCATGTGTCCAATGTTTTCTGCTACTTTTTGTGTTATGTTGGCGTATACAATGATTATTAGTAATGTATAACTGGTTGGTTTTAAACTTATCTCTGTGAGTATATGCAACTCTAATAAAAACAATTATATAAAAAAAAGGAATCTGAGTTGAAGATCACTTTGAGCCAAACGCTAGTGGGCATGGGGTCTTAATTCAAAATGAGCATGTGTGAAGGGTCACCCTTGCTCTTGTTTGTAGGTAGGTGGGTGTTCACAAAGGACCAATCCCATGTAATAGTCAATTAATGGCAAGATGTACACTCAAACTCAGGCTGTGATTGTCAGTTTGGGGCCAACACCAATGTCAATTAACATGCCATAGTTTATGTGGCCATGACCATTTCTTGCATTGCCAGTCACTCTATGACTGTGTGCGTGTGTCTCTGCCATTAAAAAAATCTAAATGGCCATAGAACTAGAACACAGGTGTGTAGAGTTACAGCCAGAGAAGCAGTATCCCACTAACCACAGCAGAAGTTCACCAAAACCCAGAGAGGGAATGTCATAGGATTGTAAGTGACACGTCTGTAAAAACACTCTTTATTCAATTGGGCTTTAGAGGGTGAGAGAGACTTTCATTAATGTAAGACACAGCTTCATAGGTATGTGTTTGTATGCATGTGTCTAAATGTGTGTTTATGTGAGTGTGCCTATATCTACATGCAAGCTTGCAAGTGTTTGTGTATCTTACTACTCCTGGTGAGGTTTTGAAGTGCTATTCAGTGAGTAGCATGCTACTACGAACCCAAAGGCCGATTAGTGGTGGATAAGCAGAAAGGAGTGCTATCCTGTAAGTAGCACTCTACTCCGAACCCAAAGGAGATTAGTGGTGGATTAGCAGAGGAAAATATAAATTGTTATTGGGAGTGGTTGGATGAATAGGATAATGGATGGATAAAGAAGGGAAGAGTTCAGAAAAGATTATTTCGGAGTAAAAAGTAGTAACAGGTCCCTGATGTGTCAGAGATCCTGTTAGCTGGATGAACAGGAGAAAGGATGGAGAGAGGAAGGAAGAATTTTTAAATGGGTATTTGGATTTTCAGAGTAGTAAGAGGGGTTTGAGATGAGTCAGAGAGTACAGGAAGGGGATATTCGGAAGAGGAATAGGATGAGGTTTTCTCTGCAGTCATAGGAAAATAAATATATATGGGGTACCAAACTTTCCACTCCCCTGCCACACCATCCGCCCATGGTCACAACAAGGGGGGGCTCTGTGTCTATGTCTCAACAGTAGCAAAAGTCAAGATTCATAAATTTTTCTCTTCTACTCACTTTCAAATTCTATTCTTTAAGTGGGGTTCATTAGAGAACATAGCACTGTTGAATTTTTATAACAATATGGCTGACACTGAATTGGAGTCCACTATGTCTGATTTATCGCGTTTGTTGTCACATACTGTGAATCATCTTAAGGGGGCAACAATAATGTGGGTTGGGGATTTTAACTGCACGATTTGCCCCCACTCTGATTCCCCCTTGTGTGGTATTGTTGGTCTTGGCGAGGATAATCCAACTCACTTTGTGCACACGAAGAGGGGAATGTTGTTAAATACTTTTCTTTTTAAATTCGACCTCTGTTTTGCCAACCAGTTTTGTCCCACACCAGTGCAGTTTGAGCCTACCATTTTTGGCAGGGATTGTAATTCAACCATTGATTTTATTCTGATATCGACTGCCAACTCAGGAATTTTGAGCTCATGTGTGGTTGGCAAGGAGGTATTTAGTGACCATTATCCCCTTTCCATCAGCGTAAAAGTAGAGGAGCGCAATGCCAAAAAAGCTATCATTCCCATATACCCCTATAGGACTGAATTATCCAAAACAAATGGCTATGTTGTGAAGTGGGAGAAGATTGTACCCGATGTGTTCTTGAAAAAACTACTCTTTAACTCGGCAAATGATGTCGACCTTTGTTTGGAGGCTCAGGCAGACCCCCTCTCCGTTATGTCTGCATTTGCCAATATCCAACAGCGGATAAAAACCTTACTGACCCGGGTAGCAAACAATAACCCTTCAACTAGAGAAGGGTGGTTCGATGGGAAATGCACAAAAGCTCTAAAAGCTCTCAAAAAAGTTTTGGCCCTCAAACCTAGAGACCCTGACATAATTCGTAGCGCTAGGCGAGCATATAAATGCGCACTAAAAGAAAGAACCCAGTCCTTAAAAAAGCAAGCTTGGGCAACATTAAGAGAAGCATCTGCCCAGAAAGATACCACCAAGTTCTGGAGACTGGTCAAGTCCCTGTATCAACCGAATAATAGCGGTAATAAAATAGAATTGGCTATAACAGGTGACAGATGGTTGGAACATTTTAGGCAGTTATATAGGGACATAAAGCCAGCAGACACTTTTGCATTGACAGGGCTGATTCCAAACGCCCCACGACTTAAAGATAGTAGTAACGAGATCCTTCCCCGTGTCTGTCCTTTCCCGATTGACATGACATTTACCATAGGGGAAATGCAGGATGCAATCAGGGACAGTGCATCAGGCAAAGCGCCAGGGCCAGACTGTACCCCAGTAGACGTCTACAAGGCTGAACCAGATTTCTGGGCCCCTTTGCTCACAAATGTGCTGAATAAGAGCAACCAATCTGGGTTCATAGAAAGTTGGTCGGATGCAATAGTGGTCCCCATTTTTAAAAAGGGCAGGCGAGACGATCCAACCTGCTATAGGCCAATATCTCTTCTAGATGGCCTAATGAAATTAGCAGGGAGGATTATTTTAAAGAGACTACAGGAGTGGGAGGAGGAACACAATGTAGTCTCACATCTCCAATACGGTTTTAGGAAAGGTGTAGGGACTGCTGAGCAGTGCTTAAACTTGGCCCTTTTATGCGCTAAATATACGCAGGCTAGAGGTGGGTCACTTTTTATAACTTTTGTTGATTTGAGTTGTGCTTTTGATTGCGTGGACCATTCTTTGTTATGGTCGACATTGGCCGAGATGGGAATTGATACACGCCTAATCACTTTCATTAGAGAACTGTACCATAACTGTGGGGCAAGAGTGAGATTTGGCAAGCAGGGCGAATGCACTGACAAATTTGCCCTGTTAAGGGGGGTCAGGCAAGGATGTATCCTAGCCCCCAGGTTATTTACCTACTACATAAACTCAGTGGGCCAATATCTCTCTCTCTTCCAAAACGATTACCCCACTGTGAAAGGCTTACCAGTGCCAATCCTCTTGTACGCCGATGACGCGGCTATAATGTCTCAGACCCAGGTGGGTTTGCAGAGGGCAGTGACTAAATTTGCAGGTTTTATGGAAAATAAAGGGCTGAAAGTAAACATCTCGAAGACCTTTACCATGCCGTGCACTAACAAGCGCAGTAGGGTGCCATGTAACGTGTTCCTGAACAAGCAGAATATTGCCATCGTTGATAAGTTCTGTTACCTTGGCATACTCTTTGACAGGAAATGTCGTTGGAAACAGGCGATTGAAGCGAGGAAGTTGGCCTTTATCCGTACCATAGGCGCCCTGCGCGCTTTTTCCAACAGAGTGGGTGGTAGACCAATTAAAGAACTTGCACAAATATACCAGGCGAAGTGTGTGTCCACAGCCACCTACGGGGCGGGACTTTGGGGCATTGAGAAGGATCAAACTTTGCAGAGCTGTGAGAATCAATTCATCAGCTACCTTCTCGGTGTCCCAAAGTCCACATCCTCGTTTATGACACACATAGAGGCTGGAGTCAAGCATATGGGGGACACAATTAGGATGGCCCCAATTCTCCTATGGCACAAGGTATGGACAACCAGGGAGGCCAGTTTTAACAGGGACCTCCTGGAGGATTGCTTGGCCCTAGATGGGGTTGCAAATCTCCGCTGGCTGTCGTACGTAAGATCTGTACTTAGTGAGATGGGCCACCTAGATTATTACGCAAATCCTGGTACCTTGGAGGGCGTATCCAGATCAGTTCTCAAAAAAACACTAACCTCCCATCTGGAAACTTTGAGATGGAATGTTGAAAAGAACAAACAGTCCATCTTAAATTTTCAAGAAATCACCCCCAAGGAAGGTTTGCAAAGGTATCTAAAAGTGGACCCCAGCCCATATCATAGAATGCTTTTGACTCGCCTCCGTCTTGGGATTTTCTTTCGTATGGTTTCTGTACCAAAGATCAACAACTGGTTTCCACTGAATTTAATATGTCAGTGTGATAATACTGCATTCCAATCCAACTTGCATTTAATGTTCTTTTGCTCCTTCTATACTACCCCCAGAAAACTTTATTTAAAACCTCTGTTAAAGCGTTGGGGTGTAAGAAATTGCAGATCTGCTTTTTTAAGATTGTTGAAACTAGAAGATGAGCATGTGATTTTTGCGGTATCCTGTTTTTTAAGATCTGCCATGTCGTTGCGGAAAACCATGTTGTAAAACAATACCGCTTGGGTCTCCCTATTGTGTTGATCAGCACTAATTTCAATCTATTCTGTACTGTATTTTGAATGTCTTTTTTAAGATTGAGTATTACATTTGTCGTTTTTAATTGCTAAATTTTATATTCAAACATATCATTTGTGATGTTTTTATATGTATGTATTGTGCTTTTATGATTTCGAAGAAAATCGAATAAAGCTTATATCACTCACTATATATATATATGTATGTATGTATATATAGGAAGACATCAATATATATCAAGATGCTCCAACTTCTTTTAGACCAAGATCACGTTTTACACCTTCAACAACAAAGGATACAGTTGACGTCTATAACGAACTGGTCCTTAATGAACTAAAGAAGTTGGGTAAGAACATAAATCCAAACACAGCAAGTAATGAACAGCAGAGAGAATATTATGCTTTAATCAGAAAACTGTTGGAGTGTAATAATTGCATAGTGCGCAATGCAGATAAGGGGGGCAACATAGTCCTTTGGGATAGAGAGAAATATTTAATCGAGGCTTATAAACAACTAGATGACAAAGCCTGCTATGTACGTGTGGAAGAAAAAAGTATGACAGATAGCCATGCATTGTTTAACATAGAGCTAAAACAATGGTACGACTCTTCCCTATTAACGCATGACGAGTTAATGTATTTGAAAATAGACATGCCCACTACACCTGTATTTTATTTGATCCCAAAGGTACACAAAGATTTATATAATCCCCCCGGACGCCCTATTATTTCAGCAATAGGCAGCGCACTAGAAAACACTTCCAAATTTGTTGACTCCTTCCTCAATCCACTGACAAAAACACTACCTTCTTTTTTGTTAGACACTGGGGATTTTCTGAAAAAAATATATGACACACCCTGGGAAGATGATTACCTGTTGATCACTATCGATGTGGCCAGCTTGTATACAAGCATCAGACATAAAGATGGCATTCGTGCGGTCAGACACTTCTTGGGCACGAGAGCCATTAGTCTGTGGTCACATACACAAATGCTCCTGAGGATGGTGGAAAAATGTTTGACCAGTAACTACTTTCTATTCTATGGTCAACTATTCCACCAGACGTGTGGTACTGCCATGGGCACCTGCTTTGCCCCCAGCTATGCGAATTTGCATATGGGCTGGTGGGAGGAGCAGGTGGTCCGGACGCAGTACCAAAAGGAATGGGAGGAGAACATTGTCCACTGGAGTCGTTTTATCGACGACTTATTTTTGGTGTGGAGAGGATCTGAATCAGAAGCAAAGTCTTTTATAGCTAAGCTTCAGAAAAATGAACTAAATCTATCCTTTACTAGCACCATTAGCAAAGATAGTGTCAATTTTTTAGATCTAACAGTGTACGTCGAACAAGGAAAAATCCAAACTAAATTGTACAGAAAACCTACCAGTGGCAACACTTTGTTGCACGCTAAAAGCTTTCACCCTATGGCTCTCAAGAGCAGCATACCATATGGAGAGAGCCTTAGAGTCATGCGCAACTGTAGTACTCCTGTAGAAACAGAAAAAGAACTGGCAGTTTTGAGTACTAGGTTTAAAGAACGGGGCTATCCTTCCACCTGGATAGCAGAAGGAATAAAGAAAGCCTCTAAGCAAAAGAGAGAACAAATCCTCTTTGGCAGTACGGAAGATCCTAAAAAAGAGAACCAATGCAGATTTATAACAACTTTCAGCAAACAACATGTTGAGGTGAGAAGAATACTCAACAAGCATTGGCATATCATTAAAAATGACCCCGTGCTCGGGAGTGAAGTCCCCAAAAGACCTCAAGTAACATTCAGAAAATCTAAATCTCTTAAAGATTGTTTGGTATCTAACATGCTCAGAAAACCCAAGTTAAAAACAACATGGCTAGATAAAAAAGGCTTCGTAAAATGCACAAAGTGCAAGGCATGTAAGTACGGCCTTAACTGTACTAAATACAGACTAGGTCTTTCCAACAGAACGGAAAAAATCAAACATAAATACACATGCAAAACTGATTACGCGATCTACATCCTCGAGTGCCCTTGCGGGCTCCGATATGTAGGGAGCACAATCAATGAAGTCCATAAAAGGATTTTGCAGCATTTGCGTGCAATTAAAAATGCCGACAGGGCCTATCCTGTAGCTAGGCATTTTGAGCTGATGCACAGTGGGGATGCCAAAGGACTGACCTATTGTGTGATCGACTCCATTCCAGCTAGCCAAAGAGGGGGTAACAGACTGAGCAAGTTGAGGAAATTGGAATCCATGTATATAATCAAGCTCAACACTAAGCAACCGAACGGTCTTAACATTGAAGAGGATTTACATAGACACCTTTAACACCGTCAGTGTCTCATATGGAGTGTCTGTTTTATTCATTTGTAATGAATTTATTTTGATCACTTTAATTATTGTGTGGACAGCAGATTGTGTAAGGTATTCACCAAGCAGGACTAACATGAACTGAATCAACTGTAAAACAACTGTGGTTTGCTTTGCATAAGGGACAACTAAAGTGCTTGCTCACTGGAGCTTTATTAATTCATGCAATGTTCTGTAGAATGAGCTGTGATGAAACTCAATGTGCAATACTGTAAACCCAAGAGTAAATTGGAATTTTTTAATTAATCCGAATAATATCTGGGTATGCCCACATGGGCTAAATTTTCCTATTTTCAGATTAATGACTGGGTGATAAGCGTAGACAAAGTGCCCTGTCTCTTTGTCAACATTTGGCACTGTTGATAAAGTTTCATTTAAAAAAACACTCGCAGCACGACATGCAAACATGACGCATTGAATTGTCCGTGCTCAGCAACCTTTTACGAATACATACACGTTTTTTAACCAAATTTGTATAATTATGTTAAAGGAAATATGAAGTAGCATTATTCCTGTACTTAATTGGGAAATGAAGTCTGTCCTCTCTGTCAGTTGACATGTGGTCACTGACGGATGTGATTTTGAAAAAAAACGTTAAAAAAACTTTATTTAAAATGGCCGCGCGCTCCTTTAATCACAACCAGTGATCAAGACTACTGTGTAGTCGAAACGCGTTTGGCAGCGGCAATAAAGAAACTTTGAAAATCTCACCTGGCGTGGTCGTTTATGGAACGAAGTGAGGGGCTCAATCCAAGGAGTCCTATTAAGGCGACGCAACTCTCGATCTGGTGGAGGCAGTCAATACTTGGATATTCGTTGGATATATATATATATATATATATATATATATATATATATATATGTGTATGTATATATATATATATATATATATATATATATATATATATATATATATATATATATATATATATATATATATATATATATTCACTGAAAATACCATAGGTTTCACACCAGTTATAGTTAGCTGGAAATTTTACTGACATAAAACCATTGAAATTCCCACGTTATAGTTAGTTGGACTCACTATAACTTGTGCGCCTGCAATGCACTGCTGATGACGTCACACATTACATTACTCATGACATGGTCAGTGACATCACTCATGACATCACTGATGACACCATCCAGTGAATGTGTGTCTTTCTGAAAAATAAATATGTTTTATATATGTATATGTAAAAGTCAATGGAAGAATAAATGTTTAAATATGTGTCTGAATGGATGTTCTTTTTAAAAAAATTGATTGGTTAACTGGCTTATTAAGTGTATCTTAGTAAATACATATATTAGTGAGAAATGTTTAAATATTTAAATATATGTATTAGTGTTTCACTTTGTGTATAAGTGGCTGCATGGGTTTGTGAGTAGCTACATGTGTGTGTATATGGGTTATTAGATGTTGTTTTTAGTATCAGTATGAGTGTCTGTATGGTTTGGTGGGGGTATGACTTAGCACATAGATGCATCAATGACTGACTCTGTTTGTATGTGTTTTGAACACAACATATGTGCAGGACTGTATGGGTGGATGAGTGTGTATATGTGTGTGTTAGTGAGTGAATGACTGTCTCACTAGTGTCTTTATCAGTAACGAAATATGTTTTAATCTAGTATATGTGAGTATAGTGTGTGTATAGCTGTATATGCAAATAAATGGATGTTCAAACATTTCTTTGCATGTGTGAGTATGTGTGTGAGTAACTTTTGGATGACTGTCGGTGTGTAAAAGGATGTATAGGTGTTTCACTACATATGATGAGTGAATATATGTATGAGTGACTATATAGAACTGTTGGTGAATGAGTGGATGTGTATATAGATGGTGGTATTACTGAATTGGTTGTTGTAACTGGTATGGGTATATCCATTTTTTTGAAAATGTTATTTTTTATTTTTGAATATGTGTTTCAAGGGTTACATTACACTGAAAGGAGGTCTGTCACTCTGTCACAAGGATGGTGTCATCAGTGATGTCATGAGTGATGTCACTGACCATGTCATGAGTGATGTAATATGTGACGTCATCAGCAGTGCATTGCAGGCGCGCAAGTTATAGTGAGTCCAACTAACTATAACGTGGGAATTTCAATGGTTTTATGTCAGTAAAATTTCCAGCTAACTATAACTGGTGTGAAACCTATGTTTTTTTCAGTGAATTTAATAGGTTTTTTAAATGCTAATTCCTAACTATAACTGGTGTGAAACCTATAGTTTTTTTCAGTGAATTTCATAGGTTTTTTAAATGCTAATTCCTAACTATAACTGATGTGAAACCTATGGTATTTTCAGTGAATTTCATAGGTTTTTTAATAGCAAATTTCTATAGCTATGAAATATATATTTTTTAATGAATCCTATATTTTATATTTATGTAATACTATTTTTATATGTATACTCTTCATTTTTGTTGCCCTGGAGCGCTCCCAGTAGCGCTAATGCCACGAACGAAAACAACATTGTGACGTATCGCGTAGCAGCGTCCGCGTGATATGCACGGTGTAAGCGCACCCAGAAGCACCCACGCGCATACGAACGCGCTACGTAAGCGCCGCTGGGTGCGACCCGGGGCGCGTAGCGTAAGCGCGTCGGGTCATGTGACCTGAAAATAACACTTTTCATTGGTTCAGAACAGTTTTGGTTTTCAAATGATGAAAGCCCTGGTCATGTGACCTGAAAATAACAATTTTCATTGGTGCAGAACAGTTTTGTTTTCCAAATGATGAAAGCCCCCACCTTTTTCCTCATTCTCACTTTATTCTTTGAGTGAGGAAGACCTGCTTCTATTGATAGAGAAATGGCTACAGTAGCAGCAGCAGCTGGAGCATCTGCACCACCACCACCGCCACCACAAGGACCACCTCAACATCACATTGGTGGTGAAGAAGAAGAGGAGGAGGAGAAGGAGGAGGAGGAGGAGAGAAGGCAGTTCCTGCCTTAAGACAATCCCCCATATAAACCTAAGGAGCACTTTATATGGGAGTTTTTTAAAATCCCACGGTGTTTCAAAAAAGTTAATGCTGCAAAGGTGACCTGTCTCATCTGTGGCGCAGAACTTTCCAGGGAAAACTCTGCAAAAAAATATTCATTTGGGAATCACACAATGCTACGCCACATGCAACGAAAGCACCCCAATAACTATTCTGCAGCAGAGGTCAGAGAACTGACCAAAAACCCTCCCCAATCTTCTCCGAGCACCTCAAAACAACCCACTCCATCGGGTCCTGAAACTAGAGAGATGGTCCCATGCATCCAACGCCAGTTTGGAGACTACAAGATTACTTTTATATTTTGTGGGACTACCATTTCTTATGGGGAGCAGAGCATCAAACTTATAAACCGTGCTGGAGACAACCACCGGTGCCGACAGAAGCCTTAATTTGTTCCTGTTTTTTTTTGCTCCAGTTAAGCTGTTTACAATACCCTGTTTTTTGTTTGTCCCCATAAAAAAAAATATATAAAACTGTTCATTAAGCCAAAAAAAGTATAAAATGTTCCAAAAAACAAAAAAAATATAAAACAACAAAAAGAAGGAAAAAAACAGTTCTTTTTAGAACTACCTCCAATTTATAAAAAAAGGCTACATTTTTTTAAAACTCTGTCATTCTTTTTTCCCCATGGTACGCTCCCCGGTGCGCGTACCGGGCGCTCCCCCCACGCAAATCGAAAAAAAAAAAATGTTTTTGCCCCGCTGGGCCCTTTTATGGCCCCCAAATCAAACCTAGGGGGTCAGTGGGGGTCTATCTTGCCCCCTTTTGGTCATTTCCTTCTTTGTTTTTGCCACCTCTTGTATCTCGATCCTACCGAGACACAAGATGGCGGCCATTCCGGACTGTTTGGAATGTTTACAGACACCCAAGAGCCAATCAGCTTTCCGCGCGCGAACTCACGTGGTGCGCTGGTTCGCGCCCCGGTGCGCGCTTATAGATGTATATATTTTCTTGAACCTAAATTACTCAAAATCCACCGGAGCACATATCTTGAGACATAGCAACGGCGCATCGGGCTACCAGTCCCCCTTTTTTCTCGGCCCCCGCTTGACAAATCCCCCCCAAACTTTCAGGGAAGGACCGGGGCGCCGCGTGGCAAATTTGAGGAAATTTTCAGGCAGATTCCTCAACCGGCACTAGTAGGTAATATATATATCTATTTATATCTATATATATCTATATATATATATATATATATATATATATATATATATATATATATATATATATATATATATATATATATATATATATATATATATATATATATATATTACCTACTGGCGGTCGCCAGTAGGTAGTTATAGTTAGGATTGGCTACCATAGGAAATCCGCAACATTCTGTTGGGAATTACTCTGGCGCTGGTTGAGGAATTTGTGTGTAATTTTCCAACATTTTGGCCAGCTCTGCTGCGCTCCTTCCCTGAAAGTTTTGGGGGGAGTCGTGAAGTGGGGGCTGAGAAAAAAAGGGGTCCCCATGTTAATTTCCATAGGACGGTCTGAAAAGTCTAGAGCCCGAACCGCTGAACGGAATTACGCCAAACTGGGCAAAATTGTAGGGACTGGTACGCAGATGTGCCTTTGCTATGTTTGGTGAAAATTGCTTCAGTGGTTTTTACGAAAATGAACTTCAAAAACACATATATATCTATAGGCGCTCTCCAAGCGCTCACAGGTGCGCGCACCGGGGAGCGCACCCGGCGTGCTACGGGAGTGCGCGAGCGGAAAGCTGATTGGCTGTCGGGTGTCTGTCAACATTCTAAACAGTCCGGAGAGTCCGCCATCTTGTGTCTCAGTAAAATCGAGACACAAGAGGTGAAAAAGAAAGGAAAATATTAATAAAAGGGGGCAGAGTAGACACTCCGTGACCCCCTAGATTTTCTGAGGGGGGCCTAGAAGGGCAAAAAACTTTTTTTTTTTTAATTTTCGCGGGGTAAGCGCTGGCGGCGCTCCCCGGTACACTCTCCGGTACGCGCACCATGGGGAAAAACAGTCTAAAAAAAAGAGTACAAAAATAAAGTAGAGTGTTTAGAGGAAAGTGATGCATTGCTGGAGTGTGTCACAAAAAGGATGCAACTCCAGCAATGCATCCTTTCACATGGGGCTAGTCCCATGTGAAAGGGCCTGCCTCAGTCTTACGCCTGCTGTGAGGCAGGCGCAAGATTAGGACGCAGCAGCGTCGTAAAAGTGACGCAGTGAAATCTCATAGATTTCACTGCGTCACTTCTACGACCCTTTCTTGCGTCAATACGCCCCCTTTGCATACATTACACCGGGTGCAGGTATAATGTGGCGCAGGGGTTTACAAAGTGACGCATTTACCTAGATGCATCACTTTGTAAATATGACTCAACAAGGTGCATTTTTTACACCATTGGTGCATCACAAAAAGTGACGCACCAGTGGTGTAAAAGTGACGCATGGCCTCATAAATGATGCCTTCAGTCTTCTACTCATGCGTCATATTTAATGTATGACGCATTATGTCGCAAGGAGTTACAGATACGTCAGTATTTCTTTTTTTAAAAATATTTTTTTATTGAGGTTGTTTTTAGTATTATACAGTATATGTCTCAAAGTTAAAAAATTTACAAACGCTTATAATTACATTCATTTTGAATTCATCCCAATGAATAACAATTTACTCAAAATAGCAACCCCAAATTTGCTTGAACTTTTTTATACTACCGGCTCTCGTAGCATATAATTGTTCACTTCTCCTAATCTTTTTCATTTTTTCAAGCCATTCCAAAAACGTCGGAACTTTTGTTGAACGCCAGTTCTGTAGCAATAAGGACCTAGCAATGGCCATTATGATATAAATAAATTTTTTCAAATAATTTGTAAATGTACATTGGGGATCATATCCAAATAAAAGTATTTTTGCATTACATGGGATTAATAACATATAGAAAGTTTTTAGAAAAACAAAACTTTCTTCCCCAAAAGACTTAATTTTAGGACAATACGCAATAAGATGAGACCAATTGGCCTGCACACAATTGCACTGTCTGAAACAACTGGCCGATGCATATTGTACATTTTAGAAATAATTACTGGTGTGCAGTATAATAGCCATTTGCTAAAATAAAGCATTCGACGCCAATTTGCGCCATGCAGAACACAGAAATTAAATTGGTTAATAGTTTTCCATATTTCAGTTGATAGTACTTGATTTTCCTGTTTGTCCCATTTACGGATAGCTTTAAAGGCCAACTCATCCTCCCTATTCTGTGCGAGGCACTGTTTCCATGCCCCGGGTTTCTTCATCTCATTGTTAACAAAAAGATCCAATGCTAATGGAGAGGAATTATTAGTAATATTACTGGGGTCTAATTGCATCAATGTAGGATATATCAAGTTAGTGTAGGACCCAATTAACAAAAAATTACCGGAAATCAAACACATCATATCGTTGACAGAGAGCCAGGTCCCATTCCGTAGGAAATCAGATAATGTTTTAAACCCTACCTGCCCCCAGTTTTCTATAACAATTGGATCGATCTTAATCCTTAAAAATGAAAAGGCTCCAATTAAGGGAGTTGTTAGGTGGATAGGAGGAAGCGAATATCTCTTATGCATAGCATTGCGCCATTTAAAAAAACAATATAATGTCTTGTAGCGAATAAATTTGGGTGATTTCGGTACAAGCAAACGGGATGGGATTTGAATTTCTAAACATATTAATTCGAAAAAAAAAAAATTATGAAAAACCCAGTGCCTGGGTTTGTATTTTTGAATTTCTCTAGGTACTGTGCAAAATATGCGTAATAGTAATCTTTCAAATTTGGTAAAGAAAGACCTCCATATTCAGTTTCTGCAGTCAAAGTTCGTAAGTCTATTCTAGGCGTTTTTTTTTCCTAAATAAATTTAGAAAACATAGGGGCATATTATCAAGGGGGTTTATCTCCGCTTTTTTGGCTTTAAAAGCCAAGAAAGCGGAGATAAAATTATCTCCCTATTACCAAGCTGTCGCTAACACCAGTTAGTGACAGCTAATAGGAGATAGCGACCATCTTGGGCCCCGCTTTGCATGTCAGTGATATTTATCACTAATGACATGCAAAGTGGGCGTGCCAAGATGTTAGCGACTGGAAACAGTCCCTAACATCGCTATCTCCTATTACCAACTTTTGGAGATATTCGTGCTAAGCGCGAATATCTCCAAAAGCTAACACCTGCCCTGAGCAGTTCTTAGCCATGTTATCCAATGGGAGGTGGATAACATGGCTAAGAGCATTTGCTCGATAATGCATGAATATCGCTGACTTTTCAGCGATATTCATGCATTGCGGCCGTTTTTTATCGCATTTGCGATAAACCTTGCTAATAGCAAGGTTTATCTGCGATAAAAATCGCCGATGTGCGGCGATAATTTTTGTCTCTAAACAAGTTAGAGACAAAAATTATCGCTAGTTGTTGGTAATATGCCCCCAAGATTCTCTTTTCGAAAAAAAAAAGAACCGGGTAGATAAACTGGAATTGATGAAAATAAAAAATGTAAAAGTGGAAGGATCGACATTTTAATCAAAGCGGTACGGCCTAGAATGGACAACGGTAAAGGATCCCAGCGGGCAAATATTGATTGAACTTTTTTAATTAATGGAACGAAATTTAATGTATATAAGTCTAAGGTATTGGGAGAGAACAAGATCCCCAAATATCTTTTTGGTTTTGAATTGATGCAGCCTTGTAGATCTCTATGAAGGATTGGGTCGGCTCCCCCACAAATTAATATTTCTTTTTTTTTTATTAATGCGATAACCTCCCAAAGTTTCGAACTCTTTGAAAATTTTGAGTATGTGTGTCTGTGATGCAAGATCGGGTTCGATTAGTAACATGATATCATCTGCGTAGAGTTTGATCTTGGACATGGCAGTGACTGGCGGAGTGATCTGAAGGCAGTTCCTGATGGCAACAGCTAGTGGTTCAATAAAAAAAGCAAAAAGACTAGGTGACAAGGGGCAACCTTGCCTGGTGCCGCGTTGTACTGATATTGAGCCTACTGAAGATTTATTTAAAATAATGTTTGCTCTAGCACCCGTGTACAGATTCTGTATTAAATTAATAATATATTGTGGAATCGCAAACTTTCTTAAAATAAAGAAAAGAGTGTCCCAAACAACCAAATCAAAAGCTTTCTCTGCATCCAGTAAAAGAACTAAGGCCTGTATCCCCCGTGAGTCAAAGTAATCTAATGCTTCAACTAAAAAATGTGTGTTTGTAAATAATTGTCTACCTATGATGAACCCGTTTTGATTGGGATGGATCAACTCCGCCGTGAAATTATTAAAGCGAAGTGAAAGCAATTTAGTGGTTATTTAGTAAGGTAATTGGCCTATATGAGTTAGGATCTTTGAGTTCCTTCCCCTTTTTCAAAAAACTAATGACTGTACCTTCATGGAAGGATTCAGGGATTTGCCCTCCTTTAAGCATTGAGTTTAATAATAATAGAAAAAAAACACTAAAGGAGCTAAAAAAAACTTTAAAGAATTCTGAAGGAAGGCCATCAGGGCCACAGGCTTTACCTAATGGCAGATCTTTTACCACTGCTTCCAATTCTACTTTAGCAAATGGTTTTAGCATATGCTTCTGATCTTCCAGAGATATTTTTGTAAAAATTCACTTTCTAGGTACTTTGGTGATATAAGATATTTCTTGGTTAGAATCTCTGTATTATTTTCAGCAGTTAATTATGTAACATGTCGCTCAATAAGGGTTTGAAATTGGTATCGTTTAATGTGAATGGCTTGAATAATGGTAGAAAAATGTGAGCAATAGAATCTTGGATTAGGACTGAAAATCCTGCAGTGGTAATGTTACAGGAAACTCATATTACAGCTTCCAAAAAAGAGGATTTTAATATGTTTAAAACTTGGGCTTCGTATCGGGGTTTGTCATGCGCAATGGGTTCACAACTCGGAGTTGCTCTCTTACTGAATACAAATTTAGAGATTGAGATTGTTCAGACAGAAAGCGATCCCTTAGGTCGCTGGTGTTGGGCTTCATGCAAATGTAAATCCTTTCGTAAATCAATAACTTTTGTTTGCTTTTACGCCCCTATAGATGATAGTCCCCAGATATGCGAAGCTCTGTTTCAATCTCTGTTACTGGTGGGTGGAAACATCATTATAGGTGGTGATTTAAATATACTTATGAACCCTAAATTAGATTCTACTTCATCCCTCAAAAGACAGTCCAAACCTAGATCTTATAGAACTATGTTAAACTATATATCAATATTAGGATTGTGTGATCCATGGCGTCTGATAAATCCCCGAAAAACTGAGTTTACCTGCTGGTCTGGGAGATTTAAATCCTCATCCCGTATAGATTTTTATTTGGCCTCTAGACAGCTCAAATTTCTCTCGCAGAAATTCTACCATAATGGTTTTTCAGACTATGCCATGCTGGTGATTAATTTTGATTATGAAGAGAACACTCAAACTATGAAAAGATGGATGTTTAATAAAATTTACTTACCGGATACCAAATGGGTATCTGCGCTAAAATGAGAGATTACGGAATATATCGATCGTAATATAGGTACAGCCCCTCTTCATATAATTTGGAACTCATTAAAGGCCTTTATACGGGGTATAGTCATTAGCAAAGATGCGGCTGAATGGTCTGCTGTGAAAGTCACTAGGAACTCTCTATTACAAAAAATTCAGGATCTTACATTACGTCAATATTGTAAACCAAATGGCGATGTATTAAATCAACTGAGAGAGGCCAAACGTGAACTTAGCACCCACTATTATGAACAAAGTGAAAAGGCCTTCTGAAAACAATCACAAAAAGTATACGAAGAGAGCAACTTTACAGGAAAATTTCTAGCTTGGCAAGTAAAAGAGCAGGCGGCTTCAAATATGATTAATTCTTTAAAAGATCCTGTCACTCACATCAATACATTCGTTCAGGCCAAAATAAATTCTATTATGCATCAACACTACGATAGAATTTATACTATAAATAGCACCATCGATCACCAAAAATCATCTGATTTCTTGGGGCGTCATGAAATTCCACGTCAGTATTTCTGACGAATCTGTAAACGCAAAAGTGATGCATTGCTGGAGTGTGTCACAAAATAGACACAACTCCAGCAATGCATCCTTTCACATGGGGCCAGCCCCATGTGAAAGGGCTTGCGTCAATCTTACGCCTGCTGTGAGGCTTTTGACGTAACAGGTCGTAAAAGTGACGCAGTGAAATCTCATAGATTTCACTGCGTCACTTCTACAACCCTTTCTTGTGTCAATACTCCCCCTTTGCATACATTACACCTGGCGCAGGTATAATGTGGCGCAGGGGTTTACAAAGTGACGCATCTACCTAGATGCGTCACTTTGTAAATATGACTCAACAAGGTGCATTTTTTACACCACCGGTGCGTCACAAAAAGTGACGCACCGGCGGCGTAAAAGTGAAGCAAGGCCTCATAAATGAGGCCTTCAGTCTTCTACTCTTACTTTTTCTTTCACTTTCTCTCTGTTTCTTCACTGCCTTACTCACCTTGTCTCACACTCAAATGGCTTTATCCAGTCTTTATCTCCACTCTTTCCTAAATATCACTGCTCTTTTCTTACCCTTCCACACCACCTTTCTTTTACTACATTTTCATCACTTATCCTCATTCCCCATGTTCACTCTCCTTCTCCTCACTCTCGTTCCCCACACTCACCTTCTTTTAGTCCCCCTACTTCACTTCCCTTGCCCTCTCGTCCCTTTCTTTGCTTTCTCACTCATTTTCCTCTCTTCTCTCACTGCACTCCACTTCAGTTATTTTTTTTCATTTTTTAAGGAATACAGCTCTTTGATGAGAATCGGAGGTAGTTCTGAAAATAACTTTTTTTTTCTTCTTTTTTGAACAAAAACAAAAACAGGAAATAGGAAACTGCTCAACAGGAGCAAAAAAAAAAAAATCTAAATTAGGAGTGGGGTTGGCAACGGTGGTTGTCTAATGCTCGTACCATGAGCATATCACTTTGTTCCCCATAACAAAGTAGCTGATCACATTTTCTGCATTTAATCACGGCTTCATTAAAAGCAGGCTGAATATTGGGGATCAGCTCTTCTGGTCGCCCCCTCACCGATGTAGTTGGTCCTCCGGTTGAAGTAGAGGCACCATCCCTGGGAGCCTCTTGTGCCAGAGCTCTGACACTCTCCGGGGCATAGTTCTGGGGGTGCCTCCTCTCGACGTGGCGAATCATGGTAGAGTTACCCCGTGAGAGGACAGTGTGACATATTCGGCACTCCACCTTTGCAGCATTTACTTTTTTTATCATCTGGAATGGAAAAAACTTCCATATGAAGTGTTCTTTTAACCGGGGCTGAGGAACCTCTTCATCAATAAATCTCGGTGTCATCTTTGCTGCTGGATGTTCTGGCAGCCATGGTAATCCAACAATGATCCACGAGCAAAAAGACAAATCTTGCAGTCACAAAAGTGAAAGAAGAAGTGAAGGAAATGGGTGGGGATTTCATTCTTTGTAAAAAAATACTGTTAGCAACCAATTAAAAGAGTTATTTTAAGGTCACATGACTTGACACGCTTATCGGAGCGCTTCCGGGGGCGCTTATGCGGCGCGCACGTAGGCGCTTCCGGGGGCGCTAACGCGGCACGCTTGAGTGACGTTTTGATAGCTTTACGGAAATGTAAAATCATTTTCATTTCAAAAATCAAAAATACTGCTTTAATAAGTATAGTACTAAATGTCTTGCATTATTATTTACATTTCATATATATATTTTTTTACGAACGCAGAAATAGCTCTCTCGGTGCGCTCTCGGGAGAGCTTGCCAGTGCGTGCACCCTGAGCGCACCAGGAAAAAATGTAAAAAACATATATATACATTGAACAAATATATTTTTTTTTAATTAATAATTGTTGTAAAAAACAGCTAATAAAAAAAATCGTAGGTTACAAAGTCGATATACAAAGAAATTAGCTTTTTAAAAAACTATGAAATTCACTGAAAAAATCATAAAATTCATAAACATTATAGTTAGGAATTAGGTTTTAAAAACCTTTGAAATTCACTAAAAAAACCATAGGTTTCACGCTCGTTATGGTTAGGAATTAGCATTTAAAAAATCTTTGAAATTCACTGAAAAATCCATAGGTTTCACACCAGTTATAGTTAGCTGAATATTTTACTCATACAAAACCATTGAAATTCCCACGTTATAGTTAGTTGGACTCACTATAACTTGCGCACCCGCAATCCACTGCTGATGATGTCACATATTACATCATTCATGACATGGTCAGTGACATCACTGTTGACATCACTGATGACATCTCAAATGACATCACTGATGACATCCAGTGTCTGTGTGTTTCTGAAAAGTTAAAATGCAATTAAGTTAAAGTTAATAATTTACATATTGAAGAATGAGTGGATGTATGAGTGTCTGGATGAAGGATTTAGTAGGTGCGTGACTGACTGTATGAGTGAGTGATTAAATGTGTCCTACTGAATGCATTGGTTAGTGACTAAACTGTCTGAATATGTGCATCAGTATGTCTGTTGTTGTGTAAGCTGCTGCATGTGTTGATCAGTAGCTATATGAGTGGCTATATGGGTTATTGATTGGTTGTTCAAGTATTTGTATGTGAGGGTGAGTGTGTGTGTGGGTGGCTGGGAGGTGTGTGACTCTGTGCTAATATATATGTGAGCAGTTGATTCACTTGGTATATGGTTTCAAGAGTGCATGTGGAAAGAGCTATATGGGGGTTGACTGTCTGCATGGATGTGTAAGTGAGTGAATGGCTATCTCAGTGCTCCATGTCCAAGTAGGTACATATGTAAAACACAGTGCATGTGAGAGATGCCATATATACATGACTATACATGAGTGCCTGTGATTGCATAAGTGACTGTATGGTTCAATGTGTACATGTATCAGTGATTGTAAAAGAGAGTAAGTATGTGTTAGTATATGTATTGATGTGTGAATGTATGTATGAGTGATTGTATGGGTGAATGAGTGGATGTGTGTGTAGACCTAGAAATCAGTGAGTGCATATGTAGTTACTGGTATTGGTGTGTCAATAATTTCAGGATTGCATTTAACACTGGGTGTATCAAAGGTTAGATTAGAGTGTGAGGAGGTGCATCGTATTATCACATGGATGATGTCATCAGTGATGTCATTTGAGATGTCATCAGTTATGTCATCAGTGATGCGGGCGCGCGAGTTATAATGAGTCCAACTAAATATAACGTGGGAATTTCAATGGTTTTGTATGAGTAAAATGTTCATCTAACTATAACTGGTGTGAAACCTATGGTTTTTTCAGTGAATTTGAAAGGTTTTTTAAATGCTAATTCCTAACTATAACGATTGTGAAACCTATGGTTTTTTCAGTGATTATATATATATATAAATATATATGTGCAAATATAGGACCACACATAGGAGGTATACATACTAAGGGCCTGATAAGGATGCCGGTTGGAAAGCCTCCATCTTCAGGTCGGAGCCTTTCTGACCAACATTCTTGGTTTGACTTCCGACTGCCATATTACGACTACATCGGTCGGAAGTCAAACCAGCCGATAATTCAGGCCAGCTTTTGATGGGCTTTAGGAGCTCGTTGACCAGTTGGAAACCACAACATAATCCCATACGAACAGTGTTTCCGCTGTCCGAATTATAGTGTTGGTTTCTGACATTCTTTCCATGTTGGGCTTTTCAACATGTAAAGCCTGCTGGAAAGTGAATTTGCGGGGCCCTAGAAGGGCCCCCTTCACTCTGCTGCCTCCAGTTGGGGGCTGGTGGGATGCCTATGGTGCCCCCTGTAAATCTCTGCACCGTATTGTAGGCACCATGAGTTGCCAGCCACATGGTGGAGGGACTTACAGTGACTCCCATTTCTCTATGGGAGCTTGAGCTGCAGCCAGTTTCAGACTGCTGCACAAGCTCCCATAGGAAAATGGGAGTATGAGACCGCACCATGTGTAGCTGCATTATAATTGCAGTTTCAGACTGCTGACCTGAGGTCAGTCGGTCTCGAAACAACATGGATGGCTGTCGGCAGAAATTCCCACCGACATCCTAATCAAGCCCAAACAGATGTTAACAGGATACCCATCTAAAAAATAAACAAGAGATAAACAAATTATAATAGATAAATTCCTATAAGTACATGCATGGCTAAATATTTTCAAACCCAGACTTTCCCTTTTTGCTATAAATTATGGTTTCTTTATTTTATTTATTATGGTTTTAAAACATATATTTTCCCCCAATATTTCCTTAGTGAAGCACTTATAGATGCAATTGCTGTAATCATATTTACACATTGTGACTGATATATGCTACTTATAGGAAAATAACCCCATAAGCATAATCTAATCACCTTATTTTATTGATGTATTGATCTGCTTATATATGCATATAATGATAACGTGACACATGCATGTATGTGTATAATATTTCCTATTTTTTATTTCTTTATGTTTTATGAAAATATGTGTTTCATTCCTCTAGTAAGTATAAAAATATTTATAGAGAGCTACATAACCAATTATGAATGAATTGACCACTGACGACAGAACCCTCCCAGCTCAGACTCCCACTCAAGCGACTTGCGATGCCCTCAATCTCTTCTTTACTGAAAAAATTATTAAAATCAAGGACTCGATACCCCCTACCCTCAGACTCAACCCTTGGGCCTCTCCCTCAACAATTAATTTTCCTTTACTCAATTCCCCACTATCAATTCCAACATGCTAGCGGAACTCGCGACCCGGTTTAAATCGGGCTCCCCGAGAGACTGCTGTCACCCCTTGGTCTTGCGGGACATTTGTCTCAATTTATCTGATTGCATCCTACCCCTGCTGAATGGCTCTCTCAGCAGCGGCATTGTCCCCAGATCCTTTAAGGAAGCCATTCTACTGCCCCTCCTTAAGAAACCTGGTGCGGACCCCCTAGTACCCTCTAACTATCGTCCTATCTCCCTGCTACCCTACTTTTCTAAACTAATAGAAGCCCATGTCACCCGATGCCTTTCAAACTTCATCGAGACATCCGGCCACCTCGAGTCCAATCAGTCCGGTTTTCGGCCGGGTCACTCTACCGAGGCCGTCATCTTAGCTGTTCTCGATACATTGAGAAGGAACGCCGATGCAGGGATCCCTCAAGCTCTTGTATTGCTGGATCTGTCGGCCGCGCTCGACACGGTGGACCATAACATCTTGCTCCACCGTGTCGAACAGGCAGGCATCCAGGGCTCTGCCCTCAAAGGGACGGAGTCCTTCCTGTCTGGAAGAACACAAGCCGTCCGCCTTGGCCCATGTACTGCAGACAAAACCCCCACGTCTTGTGGAGTCCCCCAGGGCTCCTCCCTTTCGCCATTACTGTTTAACCTCTACCTCCGGCCCTTGATCCACTCTCTTCAGCCATGGAACATTACAGTGTTCAATTATGCGGACGACTTGCAAAATGTCTTTCCACTTAATTCCCTGAATGCCGTCAGCAACTTTCACACCGCCATGATTCACATCCAACAGTCGATGAATCATAATCAACTTAAATTAAATCCTGGCAAAACAGAGCTTCTTCTCCCTGGACTTAGCCCTACTCATTGGGGCCCGAAATTTTGGCCTACGGAGTTAGGCTCCCCCCCAGTCCCGGCCAAATCTGTAAAAAGTCTGGGTGTGATCATTGATGGCGAGCTATCTCTCAAAGCCCAAGTGAGCGCTGTGACTTCCTCCTGTACGCACCAACTCCAGAAAATTCGCAAAGTCAGCCACCTACTGCCTCACTCCGCACTGGTTCAGGTCATTCTCTCACTGGTAATATCCAGATTGGATTTTTCCAATTCTCTGTACTATGGACTTCCTCAATCTCTGCTTCGCCGCCTTCAGGTAGTACAGAACCAGGCGGCCAGCCTCATTTACAAAATGCCCAAGTGGCAATCAGCTAAGCCTATGCTTCACAGACTCCACTGGTTACTGATGGAACAAAGGGCGGCTTTCAAACTAGGCTGTCTTACGTTCAAAGCCCTTCACTGCACCAGTCCTGCTTTTCTGAATACACTCATCACCCCACACCAACCTACGCGCAACCTTCGTTCTGCCCATCTTCATCTGCTAACCGGCCCAAAAATCAAAACCAAGAAATTCGGCGGTCGTTGCTTTGCCCACCTAGCCCCCGCCTACTGGAACTCTCTCCCTCTCACCATCAAGTCCAGCCCAACTCTGCTTCAATTCAGGAAAATGCTCAAAACCCACCTTTTTACATCCCTAGGATAATTCCTCATCCTCTGGTCTTACACTCATTTATTTATTCTGTCATGTAGCGCCAGGAAACCTCCGGTGTCAGCGCGCTTTAAAAGTGTCATTTAACATAACATAACATAACATATTATCTTAGTTTTTTCCTATTGACCCTTTCACTGCTAGGCCTTGTCTCCATAGAATGCTAAGCCCTTTTTGACTATTTGTGGTAATTTGGTCTTAGGACTCCAAAACTGTTTTCCCACGGTATCAATGACAAATTTGCATCCTCTTTTTCCCAACATCCTGGGGATTCCAAAGATACCAAGGGTTTATGTATTCCCTGGAGGGGACTGAGAAAATAGACAAAATATAGCAACATTTGGGGGGTTTTGCAAAAAATTGGAAATAAATATTTCACAAAAATGTATCAATTTTTTTACTCCTAAAATGGGCATCAATGAAAGGTTTGTAGTGCTAAGGTCTTAATTTTTCTGGCTTTCAGGAATATGCAGAGCTGAATAAAAAAGGTGGGATTTTACCACAACTTTCAAATTTTTCAAAGAAGTATCCAATTCTTTAATTTTGTTGTGCTTTCAGCCTACTTCCAGTTTGTGAAGGAAACCAGGAGGTACCCCATGGGAGAGCCAGGAACGCTATAAATATCTGAAAAGTAGACACAATTCTAAATTTGATAAGGGGTCATTTGTCTAAATCCCTCAAGATTTTCCCAAAGAAACTAACTTTTGAAATAACAATATATTAAAAATAAGTAGGTAAAAACAGTCATTTGTGACAACGTTTCATTTGTAACTTCTGGTCACGGTGGCCAATTTATGAAAAAAAGTATACCATTATGTCTCCCGGATCCTTCTGGTTGCAGCAATATAAAGGGTTTCTAGGTCCTCCAAGAACCCAAGGTACCCTGTGTGTCCATGCACTTGTGTGTGTACATGTGCATTTCAAAGTTTATGTGTGTACGTGTGTGTGAATGTGACAATGATTTCTAGTTTGCCTAGAATGAAGGTTGTGGTCCCTCATTGCTATTCCTCTCCACTCCTTCATGCTTTCATGCTATCTCTCTTTCTTGCATAATATTCATCGTGTCTTATCACTCTTTTAAGTTACTACTCATTTGTGCTTTACGTCTCCTTCTGTGACACTTTGGGGCTGATTAAGATGCGTTAGGAAACGGCTCCGACCGTCAGTCAGAGCTGGTTCCTAACGCAGCGTAATCAATTGGTCAGTTTCCTTTGCAACCGACCCATTTTGATGGTGTCGGTTGGAAAGGAATCTGACCCGTCATTCCGACTGGCCTCCGATGTGCTCAGGAGCCCTTCCGCCATTCGGAATGACTTCAGTTATCCCAAGGGCAGCTCTTTCTGCCTGAGGGATTAAAATGTTGGATTCCGACAACCTTTCTGCGCTGGACTTTCTGACACAGAAAGGCTGTTGATAGTTGACTTTGGAGGCCCCCAGCTGGGCCCCGATGAGTGCACGACCTATTTGTGACTTTCAGAAGACAAGGTGAACAGTACATTTTTCTAAAAAAGAAATGTACAATAATGTCAGATATTCACTGTTTGAAGCTTCATACCAAGAGTGTCCAACATTGAACTTCCCTCATAGGACACAGCCCCCTGACATAAACTGTTGATGCAGACCTATCTGCAGTAAACCTGTAGATGAGAAAATGCCCACAGCACATCCATCACCCTCACATAGAAATACAGTTAAAGAGAGCATCTTCTCCTGGAAATTTTTACAACCTAAGTTGGGGGCCCACCTCACATACAGTGCTCAAAGTTATAGTGTAGGGAAACATTTTTACAGACAAACTTTTTTACAACCACTAACATGGAAACTTTCATTCTGTCAATCCCCATAAATGCCTAACCTTTTGCCCTGATGTGTCAGACTTTGTGAGTGTGTGGGTCCAAGTGAAACTTGCATGAACGTACTTTGACATTTCTCCTATTTTCCTGACTTTGCAGAGGTTAACATTGAACTATTTTTTCCATATTAATTCAGTGAAGTAATTTAACCTACTTAAAAATGTCTTGTTCACTTATCTGTTTTTCTTCAGTAATGAGATCATTTTCTTATTGCATTTCTATATGTTTTACAATGGTTTGAAGCCTTAATTTTATGGCAAGACCGGAGGCTCCTATTATGCTAACTTATCTTGCTTTATTACCAACAGCATCCACAATAAGTGAAAATACTACAGTTCCCAGGAGTCCAAGCAACAGGCTGGCCAATGGGAATGATGAAAAAACGACATGACTGACCAATGATATGCAGGTACAGTAATAAAGGTCACCACTGACTGTGCGGCATCCTCTTTTCTTGCTGCTCGAAGTCAGATAAGTGCCTTTATCTTTTGTGCTCCCTTCTTTATTATATTGTTCTATTGCTTATGCATATTTGACATTGTTTGCTACTCGTTTGGTTCTCAGTTTCCCCCGCGATCCTACGGCGATTTCTTCTGAGTCTTTTTCCAACCTTCAGCGCTCGGCGCCATTCGCGTCTGTTTGAGGCCCTCCCCCCTCTCTGGGTTCTGTTACGGTGGTTTGTGCCGCCTGCGTGCGTCGCGCGCACGGTTTCCTCATTGCTTGGCGCTCACCTTCTGTGCTTCGGTGGCGTGAGCTCTCTCTGTGGTTTTGGCACTCTCCTCACCGTGTATTTTCCTTCTTCCTCAAGAGCCTCGTCTCTACGCCGGAGCTTCTCCCCTTCTGGGTCCACCCGGTTGTGCTTGTCAGGACGTCTGGCCACTCCCCCAAGTCTCTGTTAACCCTTTCAGACCTACAGCTATCTTCGTTATACAGTTATGGAGATAGATAGCTCTCCTGAGCCTATCCTGCTGAACGAAGAGTGCGAAGCCTTCAAGAAAGACCTGAATAAATGTATTAATCAATCTGTTTAGACTGCAGTGGAAGTCTCTATGAAAAAGATGTCAAAAACCATGGAAAATACTGTGATTAACCTTATGTCCAAGGCACTGGCCCAATCTGTGGGGGAAAGCAGAAAAAGAAACGTGGCCTCTTCTGCTGCTCGTGCTCCTCAAACTGCGTCTGGGCTGACTAGCGAGGTTTCCTCGCATTTGATTGAGGACTGAGCTCCTCCCAGGCCTCCTGTAATGGAGGGGTTTGTTGGTACCGATGGCAAACGCAAGCAAAAACTAAAGCACGCAGAATCTCCAAGGCAGAAGTTGGTTATATCCACCATCTTGGACACCGATGATGATGATGATATTCCTGACGCAGATGATTTATTTAATGTGTTTGATTACGTTGACCCCTCCTCCCCCTCCCAAAAAAGCAAAAACTGATTCATTTTCTTTCGAACCTGTGTTTGATACCGAAGGGCTTCCTATGTTTGACCCTTCCTCCATTCGTCATCCAAATTCTACCGAATGGCTGCCCGCTTCCCATGTGGGGGAATACATTTCTGCCAGGCTGCACCTTCCCCTGGAGACCACGGTTCGGTCACGTCTAAAATCTGAATGTCCAAAACCTTCTCTTCCTGAAAAGATTACCCTTGTTCCCTCCATCGACCAGCCCCTGCTGACTTTCTTTTCCAAATTCCGCAAGGACCCCCGCAGATGGGTGGATAAGGCCTGGTCCACTTGCCAGGACAAACTTTTGGACGTGGTAGGTCCACTGGCACGTATTTTCGACATGGCCGAGTCGGCCCGCCTTGACGGTTCTGACCTGTCGGCGGAAGATGTGTCTATGTGGGTGCACGTGCCTTTTGCCTGCTTGGTAACGCCAATGCTGCCATTACGCATGAACTGAGCAAGGGCCTCTTAATTAAATTAGACCCCAAATTGGCTAATCTTGCTCCTTTGGACCCGGTTTCCAAGGCGAAAGGTCTCCTTTTCGGGGAAAATCTTATCCGCGATCTCAGTAGGTTTGTTTCTACTTTTGCTTCCTTGGGCAAGGTTCAGCAATCCATCAAAAAAGTCTTCGCCCCTCTGGTTTTTGGACGGGCCGGCAGAGGCAGGGATCGCTCTTCCGGCCGTCCCTATAATAACCAAGGCTCCAGAGGTACTTACAATAATTCCCAGGAATTTGCTAAGCGTGATATTGCTCAGAAGTGGGGTGCTGCTACAGCCCCACTAGTAGTACAATGGAAAGCCAACATGGATTGGTGTATGTTCCGAGAAAAGACGGTCTATACCGCCAGGGGGAGGCCTCAGACATGGAATAAAGTGTGGGGGGCATGGAATGCGTACAGAGGCGAGGTGTGCCTGCCACCGGAACCTGTCCAATTAGATGAACACTTCTCACCGTAACCTGTGACACCAACTGCTCTATGCTGTTTGTACTTCTCCTGTTTTCCCTCCCCCCCCCGTTTTCATCCTACTATTCATCCTGCTTTTTGATATTCTACCTGTCCTCCTCCGCCTTTTGCCGACTCCTTACCGTCTCTACCGCTCCATTGCCGCTCTTATGAGCCTTTTGGCTTTCCTACTTGGTTAGTCCTCTTTCTTTTGTAAAAAACATAAAATCAACCTGCAGAGTCCTGCTGTGAATTATCTTGCACTTTTTTTCCTTCTGATTATATGCTGCCCTGCCTCCGGGATGTTGGGCTGAATAGCTGTGTGCTCTTTTACAAATAAAGGTTTTAAAATTTTTTTTAAAAAAAAGAAAAAAATAATTCCCAGGAATACAAACCCCAGTTCTACCCACAGCGGGGTAGAGGTTTCCGCGGCAGAGGACAGAAGAACTACAGCCACAACAACTCCAACCCACAAGGTGATGCTTCCTTCCCCTCCTCCCGTAGGGGGTCACCTGAGATTATTCCTTTCCAAATGGAAAACAATTTCCGCAGATCCATGGGTTCTCGACACAGTCCAAGGTTATCTTATAGAGCTTTATTCTCCTCCTTTCCAACCGTCTCTTCCTCCTCCTCTCGTTTTCTCCTCAGACATGGCCCTTCTTATTTCCAACAAGATACAGTCTCTTCTCCTAAAGCAAGCCATCCAGATTTCTCCTTTGACTCCTCAGGCTTTCTCAGCTCACTTTTTCTGGTCCAAAAGAAAAACAAAAAACTGCGTCCAGTGATAGACTTAAAATGGTTCAACCAATTTGTGGTGTATCGCCACTTCAGAATGGAGACTATCCTTCACCTTCGGGACACTCTTCGTCCCAATGATTGGATGGTCCGGCTGGACTTACAGGACGCCTTCCTTACTGTTCCCATTCATCCCTCTCATTCGAAGTACCTACAATTCCACTGGGCGGGAGTAACGTACAGATTTACTTCTCTTCCTTTCGGTCTTTCCTCAGCACCCTGGTGCTTTACAAAACACCTCAAGCCTATTGTGGCTTTTCTTCGGTCACTCGGCATCAGACTCATCATATATCTGGACGACATTCTTCTCATGAATACAGACAAACAGCTCCTGCTATCCGATCTTCAAGCGACCCAATCTCTGCTGATGGATCTCGGTTTTCTCATCAACTTTGAGAAATCTTCTCTTACCCTGTCCCAGAACATGGAATTCTTGGGGTTCATGATAGACTCGCCCGCAGCCTCTCTCCGCCTCCCTCAGACAAAAGTCGCAACAATCAAGGCGGAGATCGCCAAGGTGCTCAAAACAGCTCTTTTTTCCCTCCCCACCTTAGCAAGGATTGTCGGCCTTCTTTCCTCTTCCATTCAGACCATCTTTCCAGGCCCTTTGCATTATCGGGCTCTTCAACGCTTAGAAATCAAGCACCTGTGCCAAGGTCTAGCTTACACCGATCTTATCGCTCTGGATCCAGAGTCCCGCAATGAACTTCAGTGGTGGACCGACCATTTAGATGCGTGGAACGTCTGCACTATCTTCGCTTCAGCCCCAGATCTTGTGTTAGAGTCCGATGCCAGCCTTTCGGGTTGGGGCGCCCTTTGTGGTCCAATATCGACTGGAGGTACATGGTCTCTAGAGGAGTCCAAATTGCACATCAATTGTTTAGAGATGCTTGCCAGTTCCTTTGCGATCCAAAGTCTCTCCAAAAACAGGATTGGCTGTTCCATTCTTCTTTGAATGGACAATGTTTCTGCGGTCCGTTACATAAACCACCTCGGCGGTACCAAATCCAAACCTCTGGCGGAGCTGACCAAAAACCTTTGGGAGTTTTGTCTGTTCAACCAACTTACCTTGACAGCGGAGTATCTTCCAGGAGATCTCAATTCAGTAGCGGATTGGCATTCTCTTTTTCTTTGGGACTCCAGCGATTGGAAGCTGCTTCCGCCCGTTTTCCTTTCTCTCTCTCGAAAGTGGGGTCCCATTTCTATAGATCTCTTTGCATCCCGCCTCAACTCTCAGTTACCCCACTTCTTCAGTTGGCGACCGGATCCTTTAGCCTTCACAACGGATGCTTTCCTCTAGTACTGGTCTCGCCACCTCCATTACGCCCTCCCTCCTTTCCTCATGATCAGCAGAGTTCTTTCCCAAGTACGTCGACAGTCAACCTGCTTGGTTCTTGTAGCCCCCTTCTGGCAGTCTCCGATCTGGTTTCCTTCTCTACTGGAAATGGCAGTGGATTTTCCAGTCCTTCTCCTGTCATGCGACGATCTACTCTTGAGCCCCCAGGGTGCCCAACACAATCTGATTCTGGACAACACTCTGACTCTGTCGGCTTGGAAAGCTTCCGGCCTGCCTCTTCTGACATCCTCATTTCACAAGAAGCTGCGCTCTTCATCAGCCAGGCCTGGGCTCCCGGGACCTCCAATGCTTACAAATCCGCTTGGTCTCTTTGGGCAAGCTGGTGTCTGGAAAGGAACATCGATCCCCTTTCAGCCCCAACTTTGTTGTTAATTTCTTGGCTTTGGAAGCCAGTGCTGGTAAGTCTTCTCGTACTATCAATCTTTACCGTTAGCGATTTCTCTTAACCATGCCCCTATTGATACAAACCGGTGGGCTCCCATCCTCTGATCTGTCGTCTACTCAAAGGTGTTCGTTGTTCCAAACCACCGTTGACTAAGTATTGTTCTTTATGGGATGTTTCTGTCGTTCTCAAACTGTTTTCTGATTGGCCAGACAATTCCGCTCTGTCTCTCAAAATGTTGTCTGCTAAACTTACAATGTTGTTATTCTTAGTTTTCATCAAACGTGTCTCTGATGTTAGAGCCCTAGATATTTCTTCTCGCCGATTTTCTCTCTCAGGTGTTGTATTCCAGATTCACAGACTGACAAAAACTCACTTGGATTCTGTTTTTTATCCATACTTCCCTTCTCATCCAAAATTATGTGTTGGTCAATGTTTAAAAGTCTATGAACAGCGGACTTCTGATCTCAGAACGGCTTCTCATTCCCAACTCCTTATTTCCTTCCGTAAGCCCCACCTTCCTGTCTCCTCCCCTACCCTCGCCCGTTGGGTTTGTTGGGTTATGTCCGTTGCGGGCATCAATGTCTCTGTTTTCGGAGCACATTCCACCAGAGGAGTCATGGCCTCCAAGGCTTTTTGGGCAGGCTCCCGCCTTGAAGACATTCTGAGATCGGAAGATTAGTCAAATGACAATGTGTTTCGTATGTTTTATTGCAAGCCGGTTAATACTGCAGCTTCTGTTGTGATTGACATGCTTTAAACGAGCATAATAGGAGCCTCCGGTCTTGCCATAAAATGTAGATTTTCCTAGTTATTATGACGGAAAGTCTTAATTTTATTTAAGACACGGAGGCGAGTATTATCCCGCCGCAACACTTCTAATATCTGTGTTCTCCCTCCCTTTAGCGAATCCACCCCTGCCACCGGCATCATTGTAGGAACACGTCTCTCTATCATCTTCGAGCCTCTCCTTTTCGGATCTCCTTTCCCGTTTGTCCGGATCCTTCAACCAAGACTCCAGTTGGAAGTTCTTCATGGTTTCTTCGGCTTCAAGAAGTTTGTTCTTGGACTTTGGCATTTTTTGTTGTTATTGCAATTATTCCTTTGTTTTCTGACGTTATCTGAGCTGCTCGCCAGCGAAAAGAGGAAGCTGCGCAGTCAGTGGTGACATTTATTACTGTACCTGCATATCATTGGTCAGTCATGTCGTTTTTTCTTCATTCCCATTGGCCAGCCTGTTGCTTGGACCCTGGGAACTGTAGTATTTTCACTTATCTTGGCTGCTGTTGGTAATAAAGCAAGATAAGTTAGCATAATACTTGCCTCCGTGTCTTTAATAAAATTAAGACTTTCCGTCATAATAACTAGGAAAATCTACATTTCTTTGCTACTTGAATTGCATTTCTAATGGTGAATTATTGCAAGAATCAGGTGCTATAGTCCTGATTTCCATAGTATTTCCACATTTCGTAGTGGATTTTCTAGGAAAAAACTGGATGTCTGTGAAAGTGTTGTTTTAACAAAAGAATCAATGTCTGCAATATTGTTTAATTTTATGTGCAGAAACACTGATGTGGTATTCCCAAGTAACTTGTGGTAGTAAACCTTTTATATCATTGGCACATCAAGGCTGCTGAAGCCTGACAGTTTGTAGTCGAACATGATATTATTAATCAACGCATACTTTATAATCATAATCAAGGATATGATCTCCAAGACCGTATTAGATCTTTAAGTAGCATGTTTCATAAGGTTGGCACTGGTTGCCATTTTTAACTATCTTCAACATAGCTCTGTTCCACATTTTCTTAAAGATTCCCTCTATGAGACTCTAGAGGTCCCAAAAAAGGGAACTTCCTTAAGTTAGAAATCAGAAAATATCCATAGCCCTGCTTCATAGTTTCCTATTAATGAGATTGTGTCCTCTTCCCAGCCTACTAGGCCATTGTATGAGGGAGGAGTAGCAAGATGGCCACCGTGTGATAGGGCTATGTGGAGATCTATCTGACTAGCCCTTGTCAGAGCCAGTTGTGGAGCAGGATAGGGAGCATGCTCCCTGTTGCAGCAATTGGTGTGTGAAGTGCTTTGGATCTGCTGGGGCAGAAGGCCGAGAGGGATATTGGTCTTAAACAGCTCATGCGGGTGTGGGAACACCTGATAATATTTATTGGCAAGTACTCCCTGCAATCTAGGCGGTGTTCAACAGAACTGATGGGGCCTAAAACTAAAGGCACGGGCAACAGAAGGAACAGATCATTTACAGTTTCCTAGGCTGGTCTGATGGTGGCAAGGGCAACGCAAGGCCACGTTGAAACAGTGGCTGGTGCCAGAGGTTCATTAAGACAAAGCGGCCGGTCGGGGCAGATGGAGCTGACAATGGACATGATGGAGAAAAGAAATCCAGAAAAAACAGATTCCATGCCACCTGCCCCTCCCATATCTCGCGCCTGTCAAATGTGTATCTTTTACAGCGGCTCTCTTCAGGATGTGAGGTTCTCCGCTATGTCCATGAAGGGCAGACCTATGTTGGTACTCATAAAGGGCCAGGAAGGGCCAAAGTGAATGAGGAGTCGGATGGGACCTTGATTGGCAGTGTTGTGGACTCCTAAGCACTGGAGCAGCTAGCCCCAGGTTTGAAGGTAATTTGCTTACTGCCCATGTAGTGCTTGAACTGCAAACATCCAGTCACTTAAGGGTTCAGCAGGGTGCTGGTAGTGTGCTGGCCCAATCAACCATGGGGAACTGGTAAGAAATGGCTGAGAAGGTGGGGTGAAATGGAACAACCAATACTTACTGAACGATTACTATAACTCTTGCAGAGATTAGACAGTCTGATTAAACAGAAGAGTCAGAAGAAGGCTCTGACCCAGCAATGTAGGCAAAGAACCAAAGGGATGGTAACTGCAGTAATTCTAATGACTGGGTTGGGAGCAAGTACCTGCTATCATCTCGCAAATCCCGTAGAAAGAGCAAACGGCAGGGAGACAGATTAGATATGAAATGGGATTATACTCATGCTATGCAACATCTGATAGGAGAAGCTATGGGGGACTCCAAGTGCCCCCCCCAGTATGGATCCACTGACTCTGGAACTTATATATCAGACTATTATATCACCCAGGGACGAAATGTGCGCAGATAATCGGAAAGTCTGAGTAGCGACTCATAAACTGCAAAGTACAGTGCGCAAAGTAGCTAAAGTGTGTTCTACACTTGCTGAAAGAATGAGCAGCTTGGAATTGAGTACTACTGCTCGAAACAGATATGGGTAATGTTAAGAAGCCTACAGAGCTGAATAAAACTCGATTAGTGGATATTCAGTGGGAACTGGAAGATCAGGAAAATCGACAAAGATGGAACAACATCAGGGAATCAAGGAGTACCAGAGAGAAGGGAGGGAAATAAAGGGAGGGAAAAAAGCAAGGCTACATTTAGTTGATTTATTTCAGAAGGCCTTCCTGGAGCTTCTGCCCTGGAACACATCCCATGAGATTCAGATGGATCACCAAACCCTTATAGTGCAGAAATTGGCAATCCAGGGAAATCTAGAGCAACGCTGGTTTACATTAGTAATTTTCTGATGCAATTTTTGAGAAAGTACACCTAGATTTATAATGCACAGTTGAGGATTGTTCCTTCTCTTTTCAGCCTTAATTCTCTCATGCAATGTGGACCATAGATGGTGCCTCAGTTAGCTTATCAAGCCCTTCCAAGACAAGGGGACACAAGCTTTCTTGATCAACCAACAGAAAAAATAATTATTTGGAATAATAAGACATGGGTGTTCACATTCGAGATCAAATCCGAGGAATTTTTGCAAGGCCTGTTACAATCCTGATTCAAAGGAATGGACGTGACCTGACGTGGTTCGAGCTGTCATAGCACAAGGTAGAATTGGACTGGTTAATCAATTAACTTAATTGATTACTTGCTGATGTTAATTAACCAAACTCTCTTTTCTCTTCTATCTTCTCTTTCTTTATGGGCAAAAACTTTTTTTCTGGTTATGGTGCTGGTTATACTTGTATGGTAAATGTATGGGTTGTTTAGTGGTAATTTGGTGGCTCCAGACAGTGATATATGTGACACTAGGTAGGCTATGGTACTTGGGGCTCTGGGGACAGGATAGAGGAAGCTCAACCATCTCTAGCAGACCATGATTGGAATGATTGCTTCACATGGGTGGGAGGGGAATGGGGGATGGGGGTTAGGGGGTCTTGAGGTTGTTGTGGGGGGATGGCAGGAAGGGGCAGGGATGGGCAGTGTGGAACACGCAAAAGAATAAAAAAGAGCATAAATACATGGAATTTTGAGGTGAACACGCTTTGGAGTTTGGGTCTCGTAACAGTAGTCTTTGTAATGTGACAGTCTATCTGAGGCTATTCGGGACAATTAACACTCAGGTATTTCACAATGCATGAGGATAAATTGTGTAGATGCTCAGTTAGTGTCTGTGGGCTAAATGATAAGAATCAGAGGTTGAAAGTTGCCAAAATATTTAAATCAAGAGGACCATATATATTATGTGAGCAAGAGATTCATATTCCCTGGGAAAAGAGAGATTTATTACAGTTCAGGGTGTCTTCTCTAGCAGCTTGTACATCACAAAGCATTGCCACTAGGGGGTGGCAACATTGATGAGAAGGAGCTTTAATATGTCCAAACTAAAGCTGGTGGATAAACATGATCACTGGGCAATTATTGAATGCCAGTTGGTAGGAAATAGTTTTACTGTTTGCTCTGCTTATGGCTCTAATTTGAATTTGAAATAGGCAGGGGTGTGAGGAGAGCTGGTTGTACAGTTAGCTACATGGCCTACACTATTGATAATTTGCAGTGATTTTCACATGCATTTGAAAGTGGGTGCAAGTAGTATCAAGGCAAATAAGTGTGGAGGAAGCCACAGGTCTATAGAGCGCTAACCCAATTTAAGAGCAGCCGTGGGTTAGTAGACATTTGGGAAAGAAAGAATGCCCTAGATCCTGGCTATACGAAATTCACTCATCCACTTCAAAAGTATACTCGCTTGGACTACATTCTGGTTTCTCCAGGTTTGGTGGGGAAATCAGCTGTTAAAAGATTACCAAAGATTTTCTCTGATCATAGCCCTTTATTTCTGGAATTTACGGGCCTGGGCATGGGTAAGCACCCTGGCAAATGGACATTCAACAGGAAACTGCTTTTAAAGTCGAAATATGTAGATCATATGAAAAAAAGTATAGTATAGTTCATAAAAATGAACAGGTACAGTGCATCCGCTGCTGCAGTATGGGATTTATTTATTTATTGAAGGTGTGAGAGGTGATGCAGTCAGCTTTGTAGTTTAGACCCAAAAGCAGCGAGATAAGGAGATCAGGGAATTTTACGATGAGGTGACGAGCCAGGACACACAGCATATAGGCAGAACCCAGAGCATCCACCTGCCCCCATTCCGTTCCAAAGCATCTGAGATCATCTGCGGCGTACCCCAGGGATCCTCCCACAGCCCGATGCTGTTCAACATTTACATGGCCCCGCTCGCACACGTAGCCAGACAGCACAACCTCACCATAATCTCCTATGCAGACGAAACTGTGCTGATCCTCTCCCTCACCAAGGACCCCATTACCGCCAAAGCCAACCTCCGCGAAGGAATGAAGGCCATCGTCGACTGGATGAAGACCAGCCGTCTGAAGCTGAACTCGGAAAAGATGGAGGTCCGCATCCTCGGCTCCAACCCTTCAGCCTGGGATGACTCCTGGTGGTCGATAGCACTGGGGGCAGCCCCAACACCCACTGACCATGCACGCAACCTGGGAATCATCCTCGACTCAAGGCTCCCAATGACCAAGCAAATCAACGCCGTCTCCTCCTCCTGCTTCAACACCCTCCGCATGCTCTGCAAGATCTACAGATGGATCCCAATAGACACAAGAAAGACAGTCACCCAGGCCTTCGTCAGACCAAACTCATCAAATTACTACAACGCATCCAAAACGCCTCGGCACGACTGATCCTCGACATACCACGCCATGGCCACATCACTCCCACCTGAGAAACCTGCACTGGCTCCCCGTCAACAAGAGGATATCCTTCAAGCTCCTCACCCACGCACACAAGTCACTCCACAAGACCGGGCCAGCCTACCTCAACAGACGGCTCTCCTTCTACATCCCCAACTGCCAGTTACATTCTACCTACCTCTCCCTCGCCACCATCCCGCACATCCGAAGAACAACCACCGGGGAAAGATCTTTCTCCCACCTCACCGCCAAGACATGGAACACCCTCCCACTGAGCCTACGACAGACCCAAGACCTGCTGACCTTCACGAGGATACTCAAGACCTGGCTGTTCGATCAGAAGCGCCCCCCCAGCACTTCGAGACCCTCGTGGGTATGTAGTGTGCTTTACAAATGATTGATTGATTGATTGATTGATTGATTGATTGATTGATTGATTGATTGATTGATACAGGCGAAATCTGGCTGAGAAGTTGCAGACCCATAGACAGAGGCATAGGAATATAGTGAGTCGGCTGGCAGACTATTGGCTCTCCACATTCGGCAACACAAGGTGGATGGAATGATTGAGGCGATTTATGGGAGTGAAGGAAAAGTGGTTACCGTGCCGGAAGACATTATTAAGGTGTGTGAGAAATATTATAGAATATTATATACCAAAGATAAGAATCCTTCTGAAGGGCTACTAAAAATCTTTTTGAAGCTAAGCAATAAGATGACGTAGACCCAGGGGAGGTAGAGGCATTAGACTTTGCTATTACTATTCAGGAAGTCGGTAATGCTCTAACAGCACTGCCCCCAGAGGAAGTGGCAGGCCCGGACCAGATTTCTCTGGACTATTATAAAATGTTCTTTCCTGAATTGGCAAAGGATTTATGGAAACTGTTCTCTGGGGTTCAATGGGAAGGGGTTCCACCAAGCTTCTTGGAGGAAACTAACAATATAGTTGTTGGAAAATGGGTTATTGATAGGGTAAGTATACACCCACCACTAACAATAAAGCCTGCAACGCAATATAAGGTCCAGTCAAGGTCTCAAAAAATTATTCCCTTGCTCAACCCTTGGAAGCTGGGTATGAGCATGCAGGCTTAGCTTGGTGTGTAAAGCACTTAAAAGCACCAATACATTAAATAGGTAAGACACCACAAACAATACACATCCAGAACCAATCTATAAAAATAGGAAACATTTGTATGGTTAACATGACACCAAAATGACAAAAATCCAATGTAGGTAGCTAGCAATATGATTTTTTTATGCATAAACACTTTTAGTGTTTAAAAACATAAAGTGCCAAATTGGGACATCTGGTCGTGCTTCACATGGACAAAGTCAAAGTTTAAGGCTGACTACAATGGAGCCCTGGTCATATATACTAAGCAAGAGGGCCCGATCAAAACTTTACCTGCGCACTTATAATCTTTCATGGAGTATTTTTTTCTTGACGTCGAGTGGGAATTTCCAAAAGACCAGATTTGCAGAAACCTTGTCTGCTTTGTTCAACAGTAGCCCAAGGTCAACTCCTGGAAGTCTTGAGCTCCAGAGCTTCTAGCAGGACAAATTTGAAATCCAGGATGGGTCACGGTGCCAGGTAGTTAGCTTGACTACTTAATGTTGGGTTGGTCACCTTATGGAGCTTTTTCACAAAAGTTCTCAAAAGTTCTCCAAACTTCAAGAGATGCTTCTTGAAGTTTCTTTTGGGCATTAAAAGTGTTCACAAACAAAATATAAGTTTCCAGAGTCTCTGAGTTGGCCCTCGGATGTTGGGACTACAGTTCCCACAATGCACCTTTCTAACTCCTTCAAGGTTTAGCTGAAGGTGGTCAGCTGGGTTCTTTTTCTTGGAGATAATGCAGGTGGAGCTCTTTTAACCTGTTGCTTTCAGGGAATCCACTCCTCTTTTTGGAAGCAGGACAATGTCGTTAGGGCTGTAGTTGCCTTAGTGTGCAGTAGGTGCAGTCATTCAGAATGCTGTCCTCTTTGTTCAGGCAATGGTTCCAGCAGGGCAGTCCTTCTTCTCCTTGTAGTTTCAGGTAGCAGATCTGAGTTGCTATGCAGGTCTCATATATGTATCCACTGTTCTAGGGTGACAAGCAGGGGGGTACCTCTGTTAAATGGGTTGCAAGGCACCACCCAAAAGCATGACAGCACTCTCCAAAGCGTGGAATGTTCTTATCCCACAAAGCACTGTACTTTAAAATTCAAGATGGAAAATTACTCTCTTTGGGAGTTAGATCTGGCTAAACCAACCTACCAGTGTGGCTCATTTTCCTTAACACTCCCCCTCCAGACCTCCGACAAATTACATTCCTAGATGCCATCTGGTTTGGGGTACAGGATGAGGGGGTAGGCCTGGCTGGCATTCCTTACTGTTCTGCTCTCTTTGAAGCCCTGTTGGTTTACCTCTGTCTCCATGCAGGCCACTCATCACCTCATTAAAGCAGTTTGGCTAAGCCTGTTAAGGGCTGGCCAATCAGGAGAGACTGCTAGAAGGCTGTATTTGGCTCACAGAAAAGGAAGTTCTATAACTTATTTTCTGTATTAGTTATGATACATTCAACCGCGGCAAGTTGTTGGATTTATCATTACCAATCCTCTAAGGCCTTGAAATATTGTTTTAGCTCACTCCTATCAATAGTTTCACTGTATTACAGTATCCCTATGTTAGCCTATTGAGCTATGGAGCTAAAATGGTAAAATGGGGGGGGGGGGGAAATGTGGCAGGTTTTCCCTTCCCAGTGCATATAAAACATCTTTTAAAATGTCCTTGCATATTTGTACGTGGCGCCCTATACTGGGGGCACCTCGGTAGGCCTTAGGGGTGACTTATATGCAAAAATAAGATATTTTAATACTTTGGAAGTACCTCTAAATCCAAATTCGAATCTGGATGTGATTTCAGTTTAAAAGCAGCTTGCAAAGCAGGGCTTACTTTTAAAATGACAGCATGCAACACATCAGTGCACACTTAAGTGTTCTCAACACTGCAGGGACTTACAAGTAGGTTGTGAGTGTCAATTGTAATTACACCTAAATATTGTGTACCTTTTTAGGTCTCGCGACCTATCAATGCCTATGCGCATTGAGCGGAGCGAGATATAAAGGGGCTTAAACAGAGCTTACCGAGATCGGGCGATTCCATGAAGTGCCCGTGAGAAGCTCTCTCAATACGCATGTGCATTGCCATAAAAAGCGCGTGCACAGACACCAGCCTCCCTCCGACAGTCATCCCCCAGCGTGCGCTGTGCCAACAAGCCTTTAAAGTGAAGCTTAGCTTCACTTCAAAGGTATCCGCTCCCCCCGCCCCCTGCTTCACACGTCTCACAGCCGCCAGGCCATCTTGTATTTCTCCTCCCTCCCTCAGCACTGATGACGCGAAAGATTTACCTCGAGCAGAACGTGTCTCATCGAAATCACATTTGAAAGAAGCCTGCAGGGCCAGGCAGAGAAACCTGAATCGTGCACCAACACAAGCAAACGTCCAACAATTAGCTGCCATTTTTTTCTGTTAAGTGAGGCGAGTTTCACGTGACCGACACCGAGCCACCGTGAAACCTGCTGGACGGGAAGTTCCAGTTTTAAATCCACGGCCGCTTCAGGGGCGTGCACCACTCTCTGTACACAATAACAGAAGCACGCATGCACTGCGGGTCACGCGCTTTTAAATCCACAGCCGCTTCAGGGACGTACACCACTCTCTGTACACAATAACAGAAGCACGCATGCACTGCGGGTCGCGCGCCTCTCCACGCCTGACTGCGAGGCCTGTTTACGTGCATCCTCTTACCTGCGCTTACCCCGTCTCGTGGCACTTTGTTTTTCTGCCCATCTGGCGCCTTCCTGTCCAAGTACTTTTTGATGTGCTGGGGCAATCTCTTCAAAGGGGCGACAGGTGGAACCAGAATGAAGATTGAGCGTTGTCTGATTGCGCTTAACCCACCTCATCACGGGAAGGTGTTTTTGACGCTATTTTTTTATAGGCTTTCACAGACTTCCCGTTCAAATCCTCAAGTTACAATACATTATGTGGAGGTTAAATATGAACTGCTACGGTCTAATTTGAAAAGGTATATTTTTAATATTGGTTATTCGATTCTTAATTTATGAATAGTTCTACCAAATGCTTTGATACATACGTGCACCCAGGGCTCACATAATGTGTGTCCTTCATTTATATGTGCAGTTTGCATCCCATGAGCTGCAGCATTTGATGCCCTAATGGTTAATTTTGGAGCACAAACTTTGTTTGGTTAACAAACCCCAAGGCTCCTCAGTCTTGATTCCACAGCTTGTATCTTTGAATGGGTGTTGCTGAACAGTCCTCAGATAGGCATGTTGTGGTTCCTGCTGTAATTGTAGTTACGGGAAGGTTCAATATCTGGAGCATGGCAAGGAGACAAGGCTGTGGCTGGGGTAACCTCAGCACTGCAAATGTCTTCTAAAGCACTTTTCCAGAGGTTATCCACCGCATCCACCATCACCACATCCACTGCATCCACCACCACATCCACCATCACCACCGCATCCACCACCACATCCACCATCACCACCACATCCACCATCACATCCACCACCACATCCACCATCACATCCACCATCACCTCCACATCCACCATGACATCCACTGCCACATCCACCACCACATCCACCACATCCACCACCACCACATCCACCACCACCACATCCACCACCACATCCACCATCACCACCACATCCACCATCACCAGCACATCCACTATCACATCCACCGCCGCCACCACATCCACCACCACATCCACCATCCCCTCCACATCCACCATGACATCCACCACAACCACCACCCCATCCACCACCACCACCGCATTCACCACCACCACATCCACCGCATCCACCACCGCATCCACCATCACCACATCCACCGCATCCACCACCACATCCACCATCACCATCACATCCACCACCACCACCACATCCACCATCACCTCCACATCCACCATGACTTCCACCGCCACATCCACCACCACATCCACCACCACCACATCCACCACATCCACCACCACCGCATCCACCCCCACCGCATCCACCACCACCACCACACCCACCACCACTACATCCACCACCACATCCACTACAACCACCACCCCATCCACCACTACCACCACCACCGCATCCACCACCACCACCGCATCCACCATCACCACATCCACCGCATCCACCACCACCACATCCACCGCATCCACCACCACATCCACCACGACATCGACCATCACCACCACATCCACCACCACCACCACATCCACCACCACATTCACCACCACATCCACCATCACCTCCACATCCACCATGACATCCACCGCCACATCCACCACCACATCCACCACATCCACCACCACCACATCCACCACCACATCCACCACCACCACCACATCCACCACCACTTCCACCACCACTGCATCCACCACCACCACATCCACCACCACTTCCACCACCACCGCATCCACCACCACCACATCCACCACCACCACCACATCCACCACCATATCCACCACATCCACCACTTCCACCACCACCTCATCCACCACCACATCCACCACCACCGCACCGACCACCACCGCATCCACCACCACATCCACCACCTCATCCACCACCGCATCCACCACCGCATCCACCACCACCACATCCACCACCTCATCCACCACCACACCCACCACCACTTTCACCACATCCACAACCACCACATCCACCACCACCACATCCACCACATCACCACCACATCCACCACCTCCACCACCACCACATCCACCACCACCACCACATCCACCACCACATCCACCCCCTCATCCACCACCATCACCACCACATCCACCATCACCACCACCACCACATCCACCACCACCATATCCCCCAGATCCACCACTACCATATCTATATGTGTGTGTGTGTGTGTCTGGCTCTGTGTGTGTGTAGGTGCAAATGCAATGTTCTTGGATTTTCGTCACAATAAAATACACTGAACATAATCTTCACAAAAGTTATTTACAAACGTTTAAGCTATTGCCATTATAAATTACAAAAACTTTTATTTAAGTATTAATTATTGACAAAATTAAAAGCCATTGGTATTTGAAATATCAAGACATCTAAGTCACGTAAATACAACACACATTGCATTACAAATGCTATAGGTGTCACATTTGCAAAAGTTAAAACTATTGACATTGTAACTGACAAAGCTATTAATTTTGCTACTTTCAAAACCAACACATAAATAACAAAAGTGTCATTTACAATACCAATAGCTCAAACTTTCCTAATGCGAGACCTATTGCATGTCCAATGCTTGTTAAACAGAGCACTGACACCGGGCCTGGTTAACAGAGCCCAGGGTGCAGTGAGAGTCAGTTACCACCAGTATCAGTCAAAGAAAATGAGGGTGATCAGGGACTTTCTCACAATAATTTTTAGAAAAAAAGGAAAGCTGCCAGAAAATCCAGGGTCATACAGTCCAAAATACCTTTTCAGCTCAGGTACAAAAGTGTACTCAAAGATCTTAGTGAAATGCTTGGAGAGGATCATAGCCAGGCAGCATGGGTTTATCTCGGGCTGGGGTATAGCAGACCATGTGAGGTGGGCCATTGCTCTATTTGACATTGCTGCAACTACAGGAACCCCCTAGCCAATGACCCTTCTCGATGCCAAGAAGGTATTTGATCTAGTGACCTGGGGGAATCTCTGGAGGATACTTGAGTGCAAGGGGTTTGGGCCAGGCATAGTAAAGGCTTTGAAGGCACTATATTACCATCCTTTTGCTGACCTGCAAATTATGGGCCAAGAATCAGAGAAGATCCAAATTTTGCAGGGTACACAGCAGGACTGCCCTTGCTCTCCCAGCCAGGTATGGTGGCTAAGTAGACTAATGCATCCACCGCAGGGGCCTGTGTTTGACCTCATGGTCACAGGTTCAAATCCTTGTGGGTCCAATCAGCCTTTCATCCATTTGAGGTCGATAAAATGAGTGCCATTGAGTTGGGTAACAATATATATCTGTCATTTCAGTGCCAAAATGCCCCATTGCTAGGGTGAACGTGAGCTTTACTAATACGCATGTTATGTTATTTTGTTTGCCGTGTACATCGACCTCATAATAAAACAAATGGTAAATAACCATATGATTAAGCCAATAAGGGTGAATGGTGTTGAAAGCACAGTGTTAGTGTACGTGGATGATATAGTGGTGCTAACGCTGGACATCAGATACCCTCCCCAGAAGTAAAAAGGTTGACGGAGGAGTTTGGATCACTTTCAGGGTACCATCTTGACAAGGGGAAAGCACAGTTGATTTGCATCAGTAATATTGTTTTGATAGACAACCGGGGGGTTGATAATTCCACATATTTGGAAATAAAAAATATATCGTAAGTAAATACTATCTATAAAATGAATTTAAAGCCAATGTTAGGAAAGGCTAGCCAAGACCTAAAATGTATTAATAGGTTGCATCTTACTTTAGCTAGCAGGTGCAATATTCTGAAACTTTTTTTGTTGCCAAAAGTTTTACATCTATATTGAAGCATAACTCTGGAGTTGGAAGGGTAGTAACTCAAAAAGCTTGAAGATACGTGTACATATTGTATGTGACAATATTCAAGAGGATGACAGGCCTTAAAATATGTTGTTCTCCCAAGAGCCCTAGGGGGGTGCCTAATTTGAGATTATTTTTCTGGGCTGCACTTTTGCAAAATATAAAAGTTCTATTTGCAGCCAAAGTTCATATCCAGTTACCTGGATTTCTAACAGGAGATCCTTCAAGTATCTATGAGCTAGGATTAGGTGGGGAAGCAAAGGGGTGCTTTTTAAGTCATATTGAGCCAAAACTACGAAAAAACGATGATGTTTAAGGTGTTGGGAGCAGCAGTGACGATCTGGGGCAGGGTTAAAAGAAGGATTGAAATTACTAAATATAATCGTTATACTCCACTGTGGGACTCATCCTTATTTCCACCTGGTGTTTCATAATGGGACAAGTAGGAGATGGGAAAAGACAAGGATAACCCGGCTGGGCGATTTGTTCTGCTAGGAGCAATTGTGCTCTTTTTCTGGTCTGCAACAGGATTTTGAATTGGAAAGAGTTTAAAAAAAATGTTTTACTGATCAGAGATTATTTGAAAAAATTGGCGAGTGATCAGTTTTCACATGGAAAAATCCCCCTCCTGGATATGATTTTGGGCCAGGGTACCAAGGTTGAGCAGATTTATGCATTACTGAACAATATGATGGTGGACGACCTTGAGTACCAAGAACCTAAGGGGATCGAAAAATGGGGACTCAGGGTGTAGATATCTAGAGCTAGAGGTTGGGATGAAAGTGCTGTTGACTACAAGCCTTAAAACTGAACATTATAAAACAAATTTTAATTTATATTACACATTGGACACATTTTTTAGTTGGCGCAGAAGGACTGATGACGAATATCCTCGATGTGGGAAGGCGCAAGTTGATTTAGTACACATGTTTTATAATTGTGCAAAGTTAGCTCCACTAAGAGAGGGTATTGAGGATTGTTGAAGTAGGATTTTTAGTAGGGACATACATGTAAGCCCATCATAATGCTATATGAGGTTGCTGATTCCCTCGTGGAGGACATGGGGCAACTTTATGGTTATTTCCAAAGCTGACGCATGTTTTCTGATAGTGACTGCTTGGAAAAATTGCGAATCACCTATGGTACAACTAATATTTTTCTCGGTTGATGAGCATGTATAACTTCGAGAAATCTCTATATAATTGAGCACTTCAGGTGTAGTGACAGGCTTGCCTCAGATTTCTTGAACCCGAGCAAGGCAGTTACTTTTGATCTTTGAAGGGTGCTAAGTGGAATTCCGACTATATCTCTTTTGTTGGCGATGAAATTATTTAGCTAAACAATGGTCGAATGTATTAGTTTTACATTGCAAATTCTACAACTGTTTAGTATATGTCCTGAAGGTGGATGTAAGAATGAATGGATGGATACAGGTTCATTCAATGACCAATCATGTCATGCTCAATAAAAGCATTTATTAAAACAAAAACAAAAAAAACATTGTCTAAAATAATTCTATTTTGTGGCAATAAGCACATACATCACAAAGCAATTAGTCACTCTTGTTGTTTATTTTTCCCAGTTCGTTTTTTTCCAGTTTTTTTTATTGTGTCTGAGATTTGTGGGAAAACTGTTATTGTTTTAATAAGTTAAATAATAAGAAATCACTTACTTACTTATTAAGTCACTAGTACCATTTCACATTTATTTGAAGATTTATTGGAATAAAAGTAATAATAAAGACGCCTACTAAAGTTCAAATCGGAATATTTGCATGTAAGGGGTAATCAAACTTGAAGCAAAATAGTAAAAATGATTTAAAATTTGTAAAGCTTTTTTGAATAACAAACCATTTGCTTGCTCTGCTTATTATTGCGTCTTTGTAATAAGTGGCCCACCCTGTAACTTTAATCACGTGTCTGTGAATTCTGGAAAATCTAAAGAAGCCCAAGGTTAATAAACTTCATACAAAAAAATACCCCTGTACTATTCCCAAAATGATAAATCATCTGACATTTTCCAGCATTTTCCAGTATCGACAATTTAACTCAAAGTCAGTAATTTTTCTTTAGTTAAAATGTGACCCCAAAGACAATTGAAAAAGTCCCATTACCTCCACATTTGGCTACCACAAGCTCTTATTCTTAACCCTTCATCCCTTTTCCAAACTATTTGCATGTGGCAAGTCTTCCAGTCAGGTTAAGACACTCACATACACCCTCTATCTCCACATTGGCTTTACGAACACCCCATGTGGTAAAGCCCAAAGTGCAAGTGAGACCGCGATCCTTCCATTCATTCACCAATTAATGCATTTACAAATACAAGACACAGAGGTTATGCAATTCACATACCTCTTTCAAGTAAGGGTCAGCTTCAAAATCCTATTGAACAGTCTTGCATTTCCACATAACCTTCATTGTCGAAAACTTAATAAACAGTACCAGGCCAACGTATTTTGTAAATTCTGCAATTAGTCACAGAATCTCTCTGAGTAGCAAAGAAATTTAAAGACCTACTTCGGAAAAAAATATAATCTTTAGTCGTTTCGCATTAGTATTCTTTTGATAGTCTTGAGTCACTTCATGCTTCAAATAATGCTTCCAAACATCACTGACCAGATGCTTAAGACAAGTATCCTTTTCATCCACTTAGTGGTTTACAGACTGTAAGGAACTGTTAACCAGTGCTAAAGTGCATGGGATCTCTGCCGAAAACATGGTAACATTGGCTTATTCAAAATCTGCATATTTAATTTACTTATAAGTCCCTATTAAAATGCACTACATATACATAATGCCTGTAAATGTAATGCTACTAGCGGAACTGACACATTGAATGTGCCACCCACTTGAGTAGCCCTTAAAGCATGTTTCAGGCCTGCATGTTTCAGGCCCGTCGCCGCAGGGCCTGAGTGTGCAATTTTAAACTGCCATGTCTACCGGGCAACTTAACCAACTTTCCAGGCCCAAACCTTCCTTTTTATTACACCCCAAAGTAAGCACTGGACAGCCCATGGGCAGGGTGAAGTGTACTTAAACACTAGTGTTGCTCGAACATGAAATACCTTGAAAAAACATGAGACAAGAGGTGCTTGCCAAAACAAGAACAGTTAATTAAACAGTGCAACTGGGAGAACAGTTACAGGCATAGGGTCTGAGGGCTGTCTCAACTTTACTATCAATCAGCCATGGAATTTAAACCTTTTTTAAATGCTATAAAAAAGTTCAGGTGATTCTTTTTTTATAAGAAATGCGAACTGTTGTCTTGGGAGCCATAAATTATTGTTTCAATGAGAAATCCAGTTGGACCTTGAACTTGCGTGGACACAATGTAGCCAATGGGTAACGTGCCCAGATGTCCGGCATTGGATGCGCGTGATCACTGTGTGTACTGTGTATATTGTGTCCTGATTAGCTATGTGTTCCTAACTTCATGTGGCATCTGACTTTATCTTGTTTTAGGAATATGCGTACCCCTCTGGCCATGTGTGCTTTATCTGGGCCAATCTCTCCAGACCATTCTGGTGTGCTGCGCCTATCTGTGGGATTTATCTGGGATTTCCCTATGGTGCTTTTGTCTGCAGGCTATGTGCCACCCCACCTGTGATTTGTCAATCAGTGACCTAAGGCTTGGGTCTCAGAGCCTGCCTGACTGCGTGGTTTTGAGTCGGCTTGAAGTGTAGTACATAATCGGCTAATTCATCAAAAGAGATGCAATTTCATACATATACATGAATGCATCGTTATTCATATTTACATCGACTTTCTCAATTTTAATATTTCCCCCTATAGTTGAATTTTCAACTATACTATCTAACCCATGCTTCATGGCAGTTACTTTACAGGGGACCTGTTGTTCTTCGGTTTTGATAATTACTACTTTCCCAGATACTTGCATTCTACCCAATTTGAGGAAGGTGTTTTTTAGCAGGAAATCCCCAATTTCACTGAACCACACAAAAACACAATTGCAATAAAAACTGGTAGCAATGGGGAGTACAGACTGGAAAGTCTCTGAGGGAGCCCAGAGACCAATTTGAGATACACTCCTGCTCAGGGGCACCTCACCCATGTCTCATTGTTCAAGTTCAAGTTCAGGAATTTATATAGCGCACTACTCACCCAGAGGGTCTCAAGGCACTTGGGGAGGGGGGATTATTATTTATCGAATAGCCAGGTTTTAAGTTCTTTTCTGAAGGAGATGTGGTTCTGTGTAAGGCGGAGGTGAGTGGGGAGTGAGTTCCAGGTCTTTGCCGCCAAGTAGGAGAAGGATCTACCTCCCATTGTGGATCTTTGGATGCGCTGAACAGGGGCGAGGCCTTGATTGAAGGATCTTAGTTGGCGGGTGGGTGTGTAGAAGGATAGTCGAGTGTTGAGGCATTCGGGCCCTATTTTGTAGAGGGCCTTGTGTGCGTGGGTGAGGAGACGGAATGTTATTCTCTTGTTGACGGGAAGCCAGTGGAGGTCTTTCAGGTGGCCGGTAATGTGATCTTGGCGAGGGATGTCCAAAATGAGTCTCGCTGATGCGTTTTGGATGCGTTGGAGTTTTTTCTGTAATTTGGCTGTAATTCCGGCGTAGAGGGTGTTTCCGTAGTCTAGTCGACTCGTAACCAATGCGTGGGAGACAGTCTTTCTTGTTTCGGCGGGGATCCAATGGAAGATTTTTTTGAGCATACGAAGTACGTTGAAGCAGGAGGATGAGACGGTGCAGTGATGGCAAGAGTCAATGTCCCATCTTCCATGTAATTCCCTGGGATAAATGTGCAGCAGGACGCATCAATCTTTGCACATACCCCTCCCTCCATTGCAGTCATTAAGTCTAACACATACCGATGCTGCATCACCAAGAGGCGGGTTGCTCTCAGTTCTTCCTTGATCTAATAAAGGTGAGCTCAGAGCTGTTAATCATTTTAACTATTTCCCATCTGGTGATTTGGCCAGCAGGCATTAGCTTTTATCTGCTCGGTGAAGAAGGGTATGGACCCTCCCGCCAAAACTTCTGAGTCCAAGAACATTGTGAATTCTTCTGGTATGTCCCTGTACTTAGTCCAGCCAAAATAGTCTGCAGTTCTTTTTTCAGAAGCCCGATGCAGCAAGGTTGTATTTTTCCTAGGTGGTGCAGGTACAAATTCAACAGTTCTACTCCAAGAATGACCAGTGTCAGGGTGTGAATGATTATGGAGAAACAAAGTATTTGCTATCGGGGATGAACTGAGTGTAGGCAAACTTACTGCAATACCAATATATATCCAGCAGCGTGGAAGTGTCCCATTGCATATCCGGAATGTGCAAGTTCGTACCACAGTTTTCATTTGCGTCCAGTGAAGGCGTACTTTACCTCTGAAACATAAGGAGTACAGCATATGTTTTTATAGAATTAGGGGTTATCCCTTCCCTTCTAACCAAGTGTATCCACCTACATCAGTGTCCCAGATTTCCTGACATGGGGTGTCTATGATTTTGTTCAACCCTCCCTTAAGAGACTCATTTCCCATTGTATCATCAAGCTGGATGATCCTACATAGGAACTCCACGTTTGGTGTCCACTTATTGTTAAAGAAACTGCCCAGACACGTTAAGAGCCCCTCTTGGACAGCAAATGAAGTTTGTGCATTGAGAAGGGGTTTTGCTACCTCCAAGAACCTATTTTTTGGGTACTCCCAGGGCCAAACAGTATCCTCCCCTATAGTGCCCTTCCTGTGCATCCTATCTAAGTCAGTTTGGACATCGCCAGGTCCGGTGAAAAGGTATAGAGTCATTGGGATGGTCTCATATTGGGTCAGATTCACTACTACTCTGTGGGGTTCTACCTTGTTGGGCTATTTCATTGCCCTGAATATGCTTAGGTATAAGTGGATAAGGCATTTTGCTTTTTCGGAGACTACCTCTTGAGATAAGTAGTGTCTGTCTGCACCTACTGCATGCAGTACCAGTAATCAGGCATAACACATCCTAGCTGATGTCTTAAAGCCTAAAGTGGTCATGCACTGATACCATGTGTTGTGTAAAAGGGTGATGTGTAATGCATGTGGAATGCTGTGTTTGGGTTTGCATAATTCTAAACAATGGTTGTGATACTTTTTGAATGGACTCCAATTGACCAGATGGTTGATTAATAATGAATAGGTACGGTAGCATCCACCCTATTATGTTTGGTTTTGCTGTGTGTGGTGGTAGATGTCATTGGGGCAATGCTAAGTTGACTAGGCTCTGCGGCATGACTGGTTTTTCTGTGTATATGTGATTGTGTGTAGGTATATGAGGTTGTGTGTTGTCTGTGTGCAACCCCCTAGCTTCCCATTGCTCTTCCTTGCCAGGCAACATGGTTTCCTGCAATTCACTCAGATATTCCCTGCTGTTTCTGTGTAAGGCTCGTCCTGAAGGGGTTTTGTCTCTAACGCCTGTTAAAAAGGAAACACATGTGTCTCCCGAACTGCTCCGTAAGCTGCCCTGTAAACTGTTCAGCTAATACATTCACCTAGGATACAAAGTCTCTACCACTGGTATGAGTGGCATTCTTTATATGACCACATACTTAGGTAGTGCCAATACATTGATTAATAACTCCAGGAGGTCCTGTGTATGACGGATGTGTCATGTAGTGTTAGGAACCATTGTCTTCTCCACAATCCCATACTAGAGTGCACTGTGGTGGATATATAGGATGAGTCTGAGTAAATAGTTACATTTTTCCCTGTGCTTTCGGTGAGGGCTTCAATTAGTGCTGTCAGCTTTGCCACCTGTGCTGAAAGGTGGGGACGGATAGTTAGCTGTGCAGTGACTTGCAGGATTTCGGAGGGTGCACAGCTACAAGCAATTACTCCTGCTGTCCCTGTGTTCTTTCTTGGTCTATCCTAGAAGAACTGTCAATGAACAGTGCCTCACTATCTAGGATGGGGTCTTTTTCTGCCTCGCTAATCCCATCAGGTGTACATTACACAATCATGGATCTCCTCCTCCTCCTAAACCTCATGAACTAGGAAGGTAGCCAGGTTTACTAAATTATACTGTACTACTTTTAGTGATGGTCTAGAGAGCATCAGTTTGTAACCTGAGACCCTTTGAGTAGTCAGCGTGCTCTTGCTCTTTTGTATTACCACAAACACCGAATGTTCTGCATACATAGTCAGCGGTGACCCCATTATGATAGAGGTGCTTTTGCAGATAGCAAAGGCTGCTGCTACCAGGGTTTGCTCGCTGGGGAAATGGCCCTGCATGACTGAGTCTAAGTGTCCGCTACAATATGCAAGGAATTTGTGCCCCAGGGGATACATCTGTGCCAGAACTGCTGACATGACACACCCGTCACTGTTGCTGAATAAGAATTCCTTCTTGTAATCAGGTGTTCCTAGCACAAGAGAGCTTGTTATCTCTGTTTTGAGTTTGCAGAAGACATCTTGCATCCCGGGCATCCATGTCTTTTTTTTTTGTGGCCGGATTTTGCCTTTATCCTGGTCTCAAGTAGGGGGTTAATGAGTGTGCTTTAGGCAAAGATCCACCGCCAGACGTAATTACACGACCCAAAACATTTTGCATACCTCTTTTTGATTCCAGTGGTGGCATAGCCCTGATGGGGTCTGCGCATTTTAGTGTGACCCGTCGACCAGCCGCCGAGATCAGTTGGCCAGATAGTTAACCTCCTCTTGTACATACTGCGTCTTCTATTTCTTTGTACTCTCTCTCTGTGCATTTGCAGTGAGGACGGCTACCGTGTCTTAATGACATAGGTCTTCAGAGGGGCTGCAGATCAAAATGTCATCCACATGCTGTATCAGGGTTCTGTTTGATTGGAATTTCACAAGGTCCGTCCTCAGTATTCAATTGAAGATACTGGGGGACTCACAATACCCTTGTGGTAGTCTCCAGTGCAGCATCTGGACACCTCGAATTGTGAACGCTGTCAAGTACTGACTGTCGGGTGTGAAGCAGGATTCTAAAGAACACATTCTTGATGTCTATCACGGAAAAGCGATAGACATGATTATATTAGTTAGGATGATAGAGGTGTCTGGCACTAGGTGAATTCTGGGACCACAATGTCATTGAGGGGATGTAGGTCATGCACTGGGTGCCAGGTCTCCACTTACTCTTTTTGACCAGAAAGATTTGCATATTGCAGGGAGATATTCCCACGTGGAGGACCCCACGATCTATTAGTGCCCGGATTGTAAGTGCTATAACCTCATCAGCTTCCTTGGAGAGCAGGTATTGGTGTACCCAGGGTAAGATGGCCCCTTCTCGCAACATTATCCTCACAGGTTGAGCAGGATTTATGTAGTCCACGTCTTAGGCCCCTCTGCCCATAGTTGTGGTGGCACTGCTGCCAGTTCTTGTTCCTGCCATGTTCTCAGTACTGCCAAGTACAGCGGGGTCCTATTTTGCAGCTCTATAATGATCTTGATTGAATCAGAAAACACAACCTCTGTTGCCCTAGGGCATTTTTGAACAGCTGATCGTACATTACATCATGTACCTGGAAGCCAGGTGTAACAAAGATGATACACGCCTAAACACGTCTGTTTGGTCAGTGGCCAGCAGGACCCCTTAATCAAGCTATAATTAAACGGCCTCCAAGCAGAATAGTATTTCTTCTTGGGGTTCCAAGTCATGATATTCCTCCCGGCAGCACAAAAATTTGTTGGGAAACTGTAACTTTTGGCCTAGCAGTTCAGATGTGAAATAATTGAGAGGACTGCTTTGGCAAAGGTTGTTGGGTTAGTGGGCGATGTCCTCACCAGCTCCTCTGCATGAAGAGGGACACTGGACATGGGTCTTAATGGGGAAACACCAGGGATAGAGCAGGTCAATGTCCCATCCTTTGAGAAATGAATGGCCATGCTTAGTATGGCCATAAGTCCCCTCTAGACAACAACTCTATGTCCAACTCCAGGGGTTTTGTGCAAGAGGGGAGGATACTGGGAACTAAGACTTAGACAGGAAGAAGCTCAATGGATATGCAGATTACGGACTGTACAATTGGACCTTTATATAGAGAATGAGCTCCATTACTTTCTATGAGCAAGATAGTGGGACAATTAGATGAGTTTGAGAGATGTTTGAGTGTGTAAGGCAAGCACCTGGGTCATGCACATACCCATGGGTCTAGGGAAAGCCCCCTGAAAAGAGTAGGAATGCACAGGAATGGAATTAGAGAGTTGCAAAGGGGGATTGGATAAAAATGTATGAATATGTATATATAAAGGGATAATATGGACGGTATGGAAGAAGAAATACGATACTTGGATCCTTGGATAACTGTGATAAAGAGGGAGAAGGTGTACACACGCTCTTGTTCTCTCGCTTCGATTTGGAACTGGCTGGATGAACAAACTAAGGCTGAGGATAGGTTGAAAACAGTGAATAGCTATTGGCTTTGCGTATCACAGGAAAGCATTTCCGGTCGGATGTGTAATGGGGAAAATATATTTGAGAAATATATATAGCCCTTGAAGAATGGTTGGCCTAAGAACATAGGAAATGGAAAAATATTTCATGGAATCAAGTGCAAGGGACTGGCTCGTAGGCTCGCATCTACAAACGAACAAATGATAAATAACGGAGGAAGAGTTAAGCATTCAATAGCCGCTCAGTATTTTATTCTGGCATGAGACCCAAATGATTGGGCAGACACGATTATTATGATTGGTTAACTACACATGGGATATTGTTTCTGGTTGGCGTTCTTGTTCTCTCGCTTCAATTTGGGACTGGCTAGATACACAAACCAAGTATGAGGATAGGTTGAAAACTGTGAATAGCTATTGGCTGGCAGATCATAGGAAAGCATCTCCAGTTGGATGTGTAATGGGGGAGGTATATTGGAGAAATATGACCAGCCCTTGAAGAATGGTTGGCCTAAGAAATAGAGAAATATTTCATGGAATTCAGTACAAGGAACTGGCTTGTAGGTCGCATCTACAAGCGCATGAATGATTAATAGGGATAAGAGCTACGTATTCAATAGCAACTCGGTTTTTCATTCCAGCCTGAGACCCAAGTGATTGGGCAGATATGATCATTGTGATTGGTTAAACCACACACTGGATACTGTTTCCAGTTAGGGTTCCCTAACAGATCCAACTCTCTCTTTAATTGGTGGAAATCACGCAAGTCTAAGAACTGAAGCTGAAGCATTATCATTTTAATTTTTATTGGTTAAGTACGTACTAGATATGATTTCAGGTTTTGGGCTCCCTTACAGACCAGATTATCTTTTTTGATAAGTGGAAATTCCGGAAGTTCAAAATTGAGGCAGAATAGCACTTTTGATTGGGTACTGTGGAGAGATACTTTATTTCCGGTCGAGCTCCCTCTCTGGTCTGACACTTGTAGCATCATTCTTATTGGGAGGAAGTACTCTAGCATTGTTATTGGCCACTGGGGAGGGGGACCAATGAGAGAACCCCTCCCAGATAATTGACTCAGAGCAGGGATTGGCAGGTTTGAATATAAATAGATAAGGGACAGGGAGTCAAGGAGATAAGCTCTCACCACATGGATAAAAGGTGATCAGAGGTCAGAACAGACTAGATAGCGAGATTTATGGCACGGTAAGGAATATTAGGCTCAAAGCAGCATTTTGCTAACATAGAGAGAATAAATTATAGAGAGTGCACAGGGGACATTGGCTAATAATGCAGATAGACTCAGATCTTGAGTTTGAGCTGAAATTGTTTTAGACACTTTTTTAATATGACATTGATGAAGTGGCAGACTTGGAATTTCTTAAACCCTCAGGCAAAATATAGATCAAGAATTGGTGCTTAAATGCTTTTGACAATAGTACAGTATGGCAATTAAGAAGGGGCAGATTGGAATGACAGTGGAAATAGTTATGATTGGAAAAGGGGGGTCGAGTTTGATTTACACATTAGAAACCCTTAAGTAAATGATGGCAGCTAGATGGAATGAAAGTTGTAAAAGGGAGAATAGGTGGTGCGGGTTGGTTATTGAACTGTTTTAGGGCAAACGTATGGTTGGGGGATTAAAGGAAGGACTGACCAGGACTGAATCAGTGTGTTTCTTATTCTATAGAAATTCGAGACAACAGGAAACCATTTAGGAGTATATAGTGTGCTATAACCTAATAAACCCAATTGAAGAAATGAAAGGAGTCTGCTGACTTATATTGAGATTTAGAGGTAATGATTACCAACTAGTATGTATGGGATGCACAGGACACCTGAGCCTAGAAGGGGGAGGGTCTTCGTCACTACATATAAAGGGGTGGACAGATGTGGTTGGAATTACTGTTTTAGATTGATATTGGGATGCTACAGAAATTACTTTAGAGGGAGCATTTTTCTTTGATCAGGGAATATGGAAAAGACCTGGGGCCAGATGTATCAAGATTCCGTTTTGCGAATCCTAAATAGCGATTTTTTGCGAATCGCTTTTTAGAATTCGCAAAACCGTATGTATGTACAAAATTGCTATTTTTTAGCGATTCCTCATTATTCTTTATTTGCGAATTTGCAATTTGCGAATTTGCAAAAAAAGAATCATTTCCAATGCATTCCTATGGGCCAGGAGGCCCATAGGAATGAGAGTGCAATAATTCTCAAATTGCGAATTCGCAATTTGCTAATCGCAATTTGAGTATTATTTCAAGGGTGCAGGGGTGTCTCAAAGACACCCTGCTGCACCCCTGAAATCTACATGTGTGTGCACGTGGCACACATACATGCCCTATGGGCATGTAGTCACATGCCACCCTCACAAATGCCAAATAAGGCATTTTTACAAGCAATCGCAAATTACCACCAACTACAAGTTGGTGGTAGTTTGCGATTTCTTAACACAAAATCGCAATTTTAAAATGTTTCATACATATCATTTAAGGAATCGCTAAATTTGCGATTCCTTAAATGCTATGGCAAAATAAGGAATCGCAATTTTTTGCGATTCCTTAAATTGCGATTATTTCATACATACCAGAAAATGCTAAAAGGCCGTTTGCGAATTGCAAAGGCCGAAATTCTGTGAATTTCGGCCTTTGCGAGTCTCAAAAGCCTTGCTACATCTGCCCCCTGATGTTTTGAACTAAGGGCCCATAAGAGATGTAATGTGTTTAGGCATGATTTACATAACATAACGTATATAGGCAGGTAGTCTTGTGGAGGGGAGAGGACATTTTTTCGCCTATAATGGAGAGTAAAAATTGTTTGTACACATCATGGAGCCAATCTCATATAAATGACATGTAGGTTTTAAATGTACAGCCTGATGATGTCTGCATGGACGAAGCACGTTGGCTGGGCTGAGCTGATTGCTTGTCGTAAATAATACTGATTGAATTAAAAAAAATCTTTGGATTGAATTGAACACAAGACTCCCAAGTAATTATTTAGATGAAAACAAGTCGTAAAGATTGTTATTTTTGGAATCATGAAAAATGTAATGAGAGACTGATTGGGAAAGTTGGGCCTTATTATTATTGTTGTTGTTATGTTATGTAGCTGAAGGAGCTTACAGTCTATATTCCTGACAATGCTGGCTCAACCTTTCATCATTCTGTGGTTGGGCAGGTAGAAACCATTTTCATTGCTGCGTGTTGCAGAGTTGGACGTTCTCTTTACCTCTTTACCGCTGCTCGCCAATTGGAGAGGGAGTGCTGGGGCTTTCTCCATGCTGCTGTACCACTGTCAGATCAGAGGGAGTTCCCATCGCTCCTTGATGGGGACAACCACTGGGATAGACTGAAGTGATTAGGCGCGGCGCACTGCGTTGGTTAATGTGAAAGTTCGTTGAGAAGGTAGATATGGTAGTCAGTTTAAGGTGCTCCTGCAGGTGACGTAACTGTTCTGGTACGTCCTAAAGGATTGAGGGGTTGAGTGCGCTACTGGGGTGTAGGCGCATCCCTGTGGTGGGCACACTTATATGGTACTGTGTGCTGCAACACAACACAGCAAATTCCAAAGGAGTTCAAATAAAGTTCCAATATTTGAAAGTTTCAAAGTTTAATCAGAATTTTCCATAGGTAAGTTTCATATTTACTTCATATGAATGGATTGACAATCAATGTTATCATCGTCAGAGACTGAAAGTAGCTCCAATGCATTTCGGACAAGAAGTCCTTTCTCAAGGAGCACTGCAACAAAGGATATACAAGAAGCCAAATCAATGCAAGCGATCAAAAAACTCGGTATGACAATATAATAACAAAATGGCAAAGGTTGCATGCGTGTGTTCGTGAAACAACCTCATGCGCCCTTGAAAAGAGGATGGGAATGGTTAGAAGAAAATAAGTAAAGTTTCACCCAAGCGTGGAGTGGAGGGTAATGGGATGGTAATCGGAGTGGTGTGTAAGTTATATAAAATCGTGTGACCGGGCAGTTAAAAAAACGTGAACGGAGTGAGGACTTTAAGAAAAGGTGCCTAACAGTGAAATTGACGGCTCGAGAAAACATGCGAGGCGTATGTAAACATCTTTAACAGTTCGTGGCGATCCTAAAGGTAAATAGGATAGCTGGTTTACCAAAACTGTCCACACGGGTGAAATTCATGCGGGACTTACTGAGTCTGGCGGTTACGCGTGGACGTTAAACTCCGGTTCCTGTCGTGTCAAACTCCGCGGAGTGAATGCGGAGTTTTAGGGAAGGGTGAAAGGATGGTGAAAATAGAGGAGGGGTTAAGAGGAAAGGTGTAAATGGAAAGGCCATCTTGGAAGGGAGCGTGAAGGCGAAGTGAATAGGGTGATAAGAAAAAGTAAAAGAACTGTGGTTGTATGCAAGCAGCAAAACAGATTTACAATGCATCAAAATATGCCCAAAGGTGGCATTATAAGTAGCAACTCAATTCAGTTCGGTCGTTGAGACCAAAAGGTTTCTGGGATTGTAACCTATACATCCATGACGTTTCTCTCTGTAAAAGAGTTTTGTTATTGTCTCTTGCTTCAATCTTGGGAACAATCTCCAAAACCATATATTTAAGCTGGGCCACGTTGTGGTTGGCCTCGTTAAAGTGGATGGCTATGATAGATTTCATGTTTTTGGTCCTTATATTCGACTTGTGTTCATTTAGTCTCGTCTTGATTTTCCTACTCGTTTTACCCACGTAGGTTTTGCCACATGGGCACTTCAGGAGGTAGATCAGGTTGGAGGAGTCGCATGTGGCGTCGACCTTGAGTTTAATGTTGAATCCTCTCATGGGATGACTGACAGTATTTCCTGTGATTACATTATTGCAATTACTGCAATGGTGGCACGGTCGTGTGCCAGTGTAGTGAGTTGAGGTGGGTTCAGCTGTACTCTTGGATAGGATCTCTTAAAAGTTCATTGGTCTGGTGTAGGCATCGGGGGATCCTTGAAGAGCTCCCCGAAATCAGGTTCGGATGACAGGATGCGCCAGTGTTTCAATATTATCCTCTTGTAGTTATCGCTTGAGGTAGAGTACCTCGAGACCAGTACCATTCTCTCGTTGGTAGTTTTTGCTTTACTCCGTAGAGCTTCAATTCGAGGAGTTGCTGAAGTTCGATCAATGGCTTCCTTCAGGATTGTCTCTGGGTAACCTCTATCGCGAAATCTAGAGGCCATGGATAAGATTTGATTGGTCCTTGTGTCGGGATCAGACACAATGCGGGTTACTCTCAGCATCTGGCCGTAAGGCAGGTGTCTCTTTAGGGAGTTTTGGTGAAAGCTACTGAAGAGTAGAGCATTATTACGGTCAGTGGTCTCCCGGAAAAGGTCTGTCTGTATTCCCTGAGGGGTTATTTTAATGAGGACATCCAAAAAAGCTATTTCCTGATGATTGATAGGGAATGCACCTGCATTGGAGCTACTTTCAGTCTCTGACGATGATAACATTGATTGTCAATCCATTCATATGAAGTAAATATGAAACTTACCTATGGAAAATTCTGAATAAACTTTGAAACTTTCAAATATTGGAACTTTATTTGAACTCCTTTGGAATTCGCTGTGTTGTGTTGCAGCACACAGTACCATATAAGTGTGCCCACCACAGGGATGCGCCTACACCCCAGTAGCGCACTCAACCCGACAACCACTGGGAGCCATCTTGGGGGTTCTTAGGCTAGTTCTTGATTGCCTGCTTTCCCATGACCATTTAAAACCGGAACCATGGCGTGCATGCCCAGTTGACTCACATGAGTAGAGTGAGGCTGATATCTGCCCGTTTCACGGTCAAGCGAGGTCTAAGTTGATTTTAATTGTGTGGTTTTACTCCTTACTGTGTGGTTTATATTCACCAACGTTCGATCTGAAAGACCTCTGTGTTATAAATTAGCAAGTCTTTGTGTTATAAATTGCTAGGCTGCTCTGCATTGTTGCATGTTGCAGGGTGCAGGGCTGGCCGTTCTCTTTACCTCTTTACCGCTGCTTGTCAATCCGGGAGGGAGGGCTTGGGCTTTCTCCATGCCGCTGTGCCGCTGTCTGATCAGACGGAGCTCCCATCTCTCCTTTCCTCTATCTGGACACTTGCTGGGCATCATCTTGGGGGTTGGCAGGCTAGTTGTTGATTGCATGCCTGCCATAACCATTTAAAACAGCAAGCCTGTCTGTGCCCGTCCGCATCACGGCCAGTGCCTGCCATGTTGCTCAAATCTACTGCGACCGCACCATTACCTGGTCAAGAGAATCGCTACTGGCCTTGAACACCAAAAAATGCCTTGGCAAGTCAATAGATGACCTCAGTACTGAGAAAATAGAATACTATTGCAAGGCCTGTAACTTTAAACTGACGAAAGTGGCAGAGTTATCCAGAAGGAATATGGTCCCCACAGACCCCTGCACCAACAATTAGTTGGCAGTCAGAGCCTGTTTAATCAATTGTAGATCTCTCCCGAAGCATGTGGAGGACATTTGGCTCTCCTTAGACGCAAATGGCTGGGACATAATGTTCTTAACGGAAACCTGGCTAAAGGAGGGCTCTAACCTGACCTAATGTTAGCTATCCCCCAGCTTCTGGATAGTGTGCGCCAGCAGAGAGGAGAACAGGTTGGGGGGGCATTTCAATTGCCTTAGAGACAAGTGGGGGATTACCTCAGAGAGAGTGGGTTCTATCTGGAGCATTGACGCTCTTTCCTTCTGCATTAGGCTCTCAATATCCACCTCCATGGCTGGTTTGCTACCATATAGAGCCCCAGACAGCCTGGCCATCCTCCTAGCAGAACTCTGCTATACGATACCTCAACTTTCTCTCCAGTACACCAACGTCATAATTTTTGGTGATATTAACCTGCATGTAGATGACCATAGCTGCAATCAGGCGGCCCAGTTTTTGGAATTTTGGATGGCCTCAACCTCAGGCACTGGTCTCTGCACCTAGATTTTCTCTAACACGGCGATCCTCAGAGTGGGTGCCACCCTATGTCTGTCTTGGTCAGACCACTCACTAGTACCATTCACCTTTAGCCTGGAGGCCATTCTTATAGAACAGTGGCCAAAGGTGGAAAAAATAAGGGACTGGCAAAAAGCTACTGCAGAGTCACTTGGGCCTGCACTTCTAAAGCCGCTGCCCCAGTTCACAGGTGACCCAGATAGGAACTCTGTTGGGTACAAAGAATGGGTAGTGCCAAAGGAAGAAGTGAGAGAATAAAATGGACATTCATTCATTAAGTTAGGGTTAGGTGGAACTCTGCAGATTCTCGCAGAGTTTATATGTAACTCCTCAGAATTCTGTGTGCAGCAACCTGTAAGTGAGTCTGGAGCAAGAGCAGGAAAGGCAGGGACTTGTGCTCTTCAAAAGCAAATCTTTGAAATGTCACCCATTTCACAGATCTAACTGGGTGTAAGTACAGGACGGCTGACACAACCAACACAGTACACTTCTGGAACTGTGGACCTTTTACCAGGAAGAACGACCCCTGTGATGCTGGAGGGACCGCCACCCTGCTGGACTGCTTTGCTGAGCAGGCCTGCTACCCTCTTGCCTGGGAGTAAGAAGGACTGGACCTGCAGCTCTACGTCCCAGAAACAAAGAATCTCCAAGGGCTTGTTGGCTTGCCTCTTGTTCTGAAGTCCCAGGGATATCATAGACTTCTCTTTAACCTACAAACAACAGCACCTGGACTTTGCTTGCTGCAAGTCTTGATCTACCAAGTGGTGCCAACCCAGTCCAGGGTCTTTCGAAGTGAGAATAAAGTGTGCAAACTGCCAGAACCGGTGCATCACATTTGGCACTACCACTCTTCAAAACCTGCGCATCAATCACAGAACCGTCAGATCACCGCCACGCTATGAAGAAATCCGGCACATCACCCCAACAGCGTCATGGGGTCACCAACGCATCACTCAGCTGCACCCACCTCATCTTCATTGACGAAAACCAAGGGCTAAGGTACTTTTTTTCAGGGGCCAAGGTGTCCCTTTAGCTAGGCTATGCACCACCACGGTCGGCTGAAACTCTTAACTATCCCAGTCTGGCACACCAATAAATTCTTTAGGCATTTACTGCTACTAAGAGCTATTTTTGCATTTAGAAATTGATATCTCAACTTCTGCTGATTGGATTTTTGTTCTTTTGGTCTCGTTTTATTTATAAAACTATTCTCTAATGTACTAAACTGGTGTGGAGTCTTTTGTGGTGTTTTCACTGTGTCACTGTTTGCTGTGTTGCACAAATACTTTACATATTGTCTCTTAAGTAAAGCCTGACTGCTCTATGCCAAGCTATCAGAGGGAGAGCACAGGAAATTTAGGGTGTGTTTTGACTTACCCTAAATAGATTTGTGGTTGTTGCTTGCACAGGGTGCATACCTCTGCCAACCAGAAACCCAATTTCTAACATTGGTGGTCAGCTGTGAGGATTTGACTTGTATATGTGCAGTGTCATACAGTAATTGCTGTACGCTACTATCCATATCAAAGGTCCATTCAAATCCTTTTTATTTCTCCCTGATTGGCATTTATTATATTTTTCCCCAAAGCAAGCATCTGCAAAAATTAATTTTTGGCTGGTTCACCTATAGGATTATACTGTGGCCCAGCTCAAGGATTTCTGCAAGGGGATTGAGCTTCTTACAAATGACATCACCAGGTAGGTGAAGCTGCAAAATGCGCTGAGGGCCTGGGAAGAAACTTATATTGCGGTAAATGTAACCCCAGAGGAGGATGAGGAACTGAATGATGATGAGTAGTTGGAGAATGACTTACTACAGAGTATTTGACTGCCTGCAGAGCAGGGGCAAAATCCTCCTAGGAATAATGGTACTCACTTGTGTAAGGAGCAGTGTGTCCTCCAGAGGCCTGTTCCCAGAGGAAACAAAATTAACATTGGAGCTTGCTAAATTAAAATTAGAGAAAAAGATAGACTTAAAAGCTTTCCATGGAGTGAGCTAAACTTGAGAAAGTTGTAGCCAGGGAAAAACTGACCATGGAGGAGAGAATTACTGTGGAGCATTTGGCCCATTAGAGGACCCTAAGACAACTGGACATGAAAGCTAAGCAAATAGTGTCCAGTGGTGGCAGCATTTGTTCGGTGTCCTCTGACAAGAGGGCCAGCATTCTCAAGGGTCTGGTACAGGACTATGGAGTGGGAGATGACATCGATAGATTGCTTGAGGCTTATGAGATTGCCCTACAGATGCACAAGATTCCTAAGGGAGATTGGGGGGGGGCTAGTCTGTGAGAGCTTAACCCTACTGAGGGAAGGGACACCCTACTGGCCCTAGATATAGGTGACAGGACAGTATCCCCCCATAAAAGAAGACCAGATCATAACTCTTGGTTTGACCCCAGAGAAGTATAGGCAGAACCCAAGAGACAATCTGAAAGTATCCCAACAGACCTGGGTGGAGTGTGTTGATTATTTTTGTAAGACACTGGATGGGTGAGTGAAGGGCGGTGAAGTCAAGTATTAACAGACACTGTATAACTTGATTGCAATGTAGCACATGTTCTGTCTTTGTCTTTCAGATCTGTGCCATCACCTGGTGGATAGTAGGTTCACTGTCCTTAGGGAGATTGCTAAAGAGGTGGGCCTCTGGATCAGCATCAGGGTCCAGAAGATGGTACCTTCGAGTGACCCCAAGAAGGGTGGTGCAAGCTCCCTTCAACAGAGCGAGGGGGAGATCAAGAGAGACACAGACAGGTCCCAAGGGAGTGGAAAGGGTTCCCATGCCTCCTGTGAGGACCAGGGTGTAGGTTCTGGCAGGCAGTGGCCCAGGTCGATCCATTTCGGACCCCACTGCTTTGATTCTTCCGAGCTACAACAAAAGCAGGGAAACTCCATCTGTACAAGAAGCAAACTACTGGTGGTACCTTCACAGGGGTGGCCATGTGGCCATAGGAGTAAGACGTCCACAGTGGCAGGTCATAGGCTATGCTATGATCTCCAAAAGCTGGGAGATGGACTCAAAGGGTGAGCTGATGATCCCTGAGTGTGAGAGTCATCACTTGTGAAAGTGAATAGGGACCCAGTCACGATTCTGAGGAAACTTGGGCTAGCCAGTCTATAGTTGTGGAAATGCTAGTTTCCCCAAAGCAGTTCACCTGTCAGGTGTGTAGGATGACACAGTTCCGGGGGTAGGACTTCTTCCACTCTACGGCCTTGGTATCCCTGGAGTGGTGTGGGGAAGTGACCTAGAGGAGAGTCATAGTTAGTCTTCAGATTCCCATAAACTGCATTCTGGGGAATAAGTTGCCACTAGTGTCAGAATAACTAGGAAGGGTGTCTGCCCAGAGCACACTGACAGTTCAGTTTTCTGGGGGTACCACTCCCATGCAGTTGTTACAGGACACCAGATGGAGGGGCAGGGTGAGAGAGAGCTCACCCATGTCATTGGGTCAGCCTCAGGGTACAGACCCTGGGTTGAAGGACCAATTACAGGATACTGTTGTGTAGTTCCTATATACCCTATACAGGATCTGCGTGTTTGGATAACATAAACTGTAGGATTGGTGGCAGACTGTTTCCCTGCACCCCCACCGGGTATGTTAGCCTGTGTGTATCAGCTAGCTCTCAGTGCCGCTAGAATCTCCTCTTATCAGGGAGAGAAGTTTTTGGAAACCTCATAACATGACAACCCTGATCCCTCAGAATTGTGTAAACAATATACTACCTTTCGCGTAGTCACTCGTGCCCACTCAGCTGGTCTCAGAGATACACAGAATAAACGTACTGGGCATTTTGTCAATAAGAATTTATTGAACAGTTGTTGTTCTATTGTAGAATAGATGAGATGTAACAACAATTAGACAGTAGCAGAGTAATATGATTAACAGTACTACAAAAGTGAAGGGATGGCCCTGTTCTACCATTTTTCAGTAATCATGAATATATACAAGTGCATAAAATACATGCTAAAAAGTGCGTACTCCTATGATGCCTCCCTCACTAGATGTACCTAAATGTACCTAGCATCTATGTAGATGTTATGCCAAGAATCCCTCAAGGATCTAGTCAACCCCATTACCTGAGAATGAAAGAATATGGGACCCCATCCTGTTCTCGAGTTGGGCACCCCATGGGGGATGTTAGACCACTGAGAGCTGGAGTGTGTGTATGCAGGAACCTCAGCGCCTCTGGTCAGTGTGTCAGCTGGGATGTCTCTGTCTCCTCTGTCTTTCTAAGCAAGACATAATGTGTATATACCCATAGGTCTCCCCAGGGGTCCTACTTTACTGTGATACTCTGTCAGCCTAAATGATGATGTCGGACCTGAACTTAATACAGAGATATTATACACAAAATGGTTGTCCTGCTGTGCTTCCAAGAAACCTCATGCATAATGTATGAGATTCGAACTAGGGAAAACCCACATTCTGAATGCAGTGCCGTATCTAGGTAAAAAGTCAGTCCCTAAGAACCGTTATGTATGTAATGTAGGGGAGAATATAGGTGAAAGGTTGCAATGTTACCTGCACCTATATAGGGTACCTATATGGAATATACCAATACTACCCCTAAACTAGTGGGAGGCAGAGTGGAGAATGGGTCCATGACTCTTGGGGCTACAGCTCCCCACTCTGAGAAGCTGAAATGCAAAATGTGTGTCCAATTTCATGTCCTTCAACTTAACATCAGAACTAGACCTTAAACCTGAAACATTAGCTAATAAAAGGGAAACTAAATCTGTGGTCTGAGTGCCCCTCAACATGGGATTAGTTAAAAATGAAACATGGAAAAAAAAAGCAGGAAAAAAGTTAACAGACATGGATATAATTCCGAAAATGTAAGGTGCCCCAAAAATTTAGGAAGACAACAGAAGGATATATCAATCTTTATGTGTCAGATCCTTGATGAGGTAAGTGGATCAAACATTAACAAAGAAAATACAGGAAGTGAAGTTTCCGAACAAAGGAATAAGTACGTGATAAATGGCCAAAGGGTGGATGGGTTTAGACTCCAGCAGTCTTTGGATAAAGGTTTGAAGCTTTGGAACACCAGGTTGTTACAAAACAAATGCATCTAATATGCCATTAAAATGGCTGCCAAGATCTTGAAAATAGCAGCATCGAATATTTGGGACAAACCGTATTGGAATATTCCTGCATTTACTTTTTGTAGTAAGAAATACCTGAATGGTACCAGGAAAGATTATTTCTTAGTAGCTATGGAGCTCGGCTGTGTGGAACGAAGCATAGTCCATCAGTTCTCCTAAATCCTTCTCTTCTTTCTATGATACTGCAGCTGTCTCTTGGAACATAGACTATTATGAGTGTAAGTGCAGATTGGAGAGTTAGTTTGGACTGATGCAATTTTATTAGGGTTATTCAAAAGTTAGTCAGGGATTTCTTTTTTAAAGTTTGAATGGTCCACTTCATAATTTTGAAATATTTTAAAGGTTTTACTGACGGAAATTTTCATTTTCAAAAGAAAGTCATAGGAACTGACTGGGAAAGAAGTTAATAATAATCCTTCAAAAGAAAATGTTAACAAGCTGAACTCGCTTAAGGAAAGAGCAAGGATTTTGAGGTTACAACAAGAGATAGTAAAATATAGCACAACTGGTCAAATAGTATTTTAAGAAGACAACAAAACTAGTAAAATCCTGGCTTGAAAGATAAATAATCAAAATGACCAAAAAACAAGTTAATGAAATTATAAATGACTGTTTAAAACTAGTGCATAGAATATTAAAAGGTTTCTGCCCTCATCCAACTGTAAAAAGATAAGTTCTTACGTAAGATGGTCCTTGTCTTCAACTAAAGGTAGTCCCAAAATGGGACATATGCAAATTGCATACGCACCATGTTTGATTGGTATTATTTATATATCCCTCTTATTTATATAAATAAGGGACTTTAGTCAATTGTCAAAAATCATAAGTCATGTAGATGAGTTGATTTGTTTTTTACAGGTGACCAAAAATATACAGAGAGTGATGGTAGATAGTGAGTATCCTTCTCATTAAAAAAAAAAAATATTTTTTTTTAAATAATTCGGAAAATATTACAATGTATTCTCAGAATAAACTACTATCAAATGAGTTATGAAATCACAACCCAGGAGTCCGAAAAGGTGTATGATAACACAAAATACATTCCGGCTGTGTGTACCTCAATTGCGGAAGTTATAATCCTCCTCCTTCCCCCCTCTTTTCAATGCAAAGAGTAATTTTGGCCTTCACCCATACTTGTGCCATTAAATTAAATGAAAGGGTTAGTAAACTGAAGTATTCCTTTCTTCGAGCAGTTCACTGCATTTTAACTGTTCACTTTTATGAGAAATCAACAATATGATTGTTGATTTTCTGTGGGTTAGAAGGCAGAATAGGATAAGTAAATTGAAACTAAGTAGATTATTACACGGGCTTGGCCTTTTCAAATGTGAAATGTTATTATTATGAAGCTGCCAATATTTTTTCTATTCTGAAAATTGCATTTATATTCAAATACATCAGTATATAGCCTAAAGAGTAAATACATCCAAGGCCATTTTGTGTCGTAAAAGATGCATTGAACCTATAATTGATAAAACATATGCATGAGCAATGCTTTGATTTATGTTACTGCATCTGTTGCATCTGTTGAAAAAATTGGAATTGCAAAACGAGTATGCTAAAATTATCTGACCATCCTCTGTTCACTTCCACATGGAGTAATTATGGCTTGCTAATCCCTGTTTAAGATGAAGAGTAAAAATAGGAGCGCACATAAAGGGTATGCCTTTGATTATGGATTATGGATGAAGATAATGATAGACAATTTTTAAATGTGAAGTCTTTAAACTACAAATAATTCAGTTTGCAATAATCCACAAGATATTTTTCCTCAACAGTTCTGTAAAATCAGAGAGACTGGCATACATTGTATAAAAAGCTAGCACTTGAATCACAAAATAAGTTTCATATTAACCAGCGCTTTATTTGAGCCGGTGGTTGTCAATGGGGCCACATCCCTCTTTTCTGTGGACCGGAGAACAGGAGAAGGAACAACAATGACAGGGTAGGGTCTATAATTACACCACAGTTTCGCCAGAGCCCCGTACTGATCTTCCATTTTGCTTTCGTAGGCTAGCACGCAAATAATTATACAAGCGGCAGCCCCAACATCTTTGACCAAGGCCTACCCGCGAAGCAGTGAGTATGAACCCGTCTTTTCTTTTCCGCACGTTTATCTGAATGCGTGCTCAGAGGCTATGATACACTTGCCTTTTTCTTTTCAAAATCACACTTCTGGGCGTAATTCATTTACACTCTGCTGAACTAAAATAAACATCGGCTACTGTCCCGGCTTGACCCGGCACGCCACGAATGAGGTAAAAATTAAGTAAAACCCTTGCTCATTCTTCTTAATGGAACACCATTGTTGATTTGATAATATGAGAGTAAAAACCGATTAAGACAACTGCATTTTGTTGCAGAATCGCACCACCAGCATTTTCAGCATTTCTGGACCCAGTACCCTCGTGAAAATATGAAGGTACATTGTCCTGACATATGCAAATTATATAAGGTGACTTTTAATAGGTAGAGGAAGCTTTCTAAATAAAATCCCCTCATGTTTTGTTTTTTGTCATGAACAGTGTTTTACGGAAAAGATTAACACAGCCCTGATGAGAGTCCGGTGATTCTAAACCAGAACTCGAAACGCGTCGGCAACGGCATTAATTCCATGAATAATTAGACAAAGGGATTAAAATTCCTTGATTAATTTGAGACAATCAATAGGTTTCTTATAACAAGGCTACGTATAGGGTTGTTCAGTTGTCAGAAAATTGTGTCTATTAAGCAACTGTTTATGAAATATTCCAGAAATATTCCAGATTTTCCAAAATCATGTTTACAAGAAGTGTTCGTGACATTCTGTTTCTTTGTAAATGTATTTAACACTTGTATGGATTATTTATATGGATGACAATGTGCAATGTATCTTTTTGTTTGTGATTATATTGTAATAATGTGGTATCCTGTTTAAAGGATGATGTGTCTTTCTTGATGAATCAAAACATCAAAATTACAAATAAGTATTAAAATAAAAGGCACAAGTAATTGCCAGGATAAACGTATAAAGTTTTGATTATCTTTCATTACACTAGAAATGTGTTTGAAGTAAAATTGAGGGTTAGATACATTTTCTAAGTTTCATGATTATACAGCCCAGCCTACCCTCGAGTCCCTAGGGCCTAACCCCTTCTTTTGTATGTATAATACGGCCCCTGGAGCACTTCTTGATCAGGTTTGCTCCAAATAGTTTTAAAACCAGGAAGCTCTCTAATTGCAGAAGCTGGCCCCTTGGTATTGTCATGAATCGTTTTATTAGTTGAAGCTGACCACTATCTGTGGCCAGCCAGGATCCTTTCTTTCGCTCAGCAGGCCGGATATAATCGAACTAAAGTTCAGAGGGCTCAACAAAGGGCAGGTGCATTTAGGTACTGGACCAACAGCTCTTCAAGCCAACCCTGAGAGCTTAAAAGCTGCCTTCTCAGGAGACTCCTAAAACTCCTTGTTCAAACAGGTCTTGTAAGTTGCAGCAAATCTAATATTAATTTATATATGAAAACTTTGCTTTCAAGAAGAAAGGCAAACGTAAGGTCAAATATTTCTTTTTATTCTTTATTTTCGGAAAAGGTAGAGCTACATCGGTTTCCTTTCCTAACACTCTGCAACTACAGAAACATACAGGATACATTTTATTATCATTTTTTATTTAAACCTGATGCTGTCATGAAACTTTCGTTTTAAAGGAAAGGATTATGTTGCATAACCAACCACAATGATGAAGCGGCCATTTTGTTATCCCTTTGTTCTTTTTTATATTAGCAGCATGATTCAGTTGCATCTTCTTGCGTTGAGTTGTGTTTACCTGCATAAATCACGTTCATATCACCTAGGCAGAGCCTCCCATTAGGCGCGACAAGCACAAAGTTGTAAGATTAATGCCCTCTTGAGTTTGAATTATTGCGTCAGCATCTTTTCAGGCCCGGGACCACAGAGTACAGGAAGCGTGTCATAATGGACCCGAGCCCTTAACTGAGCTGCTTTAATAATATCCCTGTAACAAGACTACTTTTTAAAGAGCCTCGTTATTGGCTTCATTAGATATGTTACTTGCATCAGTGGCTCGCGCTACTTGCATAATACGGCAGAGGTTAACGCAGCATATTTTTTATGTGTTCTATGGCATATAGCTTGAAGTAGCCCAAAGGTTTATGGCGATGTAATTGGTAGTTAGTGTGAAATTTGTAAGACAAATAGACAATACCTAGGGTAACCCCTGCAATCCTCTCCTTTCGCTTTTTTTTACAGCTACCAAAGGACCTCATTAAAGCAGTAGTCAGCACCTCACTGAAAAGCTGCAGTGCTTATGCGGCCCAAATGTGACAGAAATCTGCATTTTGTAAATCTGACACCTTTGATAGATTATAGAGCGTGAAGCCATTGCTTCGAAGCATTATGATAGCGCGAGGCTCCGCGTCTGAATTACCTGCCTCCCCGTAGGCTCTGAATGTAACACTGTATAAAAGAGCTTCCAGTTCGGAATAAAACTCACAAAATGGAGGCGTATATTTCCTTCCTGGTGCACAGCTGCTCACCCGCTGCAAAGGCGTTCGGTAAAGTGGGCATTAAGGAGCACACTGCAAAAATATCCCTTTTCAATACTAATTTACCGCCTGCACCGGGTAAAGAAAACATGTCTGTGAAATGGTGACTGAACTGGCATTTGAATCTCTGAAGCACGAGTTTTATCAGTTAAGTAATTGTGGGACAGGCAGCCATTAATATACAGTCTATCGGGGGATATGTACAAGGAAGTGGTGGAGAGAAGTGTTAGCCTTCCTGCCTTAACGCCTCTCTCCGCCACTTCTGAAACGCAAGGCTGCACCATATTTACAAGAATGTGGTGCAGCCTTGCGTTTCCCCCTGCGATGGCGCTGAGTTTAGCAACTTAGCGTCAACGCAGGCACCCTTGCACCATAGAGCAACGGTGTCTGCGTGCAGGGGAGGATTGTTTATGTATAGGAAGGTGTCCCTTCCTGCACATAAACAATCCTAAAATGCCTTTGTGTTACTGTCATGTGTGCTACTTCATGCAACAGACATGAAAGTCACAGAATGGATATTTTTAAAAGGTCTGTTTATGTACAGGGAGGGCCACCTTCCTGTACATAAACAAACCATGGCATTTTGGTTTTTCCATGGGTGCTGTACAAGGAAGCACACATGGAAAAAGCAAAAACAACGAGGAGAAATAATGCATTTCTCCTTGATTTGTCAACTTTAGACCAGGTTTTACCTGGTCGTAATCTTGGTGCTGCCTCCTATGTACGCCACCCTTGTACATAGGGGGCAGCATCAAAATGAATTGGTGTTGCAATGGAACTCCCACCGCAACACCCACTGCCCACCCCTTTCATGCTAACCATAGCGTGAAAGGGAGCCTTATTTACAGGGCAGCGTTAAGCCACATTAAGTGGCTTAACGCTGCCTTGTAAATAAGGCGCAGCCCCTATCGCCACCTCAATGTCAATATAAGTGACTTTGTGGTGGCAATAGGGGCTTGTACATATGCCCCTATGTGTCCTTTAAGGAGAGGTCTCTCACAAATGTACTAAATACGAAAAATATTTATTTATGCTGTCTATACAGTGGTGTAGCAAGGGGAGTGTCCCGGGCGGCACAAGTTTTGGGGGCAGGTGAAGGAATTGCCCCCCCCAACCCCGGTTTTCGGGCCGCCGCGGGTGGCAAATGCAGGGGCCGCCACGGGCAGCATAAGGCCTAGCTACGCCACTGTGTCTATACGCATTTGATTAATATCTTTTCATTCAGACTGGAAAGACTGATATTGCACCAGCGCAAGCCTGCGAATCCTGTTACTCTTAACAAATGCTCAAATGGTATTACAAAACATTTCTGCACTCGGAAAATTCTGTTCCACTTCAATACCATTCAGGCATATTAGTATAAAAGGCACACCCCATAATAACATGTTCCATAGCTAATTAAGAGCACAGGGTATACTTGACAATGTATTTCATGCAGCAGCCTGGTCGGAGCTTAGCATCATAGGCCTAGTAATAATGGCTTGGCAGTTCGGGCTGGACTGTTCCCATGAGGCACAGGGTCAAGACTGATTTGCATATGACCATTTCTGAACTGGGGTGGCTTGGTGAGCAAAATAACGATGGATTAAACCCAGATCAGTGACTGGGGGTGAATGTTTTGCCATTGTGCAACATTCCGTCCATCATCTTGTGTGTTTTGCTAGAAATAATGTGCATGGCACTCCTGGGTTGATGGTAAAATTGGACATCTGCTGTGAGGGTTTGTGCAGGTACTCCAAGGTGCTGCCTTGGCCAGTGTCGTCCAGCAAGTCCCTAGTAAAACTGGTGGGGTTACCAATAGAGCCACTCTGTAGCTTGTACCCTCTGGCTGGCTGACAGAGGGCAGGCATGTAGAAAACAAGTTTGCGCTGCGCAGCAGACATGTTCAGATGATGCAGGGTTGCACCATGCTTGGGTAGCTTGAATACGGTGTTTATAGTTTTGTGTCCCTGGAGCAGGAATTCTGTATGTAATGCAACTGAATGAACAGAAAATGTGTGCTGTACAACAGTACATTTGTATTTTTACTTATTAAAGTAAGTCTAGGAAAATAATGTTCGTTCAGTTGTGCCTGAGCCATTCACTATTCTCAAGAAAGATTCACCTTAAAAGTCAACAAACATATTCCGAAAACAGATTTATCTTAAAGGAAGCCCAGAAATGTATATTGTTAGCAAACGAAAAACAAAAGTCACCAAACATTCAGAAGTCAGATGAACCACGAAGGAAGCCTAGAAACATGCACCATTCCTGGTTCAGAAAACAGCTTCCCTATGAAGAAGCACAGAAATGTATATTGCCAATGGTCATGCATGCTCCTATCCGAATTCAGAAGACAACCTTAATAAAATAAGCCTATAAACCTCTGTTCTCACCAGTCATGAAAAAAAACATTCTGAATCAGAAGACAGATTCAATATAAAAGTGTACTGGTCAGTCGTGGGCGTGCTATTACGGAAGCATTGGGTAACTTTATCAAAAAACAGTCTGGAAACTTCTGTCGTCAGCCAGGATTTGCCACGGCTGACAGCCGACCCTGATGAGGACTCCACTGGCTTCAACAAATAGGTAGCCGATGCCGTAGAGATGTTCTCTCCCTTAAAGCAAGCATCCTGGAGAAGAGCTAAACCCTCTACCCCTTGGTTCTCCGATGAACTAAGGAAGTAAAAGAGTGGGTGTAAGCAGTTGGAACGGACTTGGAGAAAGTCCTACAACCAGACGGAGAAGGAACTCTATAGAGAAGGTCTGAATAAATTTCGCAAGATGAGGGAATATTTTGAAAACTGTATAGACAGTGCAGGTAATTCCACCAAGGAGGTTTTTAACATCACAAAATCTTTTCTCAATCCCATTGCCATGGACCGTTCGGTTCGTCCTCCCCCTACACTTTGTACTAACCTATCGGGCTTTTTTGAGTCCAAAATTCTCGATCCTCCCACCTCTCTGCCATCTCCAAGTTATATGCCAGAGCTGTCTGTTTTTTCTCCCCTCCCGCTCGAGGAAGCTTTAGCTGAATTAATGAGATGCAAATCAGGCTCCTCTGGAGACCCTTGTCCCACTTGCCTGTTTAGCTCACTGGCACACTGGCTAAATCCGACATTGAACCAGATTTGGAACACCTCCTCTTTTTGTCCCCTATCTGATTAGGGCCCTACTCAGGAGGAACCTTGTTGCATTTTGGTAAGGGCATGGTTATTACATTTTTACACATATATACCAACTAACTCTCTAAGAGTAGTAAGTCGGTTAGCTAGATCCTGAAGAAATGCCACAATCATTATGGCATAACAGGGCATGAAACATGTTGTCCATTATCCTTACTCAAAATGCTTGACAGGACTATTATAATCTCTTTGTGCAAGTTTTGCAGGTTTTAATCGTGACAAGGAACCTGCTATTTAAAGTTAGAGCAGCTGGCTACCATAGTTATTTTAAAATTGATTCACCTCACACTACTCACTTTTGTGTATACACCACATTTTCCACACACACCCACTTCATCAATGGTTAAGATCACAGGGAAAAGATCTCCTGGCAAAGACCTCCCTGCGGGGCCCACTGAGCCTTGCAGGGCTGGCCCAATGAGGAGCTACCCTGTGATGAACCATGACAACCCCCCCCCCCCCGGCGTGTGAGAGCCCTTGCCCCTTATAGTAGCTATCCCCCTTCCCTTTTCGGTCTTCTATCTTCAAAACCCTTCCTGCTTCCCTCTGTTAGGAACAACAAACCTCGTGATTTCTAGTGGGCTAACATCCAAACTAATACTAACAACCTAGCGTCACATTGTGCTATAAGAGAAGTCTTATTTTATGTTCATAAGTTCAAGTTATAAACCATTGTCCATTCGATTATAAAGTTCATGATGCGGAACCGACAATTTTCCTGAAAACATAAGAGACGCTTTGCGTATACTAACATTGTAACCAACGTTCGAGCGAGTAGACTAGATACGAACAACACCTGTTATCCCAGATGAAGGGCAAATCAGCCCAAAATGCATCGGACTTGAAAATGTGTTGTTTTGACTTTGATCTTACTCAATGAACTTTATAATTGAATGGACAATGGTTTATAACTTGAACTTGTGAACATAAAATAAGACTTCTCTCAAACATAATCTTGCATGAATTTTCTTTTGAACTAATCTGAATTATCTCAGAGCGGAGAGCCTGGGGATGCTTCCAATATCCATTGGGAGCACTATTTTTATGTTTACTGGACGTCCTTGACAAGAGACGCCTCCCGGGCAGCAAACCTCTCGAACTGTTGAACTGTGAACTTACACATATTAATCTTTTCAAACCAAACGTAGCTGTGCAACTATCCACTTTTTTTTTGTACAACTTGGAATTTTCCATAAATTCTACCTCATTAAGCTGCCCTCATTGTAATACCTTTTTCCCGATTAACAATAGAATGGCTAACCCTAACTCTAAGACCAATCTAAAATCGGTTATTATTTTTATCGCACTTATCAATGCACTTATCAATGCTCGGTCTTTGGGTAAGCACAGACAGGAAATAGCAGACTTAATTACAGACAGGCAACTAGACATCCTTCTAGGACCTTCCATCCGGACCTTGTGATTGGAGTTCCGCCAGGATATAAGGTTTACCGTCAAGATAGAAAGGGTAAAAGAGGGGGTGGGCTGGCCATAATTGCCAGGGACATTTACACAGTGAGGACTTCGTCTAGACCGTCCCTTTGTTGCGAGGCCTTACACTTTGTCATCAATTTAACCCCGTCTTATCATTTTAAAGGAGTGTTAATATATCGACCTCCAGGAGCACGTACAGGCTTCCTCTCTAATCTAGGTTCGATACTGGAGTCATTAGTGACCGAAGAATCTTATACAGTCATGGGCGACTGGAACTTCCATCTAGAGCAACTTGACGATAAAGACACTCTCTCTTTACTTACGGACATGGAAATGTTAGGCCTCCACCAACTGGTTATATCCCCTACTCACGAGGCTGGCCATATTTTGGACGGCATCTTTTCCAACCAGGAGGGACTGCGCATAATAGATATCCTCCCTATGCCATGGTCTGAACATCATGCTATTATAAGTAGAATTACAATTACAGAGAGCCCCACTCATAGGGCAACCACTTCCAGACCTGAATCTTTTAAGGTATGGACAGATATAAATAAAGCTGATTTAATAGAGCTATTGGACAGTACTCGCCCTACCTTATCTACCGATCCAAATTCGGTCACTCTTCAATTCCAGGACTGGCTAGGGTATGCCACACACTCATTAGTACCCTCAAAAACATTATCAAGAAATAGAGCCACTCCTTCGGCCCCATGGTTTACCGACGACTTAAGGAAACAGAAACAACTCTGTAGGAACAGGGAAAGGCATTGGCGGAAGTCCTACAGTTCAGAGAGTAAAGCTAGTTATAACGAAATACTCGCAATCTATAAATCTATGATTGCAGAGGCAAAGAAGAAATTCTTTACTGACCAAATTGAGAAGGCGAAAAACTCCAGTAAGCAACTTTATGAGATCACTAATCAGCTGGCTGGAAATGTTCTGGATTTAGCACCACCTCCGTCCCAATCACTTTGTGATGTGCTTGCAAATTTCTTCTTTACGAAAGTAAACAAAAAATACCAAGCTTTCTCCTCTGGAACAGATGTCAACTCAAACTCCATCTGTAACTTTTCCCCTCAATCGTTATTGACTCAGTTTACTGATCTCATGGAGGATCAAACCTTGGATATTACTACATCCATTAAAACCGGATCAGCCCTGGACCCCTGTCCTTTTAAAGTATTGCCCCCAGTGATGGACTCTCTTGTCACGGTTATTACACAAGTCTGTAACTCCATGTTTAGATCGGGGATTTACCCCGATATACTGAAAAAGACCCTTTTGAAACCACTTTTAAAAAAAACACTTGCTGAAAAAGCCATGAATTAACAGCTCTCTGACTTCAGCGAGAAACACCATCAGCTGGACAGTACCCAATTTGGATTTCGTAGATTCCATGGTACAGAAACAGTGCTAATAAAAGCAGCCAATGAAATCAGAGTCATCTGGGATCAAGGAGGTACAGCTGTCCTGGTGATGCTCGACTTATACGCTGCCTTCGACACGGTCGATCATAAGATCTTGGTCGACCGTGTCGGAAAAATGGGTATCCAACGGGTTGCAAAAGACCTGTTGTCCTCATTTTGGGCGGGGCGAACTCAGGCGGTCACCCTGGGGTCTTTTCAATTACCTCAGCTGTCTTTGCTGTGTGGGGTTCCTCAATGCTAATCCCTAAGTCCGACACTGTTTAATATCTATGTGTCAGACCTGGCTAAAGTCATCTTGGCCTATGGGATGAGCCTAACCTCCTACGCAGATGATACGCAGCTGGTCCTAGCCATAAACAGTAATGGAGACAGGGTGGCAGAACCTTTTCAGGGAGGTATGCTAGCAATTGGAGAGTGGATGTCTTCCAATTGTCTAAAGCTTAACTCCGACAAAACAGAGGTGGTCATTTTTGGACCACCCTCGCCAGTCTGGTCATCAGTTTGGTGGCCCTCATCTTTTTGTGTTTCTCCTAAACTGGTTCCCAGAGTAAGAAACCTGGGAGTGGTCTTTGATGAAGGCCTTAATTTTATGGCCCATGCCAATAAAACGGCAGCCACAGCCTGTCACAAACTAAAATTAGTAAGAAAAAGTCTTCCTTTTTTACCTGACACAGCCGGAAAAACTCTAGTAAGCTCCTTAGTCCTATCCTCCTTGGATTACTGTAATGGTCTTTTTGTAAATGCTCAGATCCGTGTGACCAAGAAACTGCAAACTATACAGAATGCGGCTGCCAGAACCCTTTCCAGAACTCCTAAATTTAAACCCATTTCAGACATAATAAGGAACTACCACTGGCTGACGATCGCAATTGGATTAAGTTCAAGACTCTATGTATAGTCTACAAAGCACTCCACAATGAAGGACCCCAGTTTCTGAAGAACCAACTGATTCCTTATATCCCTTCCAGACAACTCCGTTCCACTACTTTGAATCAACTAGTGGTCCCCCACACAAAAACAGTCTCTTGGGGCGACCAACGCTTTTTGGTGTCCGCTCCCAAGTTATGGAACACACTACCACACTCAATCAGGACAAGTCCCACACTCAGGCTTTTCCGCAAACAGTTAAAGACATGGCTCTTCAACGAATAATTCCTCAGCGTTACCTTCCTGAGACTCCGTAGTCAGTCATTAGCGCCGAGACGCCTACGGGTATTCGTTTGCGCTTAATAAATAGCAATACAAAATGAATAATAAATAAATTCACTGCGGATAGTTTTGGGGACAATTCCATAAGAGCACATTCTGAATAAGATGCCAATAATGGTTCACGTTACTACACTCACTCTCATTAGACTGTGGGTTACTGATCAGGAGCACTACATTGATTACGACTGTATTCTCAAGCTAATTATATAATTATTTTTATCATTATGTAAACTGTAACTACATTTACCATATCTTTTACCCAAAATATACATCACCTTTTTTCAATATGTGTTTATAATTTTTTATTTTACTTGTATTTTTTTTAATGTTGTTACCTAACTCTTACATTTTGATGCTCTATATCATTCTATAAGTAATGTTTTATTAAGGAAATTATTAGACTTGCCATCTTTTGGAATGGTTCCCCTGTCTTTTTGCTTCTGTCCTCCTATATTTGACTGTGTGCTGAACTTCTTTTTTGCTGGTTTTAGGACTCTAGACACGTTGCCACTGCTGACCAGTGCTAAAGTGCATGTGTCCTGTGAATAAAATGTGATGGCACGTGGGTTCCCATGACTGGAATATTTCATTTACTAAAAAGTCCCTACTACATTGCACAACATGTGCCAAGATGTCTGTAAGTCAAATGCTAATAGTGGACCTGCAGCACTGATTTTACCACCCACCTGAGTAGCCCTACAAACCTGCCTCACGCCTGCCACTGCTGAACCTGCAGAACCTGTGTGTGTGGTTGTAAACGGTCATGTCAACCTGGCAAGTTCACCTACTTGCCAGGCCTAAACCTTCCCTTTTATTACATGTAGGGTACCCCTAAGGTAGGCCCTAGGTAGCCTCATGAGCTGGGTGCAATGTATTTAAAAAGTAGGACATGTGCTTTTAAGTCGTACATGTCTTGGTAGTGAAAAACTACTAAATACGTTTCTCACTACAGTAAGGCCTATCTCTCCTATAGGTTGGCATTGGAACTGCCTTGTAACACTTTACAAGTGAACCTTCCAATTTGGAACAAATAGAAAATTGGAACTTCGTATCTCTGAACTCACAATTTAAAACACACATTTCAGTGAAGTTGGTTTTTGAATTGCAGATCTGAAAATGCCACTTTTAGAAAGTTGCAAAAAACACAGTTGATGGACAGAATGCAGAACAATGTCTTACATTCACCCCAGTACAGAGATCTGGGCCTAAATCCATCGTTTTTTTGCACTCCACACCACCCTAGGTCAGACAATGGCTATATGCAAATCAGCCTTGACCCTGTGCCTCATGGGAACAGTCCAGCCCGAACTACCAAGCAATGTCTTTCCCAGACCGGAATCAAGCATCCGAGGACCGGTTTCTGGCTATCAGCCTTCTTCAGCCTGGATAGTTTGACTCCAGTGATGTGGAGAGCCTGGGACTCACGTCTGAGCATACCCAGCCCACTCGGGGTGAAAATTGCAAAAAAACACAGTTGATGGAAAGAATGCAGAACAATGTCTTACATTCACCCCAGTACAAAGATCTGGGCCTAAATCCAAGGTTTTTTGCACTCCACACCACCCTAGGTCAGACAATGGCTATATGCAAATCAGCCTTGACCCAGTGCCTCATGGGAACAGTCCAGCCCGAACTATCAAGCCATGTCTTTCCTAGACCGGAATCAAGCATCCAAGGACCGGTTTCTGGCTATCAGCCTTCTTCAGCCTGGATAGCTTGACTCCAGTGATGTGGAGAGCCTGAGACTCATGTCTGAGCATACCCAGGCCACTCGGGGTGAAAATTGCAAAAAACACAGTTGATGGACAGAATGCAGAACAATGTCTTACATTCACCCCAGTACACAGATCTGGGCCTAAATCCTTCGTTTTTTTGCACTCCACACCACCCTAGGTCAGACAATGGCTATATGCAAATCAGCCTTGATCCTGTGCCTCATGGGAACAGTCCAGCCCTAACTACCAAGCCATGTCTTTCCTAGACCGGAATCAAGCATCCAAGGACCGGTTTCTGGCTATCAGCCTTCTTCAGCCTGGATAGCTTGACTCCAGTGATGTGGAGAGCCTGGGACTAACGTCTGAGCATACCCAGCCCACTCAGGGTGAAAATTGCAAAGAACTTTTGCCCGCCATAAGTTTGGCAGGGTATGCTCAGACGTGAGTCCCTTGCTCACTTTGCCACTGGATTCAAGCAAGCCGGTCTGAAGACGGCTGGAATGCCAGAAACCGGTCCTCGGAAGCTTGTTTCCGGTCCAGGGAAGGCATGGCTTGGCAGTTCGGGCTGGACTGTTCCCATGAGGCACAGGGTCAGACTGATTTGCATATAGCCATGTCTGAACTGGGGTGGCAGAGTGGGCTAAAGAACGGTGATGGATTAAACCCAGATCTTGTGACTGGGTGTGAGTGTTTGATTGGTTCAGATGCTCCGTCCATTACCACCCCCTTTTGTACCACTTTTGGCCGCCATAAGTGTGGCAGGGTATGCTCAGACGTGAGTCCCTTGCTCACTTTGCCACTGGATTCAAGCAAGTCGAGCTGAAGACGGCTGGAATGCCTGAAACCGGTCCTCCGAAGCTTGTTTCCGGTCCAGGGAAGGCATGGCTTAGCAGTTCGGGCTGGACTGTTCCCATGAGGCACAGGGTCAGACTGATTTGCATATAGCCATGTCTGAACTGGGGTGGCAGAGTGGGCTAAAGAACGGTGATGGACTAAACCCAGATCTTTTGACTGGGTGTGAGTGTTTGATTGGTTCAGATGCTCCGTCCATTACCACCCCCTTTTGTACCACTTTTGGCCGCCATAAGTGTGGCAGGGTATGCTCAGACGTGAGTCCCTTGCTCACTTTGCCACTGGATTCAAGCAAGCCGGGCTGAAGACGGCTGGAATGCCAGAAACCGGTCCTCGGAAGCTGGTTTCTGGTCCAGGGAAGGCATGGCTTGGCAGTTCGGGCTGGACTGTTCCCATGAGGCAGGGGGTCAGACTGATTTGCATATAGCCATGTCTGAACTGGGGTGGCAGAGTGGGCTAAAGAACGGTGATGGATTAAACCCAGATCTTTTGACTGGGTGTGAGTGTTTGATTGGTTCAGATGCTCCGTCCATTACCACCCCCTTTTGTACCACTTTTGGCCGCCATAAGTGTGGCAGGGTATGCTCAGACGTGAGTCCCTTGCTCACTTTGCCACTGGATTCAAGCAAGCCGGGCTGAAGACGGCTGGAATGCCAGAAACTGGTCCTCGGAAGCTTGTTTCCGGTCTAGGGAAGGCATGGGTTGGTAGGTCGGGCTGGACTGTTCCCATGAGGCACAGGGTCAGACTGATTTGCATATAGCCATGTCTGAACTGGGGTGGCAGAGTGGGCTAAAGAACAGTGATGGACTAAACCCAGATCTTTTGACTGGGTGTGAGTGTTTGATTGGTTCAGATGCTCCGTCCATTACCACCCCCTTTTGTACCACTTTTGGCCGCCATAAGTATAGCAGGGTATGCTCAGACGTGAGTCCCTTGCTCACTTTGCCACTGGATTCAAGCAAGCCGGGCTGAAGACGGCTGGAATGCCAGAAACCGGTCCTCGGAAGCTTGTTTCTGGTCCATGGAAGGCATGGCTTGGCAGTTCGGGCTGGACTGTTCCCATGAGGAACAGGTTCAGACTGATTTGCATATAGTCATGTCTGAACTGGGGTGGCAGAGTGGGCTAAAGAACGGTGATGGATTAAACCCAGATCTTTTGACTGGGTGTGAGTGTTTGATTGGTTCAGATGCTCCGTCCATTACCACCCCCTTTTGTACCACTTTTGGCCGCCATAAGTGTGGCAGGGTATGCTCAGACGTGAGTCCCTTGCTCACTTTGCCACTGGATTCAAGCAAGTCGAGCTGAAGACGGCTGGAATGCCAGAAACCGGTCCTCTGAAGCTTGTTTCCGGTCCAGGGAAGGCATGGCTTAGCAGTTCGGGCTGGACTGTTCCCATGAGGCACAGGGTCAGACTGATTTGCATATAGCCATGTCTGAACTGGGGTGGCAGAGTGGGCTAAAGAACGGTGATGGACTAAACCCAGATCTTTTGACTGGGTGTGAGTGTTTGATTGGTTCAGATGCTCCGTCCATTACCACCCCCTTTTGTACCACTTTTGGCCGCCATAAGTGTGGCAGGGTATGCTCAGACGTGAGTCCCTTGCTCACTTTGCCACTGGATTCAAGAAATCCAGGCTGAAGACAGCTGGAATGCCAGAAACCGGTCCTCGGAAGCTGGTTTCTGGTCCAGGGAAGGCATGGCTTGGCAGTTCGGGCTGGACTGTTCCCATGAGGCACAGGGTCAGACTGATTTGCATATAGCCATGTCTGAACTGGGGTGGCAGAGTGGGCTAAAGAACGGTGATGGATTAAACCCAGATCTTTTGACTGGGTGTGAGTGTTTGATTGGTTCAGATGCTCCGTCCATTACCACCCCCTTTTGTACCACTTTTGGCCGCCATAAGTGTGGCAGGGTATACTCAGATGTGAGTCCCTTGCTCCCTTTGCCACTGGAATCCAGCAAGCCGGGCTGAAGACGGCTGGAATGCCAGAAACTGGTCCTCGGAAGCTTGTTTCCGGTCTAGGGAAGGCATGGGTTGGTAGGTCGGGCTGGACTGTTCCCATGAGGCACAGGGTCAGACTGATTTGCATATAGCCATCTCTGAACTGGGGTGGCAGAGTGGGCTAAAGAACAGTGATGGACTAAACCCAGATCTTTTGACTGGGTGTGAGTGTTTGATTGGTTCAGATGCTCCGTCCATTACCACCCCCTTTTGTACCACTTTTGGCCGCCATAAGTATAGCAGGGTATGCTCAGACGTGAGTCCCTTGCTCACTTTGCCACTGGATTCAAGCAAGCCGGGCTGAAGACGGCTGGAATGCCAGAAACCGGTCCTCGGAAGCTTGTTTCTGGTCCAGGGAAGGCATGGCTTGGCAGTTCGGGCTGGACTGTTCCCATGAGGAACAGGTTCAGACTGATTTGCATATAGTCATGTCTGAACTGGGGTGGCAGAGTGGGCTAAAGAACGGTGATGGATTAAACCCAGATCTTTTGACTGGGTGTGAGTGTTTGATTGGTTCAGATGCTCCGTCCATTACCACCCCCTTTTGTACCACTTTTGGCCGCCATAAGTGTGGCAGGGTATGCTCAGACGTGAGTCCCTTGCTCACTTTGCCACTGGATTCAAGCAAGCCGGGCTGAAGACGGCTGGAATGCCAGAAACCGGCCCTCGGAAGCTGGTTTCAGGTCCAGGGAAGGCATGGCTTGGCAGTTCGGGCTGGACTGTTCCCATGAGGCACAGGGTCAGACTGATTTGCATATAGCCATGTCTGAACTGGGGTGGCAGAGTGGGCTAAAGAACGGTGATGGATTAAACCCAGATCTTTTGACTGGGTGTGAGTGTTTGATTGGTTCAGATGCTCCGTCCATTACCACCCCCTTTTGTACCACTTTTGGCCGCCATTAGTTTGGCAGGGTATGCTCAGATGTGAGTCCCTTGCTCAATTTGCCACTGGATTCAAGCAAGCCGGGCTGAAGACGGCTAGAATGCCAGAAACCGGTCCTCGGAAGCTTGTTTCCGGTCCAGGGAAGGCATGGCTTGGCAGTTCGGGCTGGACTGCTCCCATGAGGCACAGGGTCAGACTGATTTGCATATAGCCCTGTCTGAACTAGGGTGGCAGAGTGGGCTAAAGAACGGTGATGGATTAAACCCAGATCTTTTGACTGGGTGTGAGTGTTTGATTGGTTCAGATGCTCCGTCCATTACCACCCCCTTTTGTACCACTTTTGGCCACCATAAGTATAGCAGGGTATGCTCAGACGTGAGTCCCTTGCTCACTTTGCCACTGGATTCAAGCAAGCCGGGCTGAAGACGGCTGGAATGCCAGAAACCGGTCCTCGGAAGCTTGTTTCTGGTCCAGGGAAGGCATGGCTTGGCAGTTCGGGCTGGACTGTTCCCATGAGGCACAGGGTCAGACTGCTTTGCATATAGTCATGTCTGAACTGGGGTGGCAGAGTGGGCTAAAGAACGGTGATGGATTAAACCCAGATCTTTTGACTGGGTGTGAGTGCTTGATTGGTTCAGATGCTCCGTCCATTTCCACCCCCTTTTCTACCACTTTTGGCCACCATAAGTGTGGCAGGGTATGCTCAGATGTGAGTCCCTTGCTCACTTTGCCACTGGATTCAAGCAAGCCGGGCTGAAGACGGCTGGAATGCCAGAAACCGGTCCTCTGAAGCTTGTTTCCGGTCCAGGGAAGGCATGGCTTGGCAGTTCGGGCTGGACTGTTCGCATGAGGCACAGGGTCAGAATGATTTGCATATAGCCATGTCTGAACTGGGGTGGCAGAGTGGGCTAAAGAACGGTGATGGATTAAACCCAGATCTTTTGACTGGGTGTGAGTGTTTGATTGGTTGGGATGCTCCGTCCATTACCACCCCCTTTTGTACCACTTTTAGAAAGTTGGCATTTTCTTGCTTTAATCATTCTGTACCTCTGCCTGCCCCTAAAATACACCTCTTGGTTGGATGACAGTTGGACTTTGTGAATTCACTCTAGACAGTCACACACAATGGGAGGTGAGGTGTGCCCTGCATATCATGATGGCCCATCATCAGGCTGATGGGTCTTCCTGAGCTAGAGTGGTGGGAGGAGATGACACTTGCACCTAAATAGGGCTGTGCATGTCCCCACATAAGGAGCTGCCTACACCCCCTGCAGTATGTCTTGAGCCAGGGCCTAGAAGTTCAGGGTCATGGGCACCACAAAGACCTTTCTTCGAAGTCTCCCTACTTCATAGGCTAAAATGGGTACAAATACTGGACCTCTAACACCATATACTCAGAACACTTCTGGACTGAGGACATTCTGCCAGGAAGAAGAGCTGTTGTGCTTCCAGGATGGATTGCCACTTTGCTAATTGCTTTGCTGTGGTGGCCTGCTGCCTGCTGCTTCTATCTTGAGAGTGAGTGGACTGGACTTTGCTCTCTGCATCCTGCTTTCTAAAGTTTCTCCAAGGGCTTGAGTTGAGTTTGGTTCCTGTTGGAAGTCTCAGGGCCATTAAGGACGTAAGCTGCAGCACCTGGGCTCTTCTGCTGAGAGCCCTACTTGGCCAACTGGTGCCAAAATCCAATTCCAGGGCCCTTGGAAATGAGTTACTGTGACAAAAAGAAGAAACTAAACCATTGACTTTGAGTGTCGCTTTGAAACCTTTGACACCGCACCGCTGCCTGCCCCGGAGCCATGGTCCTGCACAATGCAACAACCGTGACCTACAATGCATGCCCAATGCCACAGCAGTGCCTCTGAAGCACCACTACAGATGAAGGCTCTAGTTCCGCCTCACTGACATCCATGGTGCCCGACTCCACTGCAGCACCTGTAGCCCTGTGGTGTGACATCAACACTGTAAAGTCAGCACCTCACACCTTGACTCATAGAGTTCCATCAACACTGCACCACCATGAGAGATGGCACATCACCTTAAATGCTGCATCACCTCCCCTGCATCCTTTAATGTCCCTGGCTGTCCATGGCTCAGCAACTCTGCATTGCCTCCAGGAACTGATGCCTCACTGCCTTCAGCGATGCTTCACCTCCATTGTACAACTCACCATCCCTAAGCATGGACTTGTCAACAACCTACAAAGCAGGCACCGACACCACACTGCCTATGCACCTTGCACCGTCTTCAGTTCTCAACATTTCGAAGGAACTGTAACCGGGGTCTTCACAACTCCGTAGCCATCCTGAGCCACCATCGACGCAAAATTATGGCTTCGACTTTGTCAAGCCCCAGCTGGTGTTATTGATTTCTAAGTGCTACAACTGCATTTAATATTGAAAATTCGTATCTTAACTTGTGTATGTTTGATTTTTGTCATTTTGGTCTTCTACTCAGATAAATATAGTGGAGTACTTTTGGAGATGTTTTACTGTGTTACTGTGTGGTTGTGTACAAATACTTTACAAATTGCCTCTGGGGATAAGCCTGACTGCTGTGTGCCAACCTGCCAAGGGGGTGAAGTCAGTTTATCTTTGGTGGGTAACTTTCTTACCCTAACTAGGATTGTGGGTCCCTAATTGGACAGGGGCATATTTCTGCCAACTAGAGACCCCATTTCTAAAAGAAATATTAATCTTTAAACTTTATATATTCCTTAGTTTTATCTTTTTTTCAGTTTAGTTTGCTTTTGTCCAAACGCTAAGGGCCTTATTGAAATGTTGCAGTTGGGCACTCCCAAGTTTGGCAGGTGGATTTCCTATCTGCCTTATCACATGTGCATTAGGATATAATGCACTTGTAATATCCCAGGATGATTGTTTCTTGTCCAGGGAAGACCTGGCTTGGCAGTTCGGGCTGGACTGTTCCCATAGGAACAGGGTCAAGACTGATTTGCATATGGCTAGCTCTGAACTGGGATGGCAAAGTGATCTAAAGAACAATGATGAATTCAACCCAGATCTGTGACTGGAGGTGAGTGTCTGAAATGTTTTGGCATTCCGTCCATCATCTCTTTGTGTTTGCTTTGTTCACCCAAAGTTTGCAGGGTATGCCAAGACATGGGTCCCTTGCTCACTTTGCCAATGTATTCAAACTAGCCCGGCTGATGAGGGGTGTAACCTCGAAACCATTCCAGGATGCCTGTTTCCGATCCAGGGAAGACTGGGCCTGACAGTTTAAGCCAGGCTGTTCCCATGAGATACAGGGTCAAGACTGATTTGCATATGGCTGGGTCTGAACTGGGGTGGTGAAGTAAGCTAAGAACGATGATAGATTCAGATCTGTGACTGGGGGTGAGTGTCTGAAAAGTTTCAGTGCTCTGTCCATCATCTCCTTGTGTTTCCGTCCCTCGCAGTGGAAGTGCACATCAGTATCTTATGGGAAACCATCACCAGTGAAACATAATGCTACAACCAAACAATTGACATACTAATAACTTTAACTTAAACACCAAGCTCCAAGTGCAATCTCTAGACATGCTTCTCAATCAAATATCTATAATGTGCATGCACTCCTCATGCTATTTGTTAGTCACAACACTATTGACATCTGCATACACCTACCCTTCATCTTTCCTGGGATGCCAAAGCGACAATACAAATAGAAATTAAGATATGCAACAATGGGGGAAGTATACCCCTAACTGCAGATCCAGGCCCTGGACTAACTAGAGATCGAAAAGTAGTGTTAGAGACCAGTATAAACAAAAGAAGTTAGAAGAAAAAGAAGGAGAAACATGTCCCGGAGATGTACTAATATACAATAATGGTTCAGGTTTGTATACCTGAAAGAGTATGAATGGTGAGCAATCTCTTCGCCTTGGTTAGGATCCTTGACAATTGAAGAGGGAGCTTATGCCAAAGGCCTGATGCTCTGTGAAGCTGAAAAACAATAACCCATATCAAAACGAGAATTCAATTTTGTCACACTTAAATGTTGTCCCTATTTGAGTGTGTTGTCTACAACCATACCTTCTCTTCACACTCCCCCACTGTGCATTGCAGCAATCTAGTTCCAATTGCTGAAATGCAAGGGCCGCACTGTCACAATAACAAATTCCTTTGCAGGGTGTGTTTTCCTATAGTTCATGTGGAATAGTATGTCTATTGTCATTAAGTCTGTGTTGATGAACTCCGCTCCACTCGTGGACTTTGCAGGGATTCTTCATTTTGTGTTACGGGGAGCTTGTGGAGTTGCAAAAAACTCTGCTCTACATATTGGAGTTTTTTTCCTCGCTGGCATTTGTCAACGTCAAGTTGGCGAGCACGAGCGAGGAAAATCAACCTCCCAGCGAGATTTGTCAATGCAGGCGGTCAGATTTCTCATCGCTCTGAGAAACTATCTGTTTGCATTGAGAAAGCTGCCGCTTGAGTAAAAATCTACTTGAGCGGCAGAAAGAAAGAAGCGCTCAATTGAGCTGTGCATGGTGCTGTTAGCGATGATTACACAGTGCAGACAAGCACCTGGCACTGAAAATCACTGCGAACAGCATTCATCCAACGCATTCCGCTTTTTGTGGATCTCAGCGTAGTGCGGCAGAGTTTTTTTTGCACTTTGCATAAGTTTCGCGTAGCAACACTCTGCAAACCCCACCCAGGCTTAATTAGCATGCTAACAATCTGCTCTTACTGAAGATGAATAAACACACAGTACTCACTGAACCATAGTGGAGCAGCTGGCTTATGAAATAATAAGACCTCTTTCTTTGTTGGTGGTTAAGCCTGTGCTAACTGGCTATAACGGAGCCGGACAAAACATCTATTTCTAACAGTGCATCTAATGCAAAAAAGTGTGCAGCCACTCTTGTGCTCTAAGGTGTACAATTACTACTTGGCTGTGTGGGGACATGTAGACTAGGCAAAATCAAATCCATAGTCCTTTGATAATATCTATTTCCTTATAACTTACCTTAAAGGCCTGGATAGGTTCCCAAACAAGGAACCTCATAATGTCCTCTTCTCGGCCAACTACTCGTATATTCTGCAAATTAGGACACAGAACACGTGTGTATAAATCAATTGACTGTGGTCACATGGTCAACATGATGGCACTTTCATCTGTGAATAGCTTGGAACAGGTGTCTGTGTTAAGCCTCCCTCCCACGGTCATCTTGGGTATGGTGTTCAACATGACTGGGCCTTACTCTGTGTATCGAATGGAATAGGTGTCACTTTTAAGTCTCCCTCGTTTGACCATCTTGAGGAAGCTGAACTATCTCATTCTCAGGCCTGGCGCTTAATAATAAATTGAATACTAGGCTAATAGAAATGCTAGAAATGAGTAGCCAGGAGATTTTTTTATCAACTTCTCCTCAACGTGGTTTCATAGACAGCATGGACACAATATATTTCTCCTGTAGCTAGGCATAGTGAAGAGTTTGCTTATCATCAATGTATGGCAAGTGACAGAAATGTGAGGTAGAGCAGCATGCTCTGGCCTACCATGTTTTTCAAATGTCTCTAACTGGATTCATTGGGGTTGTATTCCAAAAATATGATGTGATGTGTCCACTTTTAAGCTGCTGTTAAACACTGAACCCATGGGTCCATTAGTGGTTATATCGGATGGAGTTCTTCCATAGTATTTCCATGTTTAAACCCTGCATACGTGTTTCCAGAGTGAAAATCCAAAATACTTCTCCACATTTTCTTGTTGCAACTGAATCCACACCTTCTTTGGTTTCAATCTTTCTCAGGGTCGGCCCTCTGCTTTCTTCTGATTTATGTCCCTTTTCCACATAATGTTTGGCCAAGTGAGCATTTAATTTCTCTGTTTCAACTGCCAGTCTGTGCTCTGTGAGGCAAGTGGAGAGACTTCTTTCAGTCTCTCCCACATATCCACAGCCATGTCTATATTCCTAAAACCCTGCACTAAAAAGTGACCTTGACTTGAAACTTGCGACAGTTGCTTCTCTTTTTCTGTTGAATGACCCTTATCTTACTCTCCATCCACTGCATATGTCTTCTCAGAGTACAGCCTCTTCTTAATAACGTGGATATGTGACTTACTTTCAAATTTTCTGAAAATCACCCAGGCCCAATTACAAAAATTACTCTCTATTTTTTTAAGTCATACCCCTGCAACCTAACAAGATGTAATCTCCTTTAGTCTATTAATCCCACCATTGATTTGATCAATTCACAGAGACCCCAATAATGATGCCACCTAATCCCTATGTAATCTACCACAAAAAGCTGGTAGGAATGCATGAAATGTTTTCTTTGGGAACATAAGCCTAATCCCAATACTGGTTTTACTACTAACCTTTGGTGATGCTTGGGGTAAAGTGCTTCAATGCCTCACCCGGTTTAGTAAACGCTATATACATGCAATTACAATTCTATTGGTGGCTATGGTAGATTATAAACATAAGCCTTCATGCTGGGTCTGTAGAGGCCTATGGTATGCAGAAATTAATATTATTATAGAGTCCGAAAAATGTTTATATTCCCTGATAAAGGCTATCATTATAAAAGAACGCCAACTGATGTATTAGAGCAGGGATACTCAAAGAATGGCCTTGGAGCGCGTGGGACCCTGCCATATATGTGGTCCCTTGGTGAGCAGCAGCTCTGGGCTGCTGTTCACTTGACAGAGTATGCATATTCATAAAAGCTGTTAAACAGGCAAACGTTTATTTGCACCTTAACCAAAGTAACAGAAAATAAATGTGTCCTCACAACTTATCTTTAAAAACGCCTTAATTTTTAAAGACATCTTTCACTAATCATGCAAAAATATGAGAAACTCTCTTCAAATTTCAAAGTGCATTTCATTAACATGCTAACGCGTTTCACCTTAGCACATTAGGTTAAATCACTGCATTGAGAGGCATTTATTAAAAGTGATCATTTTCAAGCATGAATTTATAAACGTTGATGCCACCCCATCTTGACAACAATGCCATTAGTGAACCAGGAGGCATGTCATTTGTAAGGTGCACCCTTTGTGTGGCCTACATTGCTATTATAATTGAAACAATATTATAGTATTAAATTTGAATTTTAAATGAAATGCCAGAGAAGGTTTGGTACAGTACCATCCAGAAATCATTTATTTCAAGGTGCTCTCATATCTTGTAATGAAGAAAAAGGAGGTACATCGAAATAAAACAATTGCCTAAGATCACACAATTTGGTGTCTCTTCCAAATACCAAAACGGATTGGTTTTCCACATGGGAAGCTGCATCTTCACAGGAAAAGCAATGCTAACTCCTGCTGGACGGGGGGGAGCCGGTGGGACCATGGGGGGGATTGGCGACCCCCACAGTCCCCAATGGAGAGGGCCAGCCCCGGTGGATGGGGTCTCCGGGGCTATTGGTTGGCCCGGGAGGGGGGCCACGTGGCCCCTCTGCTCAAAGATGCAAATAAAAAACAAACAAACAAACAAAAAAGGTCGGTCCCAGGGGATGGAGTGCCCGGGGCCATAAATGGCCGAAGGAGGGAGGCAAGGAAGCCCCCCCCCCCCCCCAAAAAGGAATAACATTTTTAAAAATGGCCATGCCCGGGGGGATGGGGTGCCCGGAGCAAATTATGGCCTCGGGAGGGGGGCCCCCTTCCCAATTTTTGTATTATAAAAAATAATTGGGGGCATGCCCTGGTGGATGGAGTCCCCAGGGCCAAGATTATTATTAAGGGGGGCCACACAGTCCCCCTTCTTGAAAAACAAAGACTGGCATTGCGCTGGAGGCCACGCCCCCTCATTTCTGCACTCGGCAAATGCATCCCGTGTCGCATTTGAAGATGGAGAATGAATTCCCCTTGAATACTGGGGGTCCCTGGGGGCCAACTAGTATGCACCAGGGGGCTGATTTGCAGAGAGGTGTTCTGATGCCACGCCCCTTTTTACAGCTCTCTGCAAAGCAGATCTGTGGCACTTAATGGAGGTAGCTGGTGGGCTAGTTGCACACCAGAGACCCTCAGGATTCAAAGGAACTTAATCCCTCAACTCAAAACGCGCCACGGGGCGCGATTGCACAGTGGTGAAGGGAGGGGCTGGGGCCTGAGCTGACATGTGTGCAAACACACCCTGTCACGCGTTTTAAGTTGGGAAATTAATTTCTCTTCAATCCTGAAGTCCCCTGGGGGCCAAGTAGCCCACCAGGTACCTTCAGTAAGTGTCACAGAGCTGCGTTGCAGAGCGTTGTAAAAAGGGGCATGGCCTCTGAACATCTCCCTGCAACACAGCTCCCTGGCGCATATTGGAGGTACTAAGTGTGGGCTGAAAATCCGTTCCACTCGTGGAATTTGCGAATTTTTGACAATTTCGCAATCTGCGAATTGTGCGAACTTGTCAAAAAATGTGCAATTCGCAAGCTGGCGGATTTTTTTGCTTGGTCGCGCTTCAAAAATACAATCTCGCGCGCACAGCGGTGACTTACCGTGATTCTGAGTTCGTCGAGTTGTTTTTCCTCCTGGTTTGCAAGCGCTGCGCCATTTTGGATCTGGCTGCGTGATTGCGCGAGACTTTTCGACCGCGAGTACGTCATAGCAACCCTCCATCTTGCACTGCAAGAGTTGCTGAACGTGAATACGTCATAAGGGCCCGCGATCACGCACCGCACGAAAAAACTATTGCGAACACTTAGATGCGCCGCGCTGCTGACATCCTGCGGGAGATTTGAACAGCTCACTTTCCCGAACTTGCAAAAATTGCAAATCTGCACAAGAAATCTACCGCAGGCAGCATAAACTGCATTGGCTGCATTTTTTTTGTGCAAGAAGTCAATTTTTGGAGGTGTGGGAAGAAGGAAGTGCCCCCAGAGTCTCCAACTTCTTGTTCCTGTCCAGCAGGCTCCTCCCAGTGCTTTGTCCATGTCCTTGTCACTTTTCATTTGGATCTGGAAGGATTACTTTTTGTGGCTGCTGCTGGATATTTGTATTTGAGGACTTTTTGTTTGGATCACTTTTGGATTACATTTGGATTTTAGATTTTACAAGTAAGTTGGTGTTGTTTGTTTGGGGCATAGCAGTTGATGCAACTACAATTTTTAAACTTTTTCACAACTTTAAAAAAATATATATTGTGGGTAGGCACAGTATCCAGTAGACCCAGTGTTAGTCATGGGTGATTGATACAACTGTTTCTGTGAGTTTTGTTGAACTTAAATATGATTTATGTCATGGAATTGAATAGCTCACTGTTATATGTGGAATTTTTTTTTCAATTTTGGGGTGCGTGTAAAGCCACGAATATGTGACGTTTTTCTGCATACAAATACCCCGCATACCATCACTCCGCAAAAGTGATTCCGCAAATACTATCACTCCGCAAATTAACACAACGCAAACTTTTACAACAAATATGCCATTTACCACGCATGCCTTTACAACGCAAAGGCATGAATGTTAAAGGTATACTCTTTGTAAAAGTTTTAAAGGTAAGGGAGTACCCTGCAAAAAACACTAACCTACACTACACAAACACTACCGTACACGATACCAACACCAAAACACTACCCACTACCCTACACTACCCTACACTACCTTACACTACACTAACACTACCTTAAACCCTAAAACACTACCTCCTGCATGACCCTACACTACACAAACACTACAACACTACCCTAAACCTGAAAACACTACCCCCAGCATGACCCTACACTACACAAACAGTAGACCACTACCCTAAACCCTAAAACACCACCCCCGCTTGACCCTACACCACACAAACACTACAACACTACCCTAAACCCTAAAACACTATCCCCAGCATTACACTACATTACACAAACACTACAACACTACCCTAAACCCTAAAACACTACCACCAGCATGATCCTACACTACACAAACACTACAACACTTCCCTAAACACTAAAACACTACCCCTGCATGACCCTACACTACACAAACACTACAACACTACCCTAAACCCTATAACACTACCCCCAGCACGACCCTACACTACACAACCACCACAACTCTACACTACACTAACTCTACTCTACACTACACAATCACTACCCCAGCATGACCCCCACACCTAAAAAATTAACCCAAACCCCTTACCTCTCTCGTCATCGTGGTTCCACACTCCTCCTGGTTCCATCTTCTTGAAGTTTATTTTTTTTTCACAACGCATGTGCATTTACCATACATACCTTTACAACGTAATTTGAGGTATGCAAGGTCAAAGACCTCACGGAGTAATAGTATGCGGACTAAAAGTCCGCGGAAAAAAAGATTTGAAGTAACCATGCAGTACCATTTTAAACATCATTTAGGGCATTGATGGCATTGGATTGAGGTGTTTTTTGTGTGTTTTTCGATTTTTGGGGGTGGTGTTGGGGCCTGGCCATGTGGGTGGGGGCCATTTTGAGACCTGGTCCAGGCAGGGCCATGTGGGTGGGGGTCAAGGGGCTATTTTGAAGCCAGGCAGTGTGCTTTGTGCCATAGGCCTGCACCCAGTCTGCCCTGCTTTGTTTCATCCATTATGTCCAGGGGTACTCAGTGGTGCATGGACCAAGTCTTTCTGTGGGGTCTCTTGAATTTAAACATCATTTAGGGCATGGATGACATTGGATTGTAGTGCTTTTTGTGCGTTTTTTTATTTTTGGGGGTGGTGTTGGGGCCTGGCCATGTGGGTGGGGGCCATTTTGAGGCCTGGTCCATGGAAGGGCTATGTGGGTGGGGGTCAAAGGGCCATTTTGAAGCCAGGCAGTGGGCTTTGTGCAATAGGCCTGCACCCAGTCTGCCCTGCTTTAATCCATTATGCCCAGGGCTACTCAGTGGTACATGGACCACGTTTTTCTGTGGGGTCTTTTGAATTTAAACATCATTTAGGGCATGGATGGCATTGGATTGTGGTGTTTTGTGTGTTTTTCAATTGTTGGGGTGAAGTTGGGGCCTGGCCATATGGGTGGGGGCCATTGTGAGGCCTGGTCCAGGGAAGGGCCATGTGGGTGGGGGTCTAGGGGCCATTTTGAAGCCAGGCAGTGTGCTTTGTGCCATAGGCCTGCACCAAGTCTGTCCTACTTTCATCCATTATGCCCAGGGGTACTCAGTGGTGCATGGACCAAGGCTTTCTGTGGGAGGTCTCTTGAATATTTTAAACATCATTTAGGGCATGGATGGCATTGGATTGTGGTATTTTTTGTGTTTTTCAATATTTGGGGTGGTGTTGGGGCCTGTCCATGTGGGTGGGGGCCATTTTGAGGCCTGGTCCAGGCAGGGCCATGTGGGTGGGGGTCAAGGGGCCATTTTGAAGCCAGGCAGTGTGCTTTGTGCCATAGGCCTGCACCCAGTCTGCCCTGCTTTGTTTCATCCATTATGCCCAGGGGTACTCAGTAGTGCATGGGCCAAGTCTTTCTGTGGGGTCCCTTGAATTTAAACATCATTTAGGGCATGGATGGCATTGGATTGTGGTGTTTTCTGTGTGTTTTTTTTTATTTTTTGGGGTGGTGTTGGGGCCTAACCATGTGGGTGGGGGCCATTTTGAGGCCTGGTCCAGGGAAGAGCCATGTGGGTGGGGGTCAAGGGGCCATTTTGATGCCAGGCAGTGTGCTTTGTGCCATAGGCCTGCACCCAGTCTGCCCTGCTTTCATCCATTATGCCCAGGGGTATTCAGTGTTGCATGGACCAGGTTTTTCTGTGGGCTCTCTTGAATTTAAGCATCATTTAGGGCATGAATGGCATTGGATTGTGGTGTTTTTGGTGTGTTTTTTGTTTTTTGGGGGTGTTTTTGGGGTCTGGCCATGTGGGTGGGGGCCATTTTGAGGCCGGGTCCATGGAAAGACCATGTGGGTGGGGGTCAATGGGCCATTTTGAAGCCAGGCAGTTTTCTTTGTGCCACAGGCCTGCAACCAGTCTGCCCTACTTTCATCCATTATGCCGAGGGGTACTCAGTGGTGCATGGGCCAAGGCTTTCTGTGGGAGGTCTCTTGAATATTTTAAACATCATTTAGGGCATGGATGGAATTATATTGTGGTGTTTTCTGTGTGGTTTTAGATTTTTTGGGGTGGTGTTGGGGCCTGGCCATGTGGGTGGGGGCCATTTTGAGGCCTGGTCCATGGAAGGGCCATGTGGGTGGGGGTAAAGGGGCCATTTTTAAGTCAGGCAGTGTGCTTTGTGCCATAGGCCTGCACCCAGTCTGCCCTGCTTTGTTTTATCCATTATGCCCAGGGGTACTCAGTGGTGCATGAAACAACTCTCTCTGTGTGTTCTCTCTTCTATTAATGTAAACATCCATTTTTGATTAGAAATAATTGCAATTTTTATTTTTGGTCTTTCCGTTTTTGGGTGTGTTGTGATAATAATAAGTGCCTAGTTGCAAATATTAATTGAAGCACAACATATGCAACATTTATTTAACTGATGTTCCTCTGGCTTCCTTTGCTTTTGGGTGCAGAAAGAGAACCACAAATCAATCATCCTCATCGTTCATCATCAGTGCAAGGAAGAAGTCCTGCTGCGACGTGTGCAGCACAACATCACGTGACGTCACGTGTGGCCACAGACAACTCTGCAACTAGTGCAACTGCGGCCTGCTGTTCTTCTGACATCTTAAGAAGTTGGGCCCAAAGAAAGGTGACTGTAGCTCCTCTACCAAGAAAGTTGCCAGTGCCACTGCCAGTAAGAAGGAGCAGAAGAAGCAAGTGGCGCCACTTACCAAGGAGACTGGTGTGCCCACAGACACTTTTTTGGGAAACAAAAAACTATGCCTGCAGCAGCGGTGTCCACCAGGGACCAAGCTGGGAGCAACTCCTCAGCTTCAGTGGTCTCAGTGACACCACACCAAGTTAGGCCCAAGGACATGAGTGCCGCAGAGGCAGCCACTTTAATTGCGCAATCACCATCGACCAGTGATGTTGGCATTGACTCATCACAAGAAAGTAGCATCCAATCAACGCAGGGTTTAACTCATCTGACGAGTGTTCAACCACAGCCGCAACGACAACCACAGGTGCAACAAGGGGAGGCGCAAGGAGAGGCGCAAGGGGAGGCGCAAGGAGAGGCGCAAGGAGTGGCGCAAGAAGAGGTGCAAGTAGAGGCGCAAGTAGAGGTGCAAGTAAAGGCGCAAGAAGAGGTGCAAGTAGAGGTGCATGGAGAGGCGCATGGAGAGGCACAACTGCCCACAATCCTTGTTCCTCCAGAAGTAGGGGCACATCGGGAAATCGAGATTCAAGCGGAGGTATCATCCAAGCAAGCCACTCCTCCTGATGATCCATTGTCTTCCAGATCCCCAGCAAGAAAACGGTCAAGGAGGGCTAGTACAAGTTCTTCTTCAACCCCCCTTCCATCTGATGATCTTGATCGGAACCCACCAATGTTTTCGGAGAGGGAGGCACGCCATGAGTCGACAAAGGTAGCTAAGCCTAAAAGGAAGGTTCCCGCAAGGCTTTCGCAAAAAACCACAGTTTTTTTATTTTTGCAGAACAATGTCATACATTCACCCCAGTACAGAGATATGGGCAAAAATCCATTGTTTTTTTGCACTCCACACCACCCCAGTTCAAACATGACCATATGCAAATCAGCCTTGACCCTGTGCCTCATTGGAACAGTCCAGCCCGAACTGCCAAGCCATGTCTTTCCTGGACCAGAATCAAGCATCCTTCGACCGGTTTCTGGCTATCAGCCGTCTTCAGATATGATTGCTTGACTACAGTGGTGTGGAGAGCATGGGACTCACGTCTGAGCATACCCATCCCACTCGGGGTGACAAATGCAAAAACCACAGTTGATGGACAGAATTCAGAACAATGTCATACATTCACCCCAGTACAGAGATCTGGGCCAAGGCTTTCACATATGGGTGATGACGAGGATAGCTTGACTCCAGTGGTGTGGAAAGCATGGGACTCACATCTGAGCATACCAATCCCACTCAGGTGACAAATGCAAAAACCACAGCTGATGGACAGAATGCAGAACAATGTCATACATTCACCCCATTACAGAGATATGGGCCATAATCCATCGTTTTTTTGCACTCCACACCACCCCAGTTCAAACATGACCATATGCAAATCAGCCTTGACCCTGTCCCTCATGGGAACAGTCCAGCCCGAACTGTCAAGCCATGTCTTTCCTGGACCAGAATTAAGCATCCTAGGACCGGTTTCTGGCTATCAGCCATTTACAGCCAGGATAGCTTGACTACAGTGGTGTGGAGAGCATGGGACTCACGTCTGAGCATACCCATCCCACTCGGGGTGACAAATGCAAAAACCACAGTTGATGGACAGAATGCAGAACAATGTCATACATTCACCCCAGTACAGAGATCTGGGCCAAGGCTTTCACGAACGATGACGACGAACAAGAAGTGGAAGTGGTGGATTCTGCTGCTGATGAACAGTCTGATGATGACAACCCAGTCATCACAGTCGTCACTCCAGCCCCAGCGGGCTTGCAGCAGACAGACATTTTTACCCTATCCCGAATTGCTGCTGTGCGGCATGTGAGTGGCGTGGCACTGGTACCACCACCTACACAGGTAACTACTACACCAACACGACCTACAGCTGCCATATTTTCTCTTAAGAAGGGCCGGCAGGGACCTCCATCCAGCTCGACCTCCGTTACCTCAAGTAGTGGTGCTGTAAGTGCACAACAGAGTCGAATTCGGCCACACCCATCCTCCACTTCATCTGGCATTGAAAGTAGCACCTCCACCACCAGACAGCTCAACATCGGAGTTCGGACTGTTAGCAAAAAGGCCGAAAACCTAGTTATTTGTTCGATTTGTAAAACTGTAGTTAGTTGGGGTAAGCTTAGTACCAACTATGGTACCGGAGGCCAGAGAGGTAATCTACAAAAACACCACACAATCCAGTGGGAGGCGCACCTAAGTAAGATCCGGGAAGACAAAAGTACAAATCCAAATGTAGACATTGATATTGCATCTGATGACGAAGAGGAGCCGATCGTGCAGGGGAAAGGTGAACAACCGAGAGACATTTTTTCTGGCACACACAGAACCCCTGGCAGCAGCACTGCAGTGGTAGCGCCCACACCCTCCTCTACCCCAACAACATCAAGGAGGCACAGTAGTCTGGTAGAGACACCAATGCAAAAAAGTACATCAATGAGCCTAACTGGGTTGAAGAGGTCTGCATCCTCATCACAAATGAAAACTGCCCAGACCACCAATAAAAGCATGTTTTGGTAGGAGGCGGCATTGGAACGCAACCACCCAACGGCACGTATTTAATAATGCAATGCTGGCTAAAATGTTAATGCTGGACCTTCTCCCTTTTTCTTTCGTGAAAGGGGTGGGTTTTCGACATTTTGTGGCAACTGTCTGCCCTAAATGGAAGGTTCCTAGCCAGTCCTATTCTGCCAGAGTTACAGTTCCAGCACTACATCAAGATGTGCCGGAGGTGATTCGGGCAGTTTTGCAGAAGAGTGCTGTTCACACTATCCACCTGACAATAGACATGTGGACCAGTTGCCAAGCCCTTGATTACATGTACATCCCTGCACACTGGGTCTCTTTTGCAGGGGTTAGAGAAAAGATGTCTGCATGTGTTGACCCTGCCACAATTTTGCAAGCTAGTCGGAAACATGCAACAGTAGCCATGTTTGCCATGGAGAAATCTCATACCGCAGTAAACATTTTGGAGGAGTTTAACAGTAAGGTCTTTGAATGGCTGCATCCAAAAAAACGCATGATTGGTTATGTTTCCACGGATAATGGCAGTAATATAGTTAGGGCCATGAATGATGGTGGCTATTTCAGAGTGCCGTGTTTGGCGCACAGTATTAACATTGTTGTTCAAGATTTCTTGAAAAAAGAAAACACATGCAGCAAGTTACTGACCACCTGCCGAAGAATCTGCACGCATTTCAGCCATTCTTTTAAGACCCGGAAGCAGCTGAGTAAACTTCAACATGAACGTAGAGTGCCAATTAGAGGACTCACCCAGGAGTTGGTAACACGTTGGAACTCAACCTTCTACATGCTTGAGCGTCTGTCTGAGCAGTGCTTGGTTATCAATGAGTATGTCTTTGCACTGGGTTCTTCTATGAAAGACATGAGGCTAGAGTTGGAGAATTGGGACCTAGTTAAAAGCCTGACAGACATGATTCGTCCTTTTGAGGTCTTCACGCGTCAAGTCAGCAGGGAGGACTGCACTTTGGGCAAAGCTATCCCATTGTTGCGCATGCTAGAGCACAAACTGAAGGCGGTGTCTTCAACGTTCAAAGATGATACTGACAAGCAAGACGCATATCCGTTGGCGTAGAGCTCATTAACCTGCCGAGTTGACAATGAAAGGCTTAAAAAAATACATACAGAACAACATTACATTTGTGCCACTATTCTGGATCCACGGTACAAAAAGGCACTGGCCAGCAAAGCATTCATTCCTTTTTCTGAAGCAGATGTTTCAAAGTACAAACATTGGCTAGCTCTGTCAGCCACTCGGTTCAAAAAAGAACGGCAGGAAATTGAAGGAACCAGCAGAAGTACTACTGAATCAGCAGGCCATCCGGCGTCAAGGTCCACTTTTGTGGCTGAAGGCAGTCACTTTCCCTCACAGCCGTTACACACCAGCAACCATATCATCATCCTCACCTGCACCAGGCCCATTCATAATATTGTCAGAAGCGGATTGGATAACTCATCAAGGGTTTGCTCGTTCCAGTGCTGATGCAAAGACCACAGATGGTACACAAAGTGGAGCAGCCCTGGATGACCTTGAGTGGATGGTGCAGGTCTATCTGGATGACCCAACAGAGGTCTACATTGATCACAACCCATTGGTGTATTGGTATGAGAAAAGGCTTCACTGGCCACTGATCACCAAGCTGACTCTAAATTATTTGTCTTGCCCACTCGCAAGGGTATCTTCTGCACGTGTTTTCAGTGCTGCTGGTGCCATTGTTACTTCAAAAAGGACCCGCCTCTCGCCCAAAAATGTGGAGAGGTATACAATGATGAAGAGAATCAGCACTTCATACCACCAGATTACGTGAATCCACATGAATCCACGCAAGAAGAAGAGGACACTGACTTAGGTGATGGAAGTTCTTCTCTGTTAGCTGACCTACTCCCGTCTCAATTCACAGAGTTTGAGGACGAGCACTACTTCCCTGAAACCTAGGCCTGAAACTTACTTCCTTTTTTGTTCATCCTGACTCCTTATGCACTTTTACTCCTGTGCGTCTTTCTTTGTTTTGCAACTTTTACCACAACAAAACTCTAATCACAACAAATCGATCAGCAGCACTGTCTTCGTCTTATTATTGAAGGTGCCGCTGTCTGCAATCCTGCAGTTCACAAGTTCACAACTCAGTCATGCTCCTCTATCCTCCTCCTCCAGACTCCCCCCTATCCATTTCCCTCAAGGCAAATGGGTGGATTACGCCGAATGAAGAAACTGTTGCTTCGTAGATGAGTCCCCTCAAAAGAAGTGGGCCTGGAATTACTGACTATATGCTGATTGCTGACAGTTACTTCTGAAGTTGGCACGAGAGGCTGCCCTGTGGGCCTTCACTTTAAGAACAAGATGCGGACAAAAAGTGGAACAGGTAATGAATAATGAGATGGCATGCAGTGGACAGCACTGGCTGTCTGGCTCTGATGAAAGCAATTGCTGTTTGTTTGTTGTGCATGAAATGAATCATATGTCTTCTGTTATTATTTAATCTTTTACACACTAAATGTAACTCAAGTGTACTCTGTTTTTTTTACCTTGTTTAATTCAAATTGCACTCCTACTGCAGGGGCCACTACGTTGAATTTTTTAATATGAAAAATGTCCTTGGACTCACTGTGTGTATAGACTGCGACTGCATGAACAACATTGAGTTTGCTAATATACCCAGATGATGATGAGTCTTGATGATCAAAGTTACATAATATCTTTTTTCTTTACAGTCACTCACTGGGATGGGTGGATCATCATCGTCGGTTTACGTAAGAACTATGGCCATTTCGTGAATGTCAAACAGGTAAATCTGTCAACAACAACTACTGCAGAACTACATGTCTGTCTAGTCATGGTATGGAGTGGTCGAGCCAGTGTAGTGTTGTTATGCCAGAGTCCAGACAGCAGTTCATGTAAAATTGCGGCTATGTGGCTTGCTGCATACAATTAGATATGCTTTGTCGGTCTGTGTCAGAGAGCAATGTACATCAGGTTGCTTCACTCAGTGGTGCCTGTCTTGACCGCCTGCATGGCCCTGGTCTGCTTGTGCTAATTACTATCCTTGAAAAGGAGACTCAGAGTAAGCACTTTAGAAAATATGCTTGTATGTAATACTGTCGCCTCTGAAACTGAAAGTGCTATTTTTGCACTACACATCGTACCTTATATTTTTACTCCGTGGTGTTTTAATATCACTTCCTCTTTTTCCATCAACAATTACAGGCCGGCTTTTACCATGTGTGATGGGAAAAACGATTAACTCAGGCTTACCATTAGCGATCCTCAATTCTGCATATGCCAGGCAGGCAGTGGACAGTGTGTCTGGTCACCAAGATTGATCAACGGAGCGTCAGATGGAATAGAGGAGTACAGCGAATAAGAGGAATGGCTGGATGCATGCAACTTCCCAAATTGAACAGGACAACTACAGCATACAGTTACATTATCCTCTTCACTTCTCCTTATCTTTTAAATAATGTTATTGTTGTGAACTTCTATGAGTGTGACTGTGCGTTTGTTTGCTCTCTGCTTCAAATTCATACCTCCAGCTATTTGATAAGTTTCTTTGCTATTTTTGAAACTAATTTAATGTACTAATAAGTGTTTATTCTCTCTGAGGACAGATAGGCAAGTGAAATTGCGTAATTACTGCAGCCCTCTACTGTCAAATTGTTTCTTCATAGTTAGTCAGTTGTAGTAAGTACTACTTTTCAGTAACCTAACCATCCATTTAGCAAACAACTTCATGCATGCAGTAGTGCACTTCCTTTATGTCCCTTAAAATATTTATGGATATCTTCGTATCCAAAAATATGTTTTTCTTCATTTGTTGTTTGTCCATGCTGTTATTTTTTCCTCTCTCCACAAAACTTTCCCAAAAAAACCCATTCCCATCCAATTTTCAAACCCTAACCCTCTTCACCAGGGCTGTGTAGTTTTCATTGAGGTGTGACTAAATGACAACATAAATTCCACACACTTGCTGGGAAGGATTAGGTGCAAGCAACCTCCTCAAATCAATTTTAAGGCAGCTAGATGAATCCTAGGATATTGTAATTCTGCTTAAAAAAACACCAATGAGTATTTTCAAATCAATTCTGAATTTCATGCCCACCATCGATTGGATCCATCGTCAACAGCATCCTCCTACATGTGAAGAAAGGTTAAGCTGCTGTGTCACTGTTCTTGTTGTAGCCATAATCATCCATGCAAATATTTTTTTCCCATACTTATCTTCAGAATTGCTTAGGGTACAAATATACTGTTCGTTCTAATACTCCTCTGAGGCCTTTCAATGTCTCATTTCCTTTTTTTCATATGCTGCTACTGCTAGTGTGGTACCACTCCTACTACCACCACAACAATGGAATTTCTGTCCTGGATGGATTTCATTGGCAACCGTAACTGCCATTTGCCATGCAGCCAGCGCTGTGCCTAGCTCTATTCTCAAACACGAATCACAGGTAAGATAAGCATTTTGGGGAGGTAGAATAATGGGCTAGGACTCGAAGGAGAGGAGAGACTGACAGTAGTACTAGTAAAGTACTAGTAGGGCAATTGAATTCACTAACTCTGTTAGTGTCACTTTTGTACATTTTTTGACGTTTTAGATAAATCATGCTGGTAAGTTTAAGGAAACAAAGCGTACAGTAACCCCTGACCACCACCCCACAAAACAATATGAATGCGTACACTATGTTGAAGTATGTAAAATAACTAATTATATTTCCCCTAACAAAAATAAACTATTCAAAAGACACAACCCACCCCCTCCCTAACCCCAACCAATGTTCATAGGAATGTCCCTTAAAAAGTCCCTCTGAATCCCCAACGCCCAATTCCCACCCCCCCACCAGTCTTTAAAAAAGGGACAAGGGACAGTCACTTCCGGCTAAGTCCTGTGGACACGTGGTCCCGCATCTCTTTACGGAGGTCCTGGAGCTGGCGCTTCAGCTTCTCAACCGCGCGCTCCTGGTAGTCCACTCTCCGGCGGAGATGGCGCTGACGTGCCATCCAGGCTCTGGGGGGGGGGGCAGCTGCTGTTTTTTTGCTGCTCCGCGGCGGGAGGCTTTCGGACCATGGCGTCGTACCACTGGAGGCTGCTGGCTGGTGGACCCAGGGGCACTGGAGGAGGATGCAGCTGTTGCCGCCTCCTCCTCCGGCTCTCGAGCTACCACCCGCCGATATTCGGCACAAATGGCCTCCAGCTTCCAGGCCCTAGCCCAGACAGCCATCTCCTTCCGGCTGAGTTTTTGTGGAGCATCTATATGAAGAAAGAAAGAAAAATACTGTAACAAATACTCTTTAACATTAACACAGAATAATTCAACAGAAAGTTGTCTCACAGTAACACTAGCAACTTGCAAGCACAGTATAACATTTTGGCATGTATCTTTCCGCGGTCTTTGTAGGCCTGTAACATTAGTGGGAGTTTCAGGAATTCTACTAGCAGCACTATGGACTCATTACATAGTCAGAGAGTCAGAGAGTACAACAGTCTACCTTTTTTCTCTTGTTTTATGAAAAAAATTACTTGTACTTGAACTTGTGATAGCGGCATAATGGCTGCTCAGTCAGCTTGCACCCAAGAAAAACAGACACAAGCCATGATGACGCAGACTCACATTACTTAAAGCAGTACATGCAGGTGGGGATAGGGAAGCTCTTACTTTTCTATAGGGGTGGCACTGGCCATACTCGGTTACATCAAGGGCTACTGCTGAATGTAATTTACATCTCACACTGCCACTCCGGGCTTTGACTACTACAAAAGGAAAATTAAGATTATTCATTTCTGATCATATATCCAGCCGATCACATGATCTTTGCTTATGTAATGGATGACTTTAGGTGCTTTGTTTTGAAGGATTGAGTGAACAACAGCGATAGGCCACCCATGATTGACACAGCTGAAAGAAAAATATTAACATAGGGAGTGAGTGTGGTACCCATAATTGCCGGACTAAAGGACTTGACTTGATATAATGTGAACTATACAATACATACACTATATGCTGTGCTTGCAAAGTAAACTACTGTACTGTTAGTCAAGGGAGTATTTCTGAACAATCACAACTTCTAGTATTTGGATTTCCTCTGCTTTGCTACTCTGGCACGGACATGTTGTTCAAAGTAACACTCTTCATCCACTGAGCGTCTGCTCTACATACACCTCTGCTATCTATGAGGAAGAAGATACCATCCAGGCTTCCAAAGTAAACGTTTATCATTCTTTTTAATGTTTTAACTGAACCAACTTTACTTTTTCTCAACAACCAACTAACACCCTTTTTATTTTATTTGGTAAACCACCGTCTTGACTTGCATTTGAGTTTCACCCAAATGATATATTGCAATGCACACCACACATGCATTTTCTGATTCACCCACGCAGGCAGTCATCTTTCTTTCTCCTCCAACCATTCTTGCTTCAAGCAGCCATGCATCTGATTCCTTCCTATCAGCCACCTCTGCATGCATTCAAAAACACTTATCATTCTTTACAGTCATAAATGTTATGACTCTATCATCCTTCCTTACACCCTTCTTTCCTTCTTAGTTCATCACATCCCTCAAGTTCATCTGATCTGACTTGGCTTCACGATAACATTTTCACAGCTGTGTTGAAGTCAAATAGAGGGGGCCATTGCTTACTTTAGAACTACTGCCGCTAATGCTATTGCTAAGTCAAGGGTGACTGTCTTCTCCGTGATTGGCAAACATGTAGTGCTAAATTAGTAACTGTTCTTAACAGTACAGTGTACTTGTACAAGTGTACTGTCTACTGTACAGTACATAATACACACCTTTGCGAGTCTATTCTAAAATGTCAATAAGTAAGGAGTATAAAAACAATAAACAATAAACAATTTTTTAATTATTGGGACTGAAAAAAAGTGACTTTTTTGGGGAGGGTGTTAACTTTTTATATGCTTAACTATAACATGCTACACTTTTTGGCACAACTGATGAATGCTTGCTTTTTTTACGGGCACCATTTTTCTAAATACAGACAGAAGATTCCATTGCCCCTCTGCCAACAAGAGCTTTTCAATTTTCACCACCTATTCCTCATCACCACTAGTACTTGAAGTTCAAAATAGGTGAGGGCTCCCGCACAGGTATTATAATATTTAGATGTGTTAAGTTGAAGTATATTCTAGGGAAGGGTGTTCGCTGGGAATACTGCGCTATTAAAAATAAGGATTTTTTAAATTTATTTCTTAATTAAAAAATAAGGGGCATATTACCAACAACTAGCGATAATTATCGCTAGGTTGGCTTAGCGGCAATATGTTTATCGCCGAGCTGCGGCGATTTTCATCGCTTAGGAGCCTTGATATTATCAAGGATTATCTCCTAAGCGATAAAAATCGGCCGAAATGCATGAATATCGCTGAAAAGTCAGACCGCGTGGGTAAGTTTGTGTGATATTTTCCCTGCGAGCACGCAAAAACGCACGCTACCACGCAATTGCGCCCCGCGCACAACACAAGCATGCAGCTAGCGCCCGGAAACGGAAATACGCAACGCGAACACTGAAAACAAGATGGCCACGCCCATGTACGACCGCATGGGTAACTTCGCGGTCGGCGCGCTGAAAAAAACCCAGCGAACACACAAAGCGCCCCGCGAACACGCAAAAATAAAAATATCTGCAAATTCGCACACATTTTGGGATTTTGCGGACCACGAATTCGCTTTTGCACGAATTCGCGTACCGTGAATTCGCAAATTCTGCCCATACTTAGGAGGTACCGGGTACCGGGTGGGTTAGTTGGCCCCCAGGGAGTCTGAGGATTGAAGAGGAATTCATTTCCCAACTTAAAATGTGCCACAGGGCGTGTTTGCACACATGTCACCTCAGGCCACGCCCTCTTCCTTCACCATTGTGCAAACGCTCCCTGTGGCGAGTTGTAAGTTGGGGAATTAGTTCTCTTTCAATACTGAGGGACCTTGAGGGCCAACTAGACCAACAGGTATGTCCAATATGTGCTAGGGAGCTGCGTTGCAGGCAGGTGTTCAGAGGCCACGCCCCTCTTTACATCAGCTCTGTGGCGCTTACTGAAGGTACCTAGTGGGCTTGTTGGACCCTAAGGACCCTTAGGATTCAAGAGGACTTAATCTCTCAAATTATAACGCCCACAGGGCGCGTTTACACAGTGGTGAAGGGAGGGGACGGGCCTGAGGTGACGTGTGCAAATCCGCCCTGTGACGCATTTTAAGTTGGGAAAATAATTCACCTTCAATCCAGAGGGACCCTGGGGGCCAACTAGCCCACCATATGCTTCCAGTAAGCGCCACTGCGCTGTGTTTCAGAGAGGTGGAGCTGGCCGTGCCTCTCTTTACACCTCTCTGCAATGGTGCTTATTGGAGGTACCTAGTGGGCTAATTTGACCCTAGGGACCCTCAGGATTCGAGGGGACTTAATCTCCCAACTTAAATTGGCCACAGGGCGTGTTTGCACAAATGTCACCTCAGCCCCCTCTCCCTTCACCAGTGTGCAAATGCACCCCAAGGTGCGTTTTAGGAGGTAGTTTTAATCCCCATGCCCAAATATATACTAAGGGCTTACAGAGGAGGTCATGCTAATCACAGGGGTACCCCAAAGCATAGTGTTACCTAGTGTATTTATGTGTTTTCACTGTATTCTAAGTGACTTTTAGTTGTGTGCACAGGATGATTTTGGAACAAGGCCTCTTTCTGCTCCTTTGGAGGTTCTTTCTGCACATGTCTTGCTTCTTCCTGCACTTTTCTTCGTTTTTGAGGACTTCTGTTGCTTCTTTCTGCATTTCTTTTGTTTCTTTCTGTGCGTTTTTTCTTCTTTCTTCACATGTCCTACCTCTGTAGGCATAATTATAAACTAGCATTTAAAAAACCTTAGAAATTCACTGAAAAGACCATAGGTTTCAGGGACATTATAGTTAGGAATTAGCATTTAAAAAACCTTTGAAATTCACTGAAAAAACCATAGGTTTCTGACACGTTATAGTTAGGAATTAGCATTTAAAAAACCCTAGAAATTCACTGAAAAACCATAGTGATGTCATTTGAGATGTCATCAGTTATATCATGAGTAATGTCACATTTGATAGTGTGGTTTATTCTAAATTGTGGACTCTGCTAGGACAATTAGGGGTTGATGATAATATTATTTATTTTCTTAAACGTTTTCATAGTGACGCGTCAGCTCGCGTCCGCTATGATCTGAAGGGGGAACGCACAGCCAAAATCCCAATTAGGAGTGGAGTCAGGCAGGGATGTGTCCTGGCTCCATTCCTTTTTAATTTGTATATAAATGGTTTGGAGGGAGCCTTGTGCAGAGATAGTTTAGATTCCCCATACGTAGCAGTCCGCCCAATCCCGGCACTTTTGTACGCAGACGATGCTGTCTTAATGTCTCGTACTCAAATGGGTCTTCAGCGCGTGGTGAATAGTTTTACCCTTTTCATGAAAGATCTGGGGTTAAGGGTAAACTCATCTAAAAAATTCATCATGCGCTGTGGCAAGGATTTTAAGACCAAAAAGGCCATTTTTATTGCAGGACAGAAGCTTGAGGCAACCAAACAATTTTCCTATTTAGGTATATTATTTGCTCAGAATGAGTCATGGGCTCAGGCAGTAGCAGCAAAAAAACTGGTGATGGTACATTCTACTGCTGCCCTTAAGACTTTTGCCAAAAAATTGGGCACAAGACCGCCTGTTGAGCTAATTAAGATTTATAAAGCCAAATGTGTATCTGCTGCTATCTATGGGAGTGGGGTATGGGGTTTTGTAGACCCGACTCCCACTCAGGTAGTTGAAAACTATTTCCTGAAATATATTTTAGCCGTACCAAAGAGTACCTCAAGTTATATCTGCCATGCAGAATTAGGCCTTCCATTCATATCTGATCTGATTAAGCTTGAGCCTGTGCTTTTATGGTACAGGCAGTGGACCAAAGAGGAAACCAAGCTGAATAGGGATATTGTGTCAGATATCTTGAAATTGGTAGGAGTAATGAGGATCCTATGGCAGAGTTATGTGTTTCAGTTTTTCAAGGATCTTGGCAAACCTGAATACTTTTCATACCCTCTCACTATCTCAGCCGTCTCTAGAAAAGATTTGAGGAAAGAGGGCTTGACTCTGTTGGATACTTTAAGAGCAACAACAGAGGTTTCAAAACCAACTGTCCTGCAACACCAATTGTTATTATCAACTTTTAATATTCAACCCTATCTGGTTTGCGTTCCTAGCAATTATGATAGATTTTTATTATCTCGCTTCAGGTTGGGAATCTTTCATAGATTGGTTAGTTTCCCAACCGCTAATGACTGGTCGCGTGATCTACAGCTTTGTCCCTGTGACGATGTGTCACCCCAAAGTACTATGCACGTCCTTTTATTTTGTAAATGTTATAGATTTATTAGGAGCAGGATCTTACTGCCTCTACTGAGACAGATGGGTCTGCGCCAATGTCGTCCGGCCCTGTTATGTACACAATATTTGGATAACGAAAGAGGTGTTGCAATAATCACAGTCTTTCTGAAAAAAGTGATATATTGCAGAAAAACTTTGATCATGTAGGGCATTTTATCTGCTGTGAGGTTGCCTTGAAGGGAAATTCCCCACCAATGAATTGTTGTGTATAGTTTTATATGTTTTCTTTTATAATATGGTGATTTTGTAAAATTAACTGAAATGTGATTAACTTTTAACATGTACGCTTTTATGATTGCTTTTTTAACAATCGAATAAAGCTTTACTTGACTTGACTTGATGTCACTGACCATGTCATGAGTGATGTAATATGTGACATCATCAGCAGTGCATTGCGGGCGCGCGAGTTATAGTTAGCTGAACTAACTATAACGGGGGAATTTCTAGGGTTTTGTACGAGTGAAATGTCCAGCGAACACCCCTGCAACCTATGGTTTTTTCAGGGTATGTATATATATATATATATATATATTTTCTTAAACGTTTTCATAGTGACGCGTCCGCTATGGCCTGAAGGGGGAATGCACAGCCAACATCCCAATCAGGAGTGGAGTCAGGCAGGGATGTGTCCTGGCTCCATTCCTTTTTAATTTGTATATAAATGGTTTGGAGGGAGCCTTGTGCAGAGATAGTTTAGATTCCCCATACGTAGCAGTCCGCCCAATCCCGGCACTTTTGTACGCAGACGATGCTGTCTTAATGTCTCGTACTCAAATGGGTCTTCTATATATATACATACATACATACATACATATATATATATATATATATATATACATATATATATATATATATATATATATATATATATATATATATATATATATATATATAGATATAGATATATATATATATATATATATATATATATATATATATATATATATATATATATATATATATATATATATAGATATAGATATATATATATATCCAAAACAAGAAGTTACAACAAAAGAAAGGGGCGCCCACACAGGAGAGATTTGCTGACTATTTTAATAAAGGCTGCTTCATGTGTAAAAAACGGATTCCTCAGCACATGTTAGATTGAAGCCTAACCCGTTTCATGCGTGTGCATTTCTTCGGAGGCTTGATTCACCACAGTGTGAAATGCGATTTCAGGCATTTATAGTTCATCATAGTAACTGCCCCGGTGAGCGTGGCCACGAGGCCTTGTGGTACTCGTAGTGCCAAAAGTTTTCGTACGATGAGTTGCACTGCACACTTTTTGAACAAAGTCAAATCACCCCAGTGTGTTACTGCACTCATCCTCTTTACACCATGTGGTCACCTTAAAGTCTTCATTGCAGCACCTGTCCCGATTCGGGATCCGCCACTCGACGTTGACCTCGGGTCTGCTTCTTGGTATGCTGATATTTAGAGTGTAGAGTTTAATACGCTATTTACTAGCCTCAAGTGAGCCGTGGTGCCCCCCTCACAAAACAATGATAATAAATAGAAAATTATTCTCTGCACCTATCAATATATGATTTATGCTTTTGTGTATTTTCATGTGTACATGTTTTAACAAAAGGTATTTAACTGAAAACAGGATGCAAGGGATTAATTTTGTGTACTATGTTAAAATCATGTTGGCAACCTTGTGACTATTAGGAGAGTTGTTTCCCTGTGCAGTTTTTCATGCAATCTGTGTGTTTTTCTCATGTAAGTTTCACAGTATTGCAGAAATAAAAATTTAATTTTACCTTTGCACTCTAGAAATTAATACCACATTTATTGTCTCTGCAATGGCATAAATATATGTGTGTCCTTCATTCATCAACTTGTAATTATAGTTTAGAAATGCTCCTATTGTTTACCATTTTAACTCCTATCTGAATATTTGAATACAGTTACAGCCAAAAGCACGGAAAGATTTACACTGAACTGGAAATGACAGTAGACTTTCATCAGAAAGGGTGCTTTTCATATTTTGAAGTTAATTCATTCTGTAGTGTTTGAAATATTGATATCGGAAAAAGGTGCCAGTTGGACTTGAAAGGTTAACACATTACATTTACTATCTTTTTAGTTGAAAAGTCATTTGTTGATTTGCTTAACACCTTGGCACCATTTAACAAAAATGCATAAAATGTAGCAGACATGTAGTAACTGATGTAAAGTTTAGAGAACAGGTTACACTGCTGGCAAAAGTCCGTCCGCTTCATTTAGAGGTGGTGGGCCTTGATTTTTCTATTGATGGAGCCCCCATTGGCCCCATCGATGGAAATGTTCCTCAGATAGCTTGACATGATTAGGGCTGATTAGAGGAATGACAATACACCACCCATCCTGTTTCTGGTGAGCAGTGTAATGTCTTTTCCACTGATATAAGACAATTTGATATCACACGATCAGAAGAGATGTAAAAATGTAAAAGTAAAAGATGTATTTGAATTTTTCTTTCTCCATAGGAATGCAATTACAATTTTTCTCACTACTTTGCAAGAAACAATGTATCAGATGCATCAAAATAATCAATGGGAAGGAGATAGTTGCATACCTTGGTAATATTTTCTATCTTCAAATGTCTTTAAATAACATATGCTTTGCACTTTATCAAAATCTTACACACCATAAACAGTTTGCTCAGAAAACCTTCTAAAACATAAGAGCCATCAAGAACATCTGTGGTCTTGAGAACATTGAATATAAAAGATTGTTGTTTGTGTTTTGAGTGAAAAAGCAACTTATTTTTGTCAAACCATAATTGACAAACTTTTATTCACGAATGATTTCCACCAAGTTCACAAAACTATCCTGGTGGAATAATTTCTTGAAGAAAAATTGTTTTTTTCAAGTTGTTTTTTATTTTATTTCCTGAATCCATCAAGCTAACTTTCTTCAATTCAGAAATTCATCACAATGATAGTGCGCGTGCAGCACTAACTAAAATGGTCACCTGACCCCGAGCTCCATTCCATGGTGGGAAATGCAGCAGTGAAATGGTGTTCTGCATGCATCAGATGACCCACTGAGCTCTTGCGGGTATTGGTATGGCTCATTTCATCTCCTGCTCTGAGATACTTAAAAGAAGCCATAACTCCTCATATTCGGCCACCACTTTGTTTTTCCTGCGATGGTGTTTGAAGAGATTTTCAGCATAATTCTGCATACCATGTTTTTTCTTCCCTAAATAGTGGTTTGCTTACCTTTCTTCTTGCATTTTGGACCAGTGGATTTCTGGGGTTGTTTAATGTGGCAGTTTCTATGCAAAAAAAATTATCAGCACTTATCTTTTGCCTTTTTTCTCTTGAAGCGCAACTAACAAAAAAATATTATACATATTGAAAAAGTCTACTCCTTAATTCCTATACTCTTCTGGTTTTTCCTCTACTATTTACTTATGGGAAGGAGTAAGAAACTGCTTTTCATTAATAAGAAGTCTACTGTTAGCGCTATTGAATCCTGCTCTTCTCATACTAATTACTCATTACATAATACCGGCAAGATGGCGCAATCTAGTTCTCCGCGACCAGTGGCTTTGCCAACTTCTTCAATCAAACTGCAAACTCCATCTTCTGCCAACAAACGTCTTAAACAGAATCCTCCTCCGCCGAAGTCTGTCTCTCCTGTATCTTTGGACACTGTTCTGGATGAAATACATGCTTTATGTCCATTAATTGAGGTAACAAATTCTCGTCTGCCAGTCTTGGATACTAAATCGTTATCTATGGAATCTCGCATTTCTGTGGTGAAACAACATGTTGGGGAGCTCCAAGATATGTCTGTAAAGGTTGTTACCTTAGAGAAGGAGGTCCTCCTGTTAAAAAAATCTGCTGAAGATCTTGAGAAAAGAAACAGACACTATATTCTCTGTTTATATGGCTTTCCGGAAGGCTTGGAGAGTGATGACCCTGTTCATTTCTTAACTACCTTTCTTCCAAAGCTTTTAGACCCTCCTCCAACTACAAACCTAAGTATCGAACTGGTTCTTAGACTGGGCCCTCGTTTGACCTCTACATTAGCTCTTTTGAAGCCACTGGGTGTGATTTTTCTTTTTCTGAATTTTACTGACAGTCTATAAGTTTTGAATGCAGCTAAAGTAAAAAACAACTTATATGGTCGGGCTCAAAATTATTCATCTCACAAGACATTTCTTCAGCCACTGCCAAAAGTTGGAAAGAATTTCTTGACCTTCATTCTGCCCTACACACATTGGGTTCAATATATGGGTTATTTCATCCATGCTTATTTAAGGTCACTTTTCAAAACAAAACTTCCATCTTTCAAGACCTGATAGACTTGAGGAAAATCATTCACTCACATTCCACAATGTCAATGGAAAGTGCTCGTCCTTCTTCTGCAACTTCTATACCTTGATTTGTCTCTTTCTTACTGTAACCATGTTTGATCTATGAAAATTAATATGCTGTTTTTCTCTTGCAATTTGTTTGTTGATATCTGTTTTACAACATGTTATTATAATTAATCCCTTTCGCTTCATATTCTTGCAGAATTTGTCTTTGGAATATCCTTACTCATCTATTTCCTGCTCGTTTTATATGCTTCCTTGTTGGGGTGCATTCTTCCTCACTGGATGTGCCGTCTTTATTTGTGTGTCACCAATCCTTGTATTTTTCTTCTTGTTATCCCCTAAAGGTACATATTACAGTCTTAGTTCATTTTTCTTTACCCTCATTGTATTTATATGTCTCTTCCTTTTCAGTGGTTGGCATGTACTATCTTCTCTAATTTTCTTCTCTATCATCCGTTCCTTTTCCTCTTCTACTTCTTTAGTATCCTCCTTTTTTCTACTCTCTTCCTCTTTTTAAATGTTCTAGCTCTCCTCGTTTACTACTGTTGATTGTGTTGTTTCATATACTGCTCAATTTATTTTCATTCTGAGTTATTTCCAGTAAAGTGGAAGGTTTTAATAATGCCATAAAAGGCAGAGAATACTTTCTCAACTAGCCTCATATGACCCAGATTTAGTTCTTTACAGGAGACTCATTTGACAGAAGTGGAGGCTTTAAAGCTAAAACAGAGTTGGGTTTACTTATTCCTTGTTTCTCCTACCGCCAATAAGAAAAAAAGTGTAATTATCCTATGTCACAAAAGGTTAAATTGTTCTGTTGTTTCTCCATTCATGGACTCGGAAGGTAGATGGTTATTAGTTAAGTTACTTATTAATAATATTTCATTGACTGTTTTTAATGTTTATGGTCCAACTCAACAGGACTATTCCTCCTAATATTACAAAAAAATGATTCAAGGTAAAAATATATTTTTTATTCTAGGAGGTGATTGCAACCAGTTTACAGATCCATTTATAGACCACAAATCCGAAGTTCGTTTTATTCCCCATAAAACTCATAAACAATTTCATAACACCATTTCCCAGTCACTCCTTATTGATGCCTGGCATTTATGCATGCTTGGCAGTTCGGGCTGGACTTTTCCCATGAGGCACATGGTCAAGACTGATTTGCATATAACCATGTCTGAACTGGGTTGGCGTGGTGAGCAAAATAACGATGGATAAAACTAAGATCTGTAACTGGGGGTGAATGTTTTGCCAATGTATAACATTCCATCCATCACCTTGTGTGATTTGCTGTTAGCCCAATCAGGGAAAGGTATGCCTAGACGTGGGTCCCGTGTTCACTACGCCACTGGAGTCAAGCTATCCTGGCTGATGACGGCTGATAGCCAGAAACCGGTCCTAGGATGCTTGATTCTGGTCCAGGGAAGACATGGCTTGGCTGTTCGGGCTGGACTGTTCCCAGGAGGCACAGGGTCAAGACTGATTTGCATATGGCCATGTCTGAAATGGGGTGGCATGGTGAGCAAAATAACAATGGATTAAACCCAGTCTGTGACAAGCAGTGAATGTTTTGTCAATGTGCAACATTCTGTCCATCACCATGTGTGGTTTGCTGGTCGCCCTATGTGGGAAGGGTATGCCCAGACGTGGGTCCCATGCTCACTAGGCCACTGGAGTCAAGCTATCCTGGCTGATGACGGCTGATAGCCAAAAACTGGTCCTTGGATGCTTGATTCTGGTCCAGGGAAGACATGGCTTGGCGGTTTGGCCTGGACTGTGACCGGGAGGCACAGGGTCAAGACTTATTTGCATATGGCCATGTCTGAACTGGGGTGGCATGGTGAGCAAAATAACAATGGATTAAACCCAGATCTATGACTGGGGGTGAATGTTTCGCTAAAGTGCAACATTCCGTCCATCACCTTGTGTGTTTTTCTGTTCACCATATGTGGGAAGGGTATGCCCAGAGGTGGGTCCCATGCTCACTACGCCACTGGAGTTAAGGTATCCTGGCTGATGACGGCTGATAGCCAAAAACTGGTCCTAGGATGCTTGATTCCGGTCCAGGGAAGACATGGCTTGGCAGTTCGGGCTGGACTGTTCCCAGGAGGCACAGGGCCAAGACTAATTTGCATATGGCCATGTCTGAAATGGGGTGGCATGGTGAGCAAAATAACAATGGATTAAACCCAGATCTGTGACTGGGTTGAATGTTTTGCTAAAGTGCAACATTCCGTCCATCACCTTGTGTGTTTTTCTGTTCGCCATATGTGGGAAGGGTATGCCCAGAGGTGGGTCCCATGCTCACTACGCCACTGGAGTTAAGGTATCCTGGCTGATGACGGCTGATAGCCAGAAACCGGTCCTAGGATGCTTGATTCCGGTCCAGGGAAGACATGGCTTGGCAGTTCGGGCTGGACTGTTCCCATGAGGCACAGGGTCAGACTGATTTGCATATAGCCATGTCTGAACTGGGGTGGCAGAGTGGGCTAAAGAACGGTGATGGATTAAACCGAGATCTTTTGACTGGGTGTGAGTGTTTGATTGATTCAGATACTCCGTCCATCACCACCCCCTTTTGTATCGCTTTTGGCCGCCTTAAGTGTGGCAGGGTATGCTCAGACGTGAGTCCCTTGCTCACTTTGCCACTGGATTCAAGCAAGCCGGGCTGAAGAGGGCTGGAATGCCAGTAACCGGTCCTCGGAAGCTTGTTTCCGGTCCAGGGAAGACATGGCTCGGCAGTTCGGGCTGGACTGTTCCCATGAGGCACAGGGTCAGACTGATTTGCATATAGCCATGTCTGAGCTGGGGTGGCAGAGTGGGCTAAAGAACGGTGATGGATTAAACCCAGATCTTTTGACTGGGTGTGAGTGTTTGATTGATTCAGATGCTCCGTCCATCATCACCCCCTTTTGTACCGCTTTTGGCCGCCATAAGTGTGGCAGGGTATGCTCTGACGTGAGTGCCTTGCTCACTTTTCCACTGGATTCAAGCAAGCCGGGCTGAAGATGGCTGGAATGCCAGAAACCGGTCCTCGGAAGCTTGTTTCCGGTCCAGGGAAGACATGGCTTGGCAGTTCGGGCTTGACTATTCCCATGAGGCACAGTGTCAAGACTGTTTTGCATATGGCCATATCTGAACAGGGGTGGTGTGATGAGCAAACTAACGATGGATTAAACCCAGATCTGTGACCGGGGTGAATGTTTTGCCAATGTGCAACATTCTGTCCATCACCTTGTGTGTTTTTGCTGTTCACCCTATGTGGGAAGGGTATGCCCAGACCGGGGCTCTGTGCTCTCTACGCCACTGGAGTCAAGCTATCCTGGCTGATGACGGCTGATAGCCAGAAACCGGTCCTAGGATGCTTGATTCCGGTCCAGGGAAGACATGTTTTGGCAGTTCGGGCTGGACTGTTCCCATGAGGCACAGGAATAAGACTGATTTGCATATGGCCATGTTTGAACTGCGTTGGCGTGGTGAGCAAAATAATGATGGATTAAACCCGGATCTGTGACTGGGGGTGAATGTTTTGCCAATGTGCAACATTCCGTCCGTCAACTAGTGTGTTTTGCTATCCACCCTATGTGGGAAGGGTATGCCAGACGTGAGTCCTGTGCTTCCTACGCCACTGGAGTCAAGCTATCCTGGCTGGTGACGGCTGATAGCCAGAAACCAGTCCTAGGATGCTTGATTCCGGTCTAGGAAAGACATGGCTTGGCAGTTCAGCTGGACTGTTCCCATGAGGCACAGGGTCAAGACTGATTCGCAAACTGCCATTTTTGAACTGCGTTGGCGTGGCATGGTGAGCAAAATAATGATGGATTAAACCCAGATCTGTGACTGGGGGTGAATGTTTTGCCAATGTGCAACATTACATCCATCACCTTGTGTGTTTTGCTGTCCACCCTATGTGTGAAGGGTATGCCCAGACCTGGGTCCCATGCTCACTACGCCACTGGAGTCAAGCTGTCCTGGCTGATGACAGCTGATAGCCAGAAACCGGTCCTAGCATGCTTGATTCCGGTCCAGGGAAGACACGGCTTGGCAGTTCGGTCTGGACTGTTCCCATGAGGCATAGGGTCAAGACTGATTTGCATATGGCCATGTTTGAACTGCATTAGCGTGGTGTGGTGAGCAAAATAGTGATGGATTAAACCCAGATCTGTGACTGGGGGTGAATATTTTGCCAATGTGCAACATTATGTCCACCACCTTGACTGTTTTGCTGTTCGCCCTATGTGGGAAGGGTATGCCCAGACGTTGGTCCCTTGCTCACTATGCCACTGGAGTCAAGGTATCCTGGCTGATAGCCAGAAACCGGTCCTAGGATGCTTGATTCTGGTCCAGGGAAGACATGGCTTGGCAGCTCGGGCTGGACTGTTCCCATGAGGCACAGGGTAAAGACAGATTTGCATATGGCCATGTCTGAATGGGGTGGCGTGGCGAGCAAAATAACGATGGATTAAACCCAGATCTGTGACTGGGGGTGAATATTTTGGCAATGTGCAACATTCCATCCATCACCTTGTGTGTTTTGATGTTTGCCCTATGTGGGAAGGGTATGCCCAGACGCGGGTCCTGTGCTCACTACGCCACTGGAGTCAAGCTATCCTGGCTGATGACAGCTGATAGCCAGAAACCGGTCTTAGGATGCTTGATTCCGGTCCAGGGAAGACATGGCTTGGCAGTTCGGGCTGGACTGTTCCCATGAGGCACAGGGTCAAGACTGATTTGCATATGGCCATGTCTGAACTGGGGTCGCGTGGTAAGCTAAATAACGATGGATTAAACCCAGATCTGTGACTGGGGGTGAATGTTTTGCCAATGTGCAACATTCCGTCCATCACCTTGTTTGTTTTGCTGACGTTTATGCAACCCAGATGGAACAGAATTTTCTATTTTCTCCCCTCCTCATGTCTCTCTTACATGGTTAATTAAATTTTCCTCACTAAACATCTATCTCAATTATTTCTTCTTCAGTTTCACCTGTTGTGATTTCTGATCATGCCCCAGTAAATGCAGATTTTGATTTGTCCTGACCACAACCCAGATCTTCTTGATGGAGATTCAACAATTTTCTCTCACAAGACCCACATTTTTCCTCTTCCTTCATCTCTTTTGCTGAAGAATTTTTTCTCTTGCATGAGGGTCCAAATTCTTCTCCTTCATTGATGTGGGATACATTTAAGGCTGCTGCTTGCGGTTTTATTATAAAATTCATATCTAAGAAGAAGAAGAATCCCATGCTCAACATAAGATCTTATTAGCTAACATTAAACGACTAGAACATCAATGTTATTCTTCCTCTTCTTGCTCTAATGTACAAGAGTTTGTTCATGCAAAATTAGAGTTCAACAAATTAACCACTGGCAATGCTTCAGCTATTTTTCTACGTAGTAGTGCCTGCTAATATGGTTGACAAAATAAAGTAGGTAAGCTGCTGGCTAACTACCTCAAAACTCGTAAAGAACGTATGTTAATAGTTTCCATTCAAACTCCAGAGGGAAAACATGTTTTAAAGAGCAGAATATATTAGAAGAATTTGTGGAAATTCTTCTAATAACTGGAATCCCCTGCTTCTCCTTCTTTGATTGATACTTACCTTGGCCAAGTTACCCCTTCACCCTGTGGAAATCTTGTTTTTAAGCTCTAGTATCAGAGTTTTCAAGAATAGAAATATCTAAATCTCTAAATTCACACAAAAGAAGAAAACTCAGGGTCCACATGGAGTTTTTGGTAGAATTTTATTTTCACAACTCAAACTTGTTACTCCCTAAAATCCTACACTTCTTCCAATACTTTTGTAACACTGGCAAAGCAGAAGGTACGTTTTTAGAAGCTACAATGCGTTTAATCCATAAGGAAGGTCGAGATCCAAAGTTTTTTAAGAATTATATCCCGATCTCCCTTGTAAACATGGATTATAAAAATGTTGCTAAATTGCTTGCCTTATGTCTCAAACCTCTTTTGCCTGCACTAATCGATCCAGGGCGAAGTGGCTTTAATAAAGGCAGATTCATTTCTGATGACTCTCAAATGCTTTTTAATGTCCTGAATAAATCCTCCACTCTCTCGTACTCTCTTGCTGCAATTACTATTGATGAGGAGAAGGCTTACGACAGAGTCGACAGGTCATCTTTATTCAAAACTCTAAACTGGCATGGTTTTTGCCCCAAATTTATTTCACTTATTTCTTTAGTTTATCCGTTCCCTACTGCCTCTATTTTAGCTAATGGTCTTATCCCTCCATTGCAACGGGGTGTTCGTCAAGGATGTCCCTTATCCCCTCTTTTATTTGTTCTATCCATTAAACCCTTTTTGTCTCATATTCGTCAAAATTCTTCTATTTCTGTTTTTCTTTCGGGTACTCCCATTTGAAATTGTCAGCCTACACAGATGATATTTATTTTGCTTTTTGTTTTGAATCCTGAAACCTCTATTCCTTCTCTTTGCAAGAATTTTCATATTTTTCTTTGACTTCTGGATACAAAATCAATCCTGAAAAATCAAAAATCTTGGCCATTACTAAATTCTGTCTTAAACATCAGTTTGACTGCACTGGTTTCAGATGGAATAACTCAACAATTAAATACTTTGGAATTTGGTTTAATAATTCCATCTTAAACTCTGTTAAACTCAATATGAAGGAGACCCTTGACTACATCTCCAAACTTCTTTCTTCCTGGATACCTCTGTTCCTCTCAGGATTGGGCAGTCTTGATTCTATCAAAATGATGATTACTCCTATCTTACTATATGTTCTCTCAATGATACCCATCCGTATTCCTTCTATATATTTCAAAACATTTGAGTCCCTTCTCTCTAAATTTCTATGGCATGATAAAACACCTATATTTTCCCTGAAACTTCTAAAAAAACAAAAAGCTAATTAATGGAGGTGTATAGTTTTCTGACTTTCGCCTCTATCATACAGATTTTTGCCTGAAGCATGCTTCCAAATGTCTTTTTAGAGTTGACACACCTTACACACCATTATGGGCTAAAATAGAATTATCCTTACTCGCTCCTTTTTCCATGAAGGAAGTTCTTTCCTTTACTGCAAAGGCAAACATTAAGTCTTTCCGACTATTTTGTCACACTTGTTGTTTACTAAGACCTTATTGGCAACCAAAAATTTCTACCAGGGAATTTTTCCTACAATGTCCCTTATGGCATAATCGCCTTATTACTATTAATAATACCCCTCTATATTGAAAATCTTGGAGACTTCAAGGTATTGTGTGGGTTTGAGACATGTTTGATGGTAAGACGACTTGTTCTTTTCCTCATTTTCAAACTTCTTTCAATTGTCCACATTTTTTTGGCAGAAATTCTTAATTCTTATGGGAATAATAGTTCTCTTCTACTCCTTTCCCTCCGATGTTTCCCCACCTTTAACTGATTCTTTTTTTAAATTACTGGTGCTGTTCCCAAAGGCTTCTTTGATCTATAAACACCTCTCCACTCCAGATCCTACTCGCTCTAAAACAAATTTGGAGCTTGCTTGGGAAGCAGATTTGGGTTGTGCATAGAGCGTTGATTTCTGGAGTAAGATCTGGGCAAGATCAAAAAAAAGCTCTAGGTCTGCTTTTATTACTCAGTCTATGTTTTTTCTATATCATAGACTATATTTCACGCCCTTATCATTAGCCACATTTTCTCACAACAAAAATGGCTCTTGCTGGGCTTGAAACTCTCCTTCAGCTGATTTGTTGCATCTTTTATTTTTATGTCCCAATGTAGCCTTCTTCTGGGTGGATATGGGATCTCTCATATCTAAAATCTTTAACTTACACATACCCCTTGCCAATGATACCCTTGTTGCAGGTAGTTTAATAGAGTCTTTGATTTTATCCTTGCATGAAAAAAGATTACTTGATCTTATGTTGGCTTTAGCCTTTCAGCAAAATCACATTAAACTGGACATGTTCAACTAAACTATCAGTTAAGTCATTGTGGAATAATATTTGCCATTGTCATAGATTAGGCATTGCTTTTGCCTCCACACACAATCCACTTGCCAAAATGAACTTATTTTGGTTAGCAGTAACTAATTACTTAAACGAAGTTGCAAAAAAGAAGTTATATCTTCCATACATTCTGTAAATGTTAGACCTCAGTAAGATGTTATTTCTCTACCTTTTACTGTGTATTAGATCTTATTATTATAATACTATTTTTGGTATGCTAATTACTTCTTCATTTATTATTATTAATATTCATTGTTACTTGATCCTCAGTTGTTGAATTATATCCCTTTCCTCCCTTTGATAATGTAAAATTGTGAACAACTTTCTACTTTCTTCAGATTGTCCTTCTCATCTGTTGTTATTTATTTAATAATATTTTATTTGGCTTACTATTTTGTAATTGTTTTTGGTTCTAAATAAACCCTTTTAAACTAAAAAAAAGAATTTCATCACAATGATGGAAATTCATATCAAACCTTTTTCTTTAACGCTTTCCATGCTCACGACGAGCTCAGCTCGTCATGCAGTACACTGCTTGTGTGTTCATGATGAGCTGAGCTCGTCATGAACAATGGGATTCATAGATTATCAGCAAAGGAGGGGGAATTGCTGTAGCACTGATAGTGTTAAAATGTTCTTTTCTCTGTAAAATCCACCTCAGAGGCAAAGTGTAGGTTGGATGTATTAAAAGCCAGTGGAGATGTTTTCCAAATGCCAAATTTAGTAGGTTACACTTCTGGATTTCAATTTCATGGATGTCATCATCAAGATCCAATAGTTAAAATGAATATTTGATCATAGGCAAGAAGTTGGTGTTATCTTTGAGCTATTCCTACTTCTTCAGGCCTTCATTATATTAAAGTTTCTTTACAATAATCACGCTTATTGAAAAGCTCTCTTGTATAGTGACATTTCCTTGGTTTAAAATATTCTATGTCTCCTTAGCATGAGTATTCTGAAGGGCAGTGCTCTGTTATGGAATTTGGGGCAATAATTTCATTTGTAGCTGATTTGTTGCATGTCTAGATAGTGGGTAGAACTAAGTTTGCAATGTGCATTTTGATTGCCCATGTGGGTGCTAGGATGTTGTTATTGATTTGCAAATGCATTTATCCTATAGTAACACTCCCCTTATTAGAGCCATTCATCTCAATAATATTGGCCAGTCTATTAGATTTTGGAGAAAGTCCCTATTTCCTTGCGTTCTCTGTGGCATTTGGGGCTGTCAGAAGTAGACATTGTGAATAATTGTGTAAATGAAAGTCTCACTTGCATTTAGAGTGCCTTGAAAATCACATATGTGCAAAATGTAGTTGACCAGTAATACATCCAAAAGCACTATGTGCAAAGGCAGATCTAGGGGCAACTGTTGAGGTGAGGAGGAATGAAGTCTGTAAAGGCCACCAGCAGCATATATTTCTCATCACCCAGACCTCACCCAGATCCTTCAGAGCTAGGCTGGCTTGAATAGGGAAAAAAGCCTCCAAGGAGACTATGTTGCAACACAGTTCTCTACTTGCCTGTATGAAGATAGGCTGCCATGCTAGAAAATGAGTTTGACTACCAGCAAGCCCTCCGGAAGTGCAATGTTTGTTTTACAATATCAAGAATGTTATGGTACATTCCATATTTTACAAATTAGAAACAGTGTCAATTACAAACACAATAAATATACTCCCAAAGACAACCAATTGGCTAGAGACTTCTGATTGTGTGAAAAACGTACTTCTTTCTTTATTTTGATATTCTGAATATATTGGTATGTGTTGAGCTTCTTTTTGAATTTGGTATTTATTTTGGTTTTCAAAATATCTAGAGTGCTAGGAAGGTCAGGCTCCCAGCTTGCGCACTACCACTGAAGATTTAAACTATCTAGAACCGTTAAATACCGGTGCAGGTCTAGGGTGCCTTGACCTTTTTTTGTGTGCTTTATTTTAAATTCGGGCCACCTTGCACAGTATAAATACTAGGATTATATTAAGACTGATATTTGTATCCTTTTTTTGCTCTTCTTGTCCCAAAATGTTTGATGACAATAGAGAGGAACTATTAGGGTATCTGTTCAATGTCTCTGTTAAAAAGGATACTGCCCAGACTTCAACTACTAATGTTCCAAAAAATGGAAGTTTGAAAATGAAATATATATTCGCTTAGAAAGACTGAAAAAACAGGACCTTGCAAAGTAGTGGGACGGGTATATCCTTGAAAAGTATCTTGAAAACAGAAAAATACCACGAGGTCTTCGTATCCTTACATTTCCAAATTACGAAGCTCTTAATCTTGATTTATTAGATGAGTGGGAGGAAGGATTATATACCTCCTCCTATAAAATGATGGATATTCTTATACGAAATTCTGAGCGGAAAGTGCAAAAAATCAGGGATGAAATTGCTAAATTAGAACAGGAGATTAAAGACACAAATATGAAGGATGTCATTGCCAAAAATCAGGAAATTTTAAAAACTGAATTATCAAAATATCAAATTTATTTAAAACACAAAAAACAGCAAAAGAACTTACGAGACCAAGGAGACTATGACAGGGGGCGAATATTCACTTTCGCAAGAAAATATGATGATATGGCCCCCAAACCTGTATCTACCAATTTGAAAGAAGCTAGGGATTCAAGCATTTCATCAAGCGGTACCTCAATTTTGTCAGTGGATAGTGACCCTGGTGAGGGAACTAGCTTAGCTGCCCCAATACACCATCAATTTTTTTATGCGAAGCTCAGCGTTATCAATTGGGGTACAAAAAACGAAATCCCATAGAAGAACCAGGCGAGGTGGCAAGAAACACAAGGTTAGGCACAAAGGCAAGAATAGAGGGTCAACAGAACAAGAAATAGTGGAGAATGTGCGCCGCAATGTCTGTGAATCTGTTAATGCTTTCAGTATTATAAATTTGTCATCGAGAATGTTTACAGAAAAACAAATTACAGTTTTGCATAAAGGTCTCAATTTTTGTATGACTAACAAACCTTCATTTGAAAATATACATCTTGATTTATTTAAGTTTGATCGCAAAATCAAATAAAAAAAACTTTGCAGATCACCCTTTTGTGCATCATTCTGTGCCGAATACTGTTCATGAATCAGAATTCACTATCTCTGACCTACATGTTTCATACTAGATTTCCACGCTTGATAATGATGAAGAAGGTGGGGATCTAAATGAATTTGCACAAGAACTAGATATATGTGAGAATTTAAATATAGATAGTGGTTTACGTCACAAATCCAAGTTTATTCCACCTACAGTCACTAATTCTGTAATTGATGAATTTGCAAACAGGGTTACCAGAGAACTGTATAAACTTGAGGACATACACAATCTAAACAACAAAAGTTTCCATCAACACAACATTTCCAAACAAGATAAAGAATTTTTACAAACTATTAGAGATGATCAGACCCTTGTCGTGCGAGAAGCCGACAAAGGGGGAAATATTGTTTTGAAGGACCTTTCGGATTATTTAGCTGAAATTGATAGGCAACTTGGAGTTGGCGAATGTTATGAGAGGCTAAAGAGCAATCCTACTGTGATGATTGAAAGGAATATCAATGCCCATTTAACGGAATGGCATGAGTCCTGCCTCATCACTGATTTGGAATACAGATATTTATTGGCACAAAGTTCTAGACATCCGTGCATTTATGTAATTCCCAAATTACACAAAGGGGGCCCCTTCCCACCTGGGAGGCCAATTATATCAGGGAATGGAGGCCCCACTGAAAGTATTGCAGAATATGTGGACACATTTCTGCAGCCGTTTGTAGTAAATTTACCATCTTATATCAAAGACAGCCAGGATTTAATCTTCAAATTGGAAGACTTTAAATGGGATGATAATACTCTAATCTTTGTAACCATGGATGTTGTAAGGTTTATACACCTGCAACCAACTGAATTGTGGAATGAGAGCTCTTAAATCATATCTGTATAAGCGGAATGCTAAACATCTACAACATACTCAAATGCCTTTAGAGATGTCTGCACAATGGTGAGTTGTTTCTACAAAAGCAGGGCACTGTGATGGGCTCCAGGTTTGCTTCATCTTATGCAAACCTGTTCATGGGTTTGTATGAGATGGAGCATGCCTGGGGCTCAAATGCGGGTAAATTTATTAACAACATCTTGTTTTTCGGGAGATATATTGAGGATATATTTCTCATATGGAAGGGCAGTAATGAAGAACTACAGGCTTATCATCAGTATTTGAACACCAATAGATTCAATGTTCGCCTCACAATGAAAAGTTCCATGCGAGAGACAGAATTTTTGGATCTTTGTATATATGCCGAAAATGGCGTCATACACAGTGACATGTTTAGAAAGGCCACAGCAAGTAATAATGTTTACCATGCCACTAGCTACCACCCCAAAACTACAATCTCTGCCATCCCATTTGGTGAGATGATCAGAGCTAGGCGAAATTGTAGTGAGGAACACAACTTTGTAAGAAATGTGAAGACCATCAAAAGCAACTTTAGCCAAAGGGGACATGATCAGGTTTGTTTGAAAAAAGCAGATAAAAAAGTTATGCAGATTGATCGTCAAACTACACTCTCAAGACTATGATCATGTATCATGTTTTTTTAATTAAATGAAAATATCATCTATCAAAATAAAGAAAGAAGAAAGTTTTTCACACAATCAGAAGTCTCTAGCCAATTGATTCTCTTTGGGAGTATATTTATTGTTTTTGTAATTGACACTGTTTCTAATTTGTAAAATATGGAATTGACCATATCATTCTTGATGTTCTGAATACATGGGAATGTGCTGAGCTTCTTTTTGAATTTGGTATTTATTTTGGTTTTCCAAAATATCAAGGGTGCTAGGAAGGTCAGGCTTCCAGCTTGCGCTCTACCACTGAAGATTTAAACTATCTAGAACCACTAAAATACCGGCGCAGGTCTAGGGTGCCTTGACCTTTTTCTGTGTGCTTTTTTGTTTTGCAATGTTGGCTTCGTTCGAGCTGGGAATGGCTACAGTATATCCCTTCTGAGAAAGAGTGGCTGCTGCACTGTAAACCGAGTCTACGTGATAACTGACAGTGGTGGAAGCATGAATTGAGGGCGCAGACTTTGTTACCTGTACCTGTAAGGAGAAAGCACCAACTAGCTCTCCTTTGTAAAAAGTTCATTATTTTTCTGTAACTGAGGTCCTTGACCCTCATTATATCAGGAATATATGAAAGATGCCTAAATATCTGGAGAAATGTGAATGGTGAATTGACCCCACTTGTATGCTGCACAGAATGATGGTAATCATTGTGCTGGGTTTATAATGTCGATTATAGAAATCCCAGCCGGCATGCACATTCTCCCTGTTTTCCACTCCAATAACTATTCACCACCTGGTGGGTGGTGAAGGTCTCCTGTCCATATGAGTTATTTTACAGTATTTTCTGCAATTTGTGTGAAACTCCCCTATCCCTTCGTTTCCTCTGTTTTGGCCTTAACCCATGAAAAAAAGAACAGTCCGAGCCTCCACACTGAGGCTAATGCCTATCACGCCTAAGATAGTCAAATTTGATCTTTTTGAGAACACTGGTAGTGAGCACTTGTAAAGTGACAGCAAAAGGATGTCCTTTCAGGTTCACAATATGTGCCCCCTGTGTGCATGGACACCAGTTCCGGCACAACAAAGATTTTACTGTTGTTTCCCTACCGCAGGGCAGCATTTTGATGCCTGCCTCTGCTGGCTAAAGTGCCTTGGGTTGCTGTGCTTTGATTTCCTGGACTTTGTCTATGCTGAAGGGGTGAGCCATTGAGAAATACAACGCTGGGGACCACATGTTCCATAACACCCTCTGGGATCTTCCCCTGATCTCCACCTGAGCACAATAAAACCTATTTAAGCATCCTGCAGCCCTGCTGCAAGGGATGAGCACAGGCCAAGGGCAGGCCCATCCACGCTCATCAGATTCCGGAGGAGGCTGGACTGGGCCATCCCTCTAATGTTTACTGTTTTAAGGTACATTTTTAGCTCTCATCACACCATGGAATTAATTTTAAACCTTTCTGCACTGGCGCCCTATTTCTTATTTGTGAGACTAATCTATTAATAGTTGTTTTATGAAATGACTAGCAGATGGCTATATTGACTCTGTACTGCGCCGTTGTATGGGTCCTAATCATCAATTGTTTTCGTGCTTTTCCACGTGGCCACATTTGTTTTAAGCCTCTGTAGCAATTGGGGGTGTACGTTCTCTTCAATGGAAGTTCTTTTTGACTATTTTTTCTTTTTCTCTCCTAATCATGGGTAAAAGGAAGGCAGTGGAGGGGGATAGTGGCTCTGCTAAAACTAAGAAAAGTAGAAAAAACTTTTTAAATGGCTTCTGGTCGAGTGTTAAGAGCTGCCTAGTTCTGATCCAAAGTTGCTACCAAGCAAAGTTCTACCAACCCTGGATCTTCCCCATTAAACCCCCAGCAAAGGTGCATCCCTTGCATGTTTGATTAATTAAATAATTGGCCTATATTAGTAGCACCTTCTGGGGCCACTAACAGACCCCTTGATTTAATTGTTACTGTTACACCTCACCCATTCCTTCTTGGAAATGCTTTTCCTTGTAGCAACTTGCTTCTGCCACTGCTCGAGTTGCCTGCGTACAACATTTTTAAAACTTGTTTACCAGTCACTTTAGCTGCTGCCTGGAAAGTTCTGGATTCATTTGTTAAGCCGGAGTCGAGAAAAAAGGGGGGCATTTTCCCCATGCAATTTCCCAGAAGTAATTTAGACATGCTTGCAGCCTGAACCAAATTTGACAGAAACCAAGATCTTGTTCCAGAAAGAGGGCTTTTTGTCATTTGGTGTAAATCTCTTCAGTAGCTTTGGAGTTATTAGAGAATTTTTTTTAAATAAATATCTAGAGAAGCAGATCCATCTCGGATCCACCATGGTAGATTTGTGGATCCATGAGCCAACAGAAATGCTGTGATTGACTGGCTGCAACCTCAGAAAAAAGTTGTGGCTGCCATTTTGACAATCCGGACATGGTTCCCATGAGAGGGTAATAAAGTGTGAGCAGGTATAAAGGGGTCAGGATAGTGGTATCCTGACTCCATGGGACTGATGGCGAGGTCTGTGAGGGGCCCCTCTTGGGAAAGAAAGTGCCCATAAATGTTTGTTTGGGGGGAGCAAGGATCCACAGCGGCACTCAGCATGACCCAGCTCTGCGAATCCGCAAAAGGATGCACAGATCCATATCCCAATTTTTTTTTAAATACACCCCCTCACAGACCCACTCACACACCCACACAGCTGCTCACATATGCAGCACACACCCTCTCACTTACTCACACACCCAGTTAAACACTGACACAAACACTAAAACACCCACTTACACAGTTATACAGCCACTCACAAACCCACTCAGAGACCAAGAGAACCACACACGAATCCACTCACAGAGGCACTCACACAACCACTCACACACCCACGTATACACCCATACAACCACTCACACACCCGCTTAGAGATCCACACAGCCACTCACACAGCCATTCACAGACCCACACAGCCAGTCATACATGCACTGACACACTCACCACACACTCATATATACAGTAAAATCCACACAACTACTCACACACCAAGGTAACAGGGATGTTATAGTACAGAAATAGTATTAAAAAACCATAGCAATTCAATGACAAATCAAAGGTTACAGGGAAGTTATAATTAGGAAATAGCATTAGAAAATGTCAAAATTCACTGAAAAAAACAAAGGTTACAGGGACCTTATAGTTAAGAAATAGAATTTAAAAAACCTTCCAAATTCACTGCAATAACCAAAGGTTACAAGGACGTTATAGGTAGGTTTAGATTTTAGACACAAAAAAACATTGAAATTCAGCAGCCAAAGTTATAGTTATCTCAAGTAAATATAACTCAGGCCCTAAGGTAACTATAACTCACGCTTTCACCATGCACAATTAATTTTCTCATTATAGTTAGAGAGCTAACTATAGCTCATGTCCCCTCATTGCACTGCTTATGACTTCACATATTACATCACTCATGACATGGTCAGTGACATCACTGAGGGCATCACTGAGTGGGACCCCGCCAAGAGCCTAAGGGTCAGGATGTTTTCACCCTGCCCCTTTTCTTTTTTTTGTTGCTTTTTTGTGGGACTCAGTTTAACCGAGTTGCAAGATGGCTGCCAACACTTAAATGTCAGCAGGATTTTAGGAGGGTGTTGGGCTCCCAGATATCTATATTTTTTAAACTTAAATATCTCTGAAACTACTGAACATTTTTACACCAGATCACAAACAGCACACTTTCTGGTAAAACAGCTAGCATTCAGCCAAATTTGGTGAAAATCTGGTCAGTGGTTTGGCTGTAGTCATGTTTAAAAAATGAAAAATCCCCATAGGCATACCATGGGGGAAACGCGTTTTGTGACCCCCCTTTTTTTCGGCCTCCACTTGACGGATAACCCCAAAACTTTTGTGAAAACATTTGTGAAGATTTGTCAAGCAGCTCCAAAACTATTGGCAAAACAATAAACACTTTTCCTATGGAAACTTTAGTCCTAACTATGACAACCAGTAGTAATATATATATAGATATAATCCACCAATTGCCACTAACTCTGCCAAACTGTTTATTGACGGGTACCTTAGGTGTGCATGTGGCTAGCACAAAACAATTCCCATCACCAGGAACCAAACCGGAGCATTCTCACGGGTAAGGAATTTGCCTTTAGTCCATCAGCATTTACAGAAATGCTTCCATTTCACTCAGAATTACACGTTTCAGCAATTCAGCCTTTTTCAAATGCTTCGAGTGAAAGTCAATATCGTGCAGATGATTATGCAATCCACTTAACTCCTCCTGCACTATGACCAGCAAGAAAGGACTGGTGAGTTTATTTCATTTGCATTATATTACCTTTATATATTAAAATGTTTGCGATATTAACATTGACTACTTTAAACTCTATTTGTATTATATTTTAGACAATATTAGTTATTTTTTTTACACTTACCATTATAAGTATGGGGACATGATATTTTTATTTTTGACACAATATTTGTGTCAAACTATATTGTTTACCTCGATATTGTGTCAGGGATCTATATTTCTTAACCATTCTAACTACCATATTTTGATTTCAGAAACCAAGCTTTTTATGGGCAAAGGGAAGTAACTCCCTAGCCACACCTGAGGCAGTCAAGCTGGTCTCTTTGAGAACCTTGTTCAGTAAACTCTAGGAAACTAGATAGCAAAAGAATGCCCCTTCAGGATGGGTTGCCTTTGAACTTTCAAAGGTTGCAGATAATTACCATAGCGCTGGCATTCTAAATGGATCAGCAGAGAAATATAAGTACTGATCCACTCAGCCAGTACTTGCCTCATCTTCAACGATGGGGCACCAAGGAGGCATACACTCCCATGTAAGAAAGGAAGACAATAGTCAAAGGGTGGAACATGGGTTGCAATCTTTGCACCAGCCTAGCTTTTGCCAAGGTAGGGTTCATATTCCAGGGAATTAATAGACTACTGCTATTAAATTAACAGTGTGTCAAGATCCCACGCCATTGTCAGGAACAGAGTGAAGGATGGAATGTGGGAATTCTTCCTACAGTAGTTGGCGGTGACATTAGCAAACTAAGCAAGTAGACAAGATTGCATTTTGCCCAGTATGTGAAAGCCTTTGCCATTTGCTTATACCTTGGTGTCTTTCTTCACTTTGCTGATCCCTTTCATGGTCTATAGAGAGCAATTTGACTACTTTGCTTCAGAAACACAGGCATGTCTGAACAGGGGTGGTGTGATGAGCAAAATAACGATGGATTAAACCCAGATCTGTGACTGGGGTGAATGTTTTGCCAATGTGCAACATTCTGTCCATCACCTTGTGTGCTTTTGCTGTTCACCCTATGTGGGAAGGGTATGCCCAGACCGGGGTTCTGTGCTCACTACGCCACTGGAGTCAAGCTATCCTGGCTGATGACGGCTGATAGCCAGAAACCGGTCCTAGGATGCTTGATTCCGGTCCAGGGAAGCCATGGTTTGGCAGTTCGGGCTGGACTGTTCCCATGAGGCACAGGAATAAGACTGATTTGCATATGGCCATGTTTGAACTGCGTTGGCGTGGTGAGCAAAATAACGATGGATTAAATCCGGATCTGTGATTTGGGGTGAATTTTTTGCCAATGTGCAACATTCCGTCCGTCAACTTGTGTGTTTTGCTATCCACCCTATGTGGGAAGGGTATGCCCAGACATGAGTCCTGTGCTTCCTACGCCACTGGAGTCAAGCTATCCTGGCTGGTGACGGCTGATAGCCAGAAACCAGTCCTAGGATGCTTGATTCCGGTCTAGGGAAGACATAGCTTGGCTGTTCAGCTGGACTGTTCCCATGAGGCACAGGGTCAAGACTGATTCGTAAATTGCCATTTTTGAACTGCGTTGGCGTGGCATGGTGAGCAAAATAATGATGGATTAAACCCAGATCTGTGACTGGGGGTGAATGTTTTGCCAATGTGCAACATTACATCCATCACCTTGTGTATTTTGCAGTGCCCCCTATGTGTGAAGGGTATGCCCAGACCTGGGTCCCATGCTCACTACGCCACTGGAGTCAAGCTGTCCTGGCTGATGATGGCTGATAGCCAGAAACCGGTCCTAGCATGCTTGATTCCGGTCCAGGGAAGACATGGCTTGGCAGTTCGGTCTGGACTGTTCCCATGAGGCATAGGGTCAAGACTGATTTGCATATGGCCATGTCTGAACTGGGGTGGCGTGGCGAGCAAAATAACGATGGATTAAACCCAGATCTGTGACTGGGGGTGAATATTTTGCCAATGTGCAACATTCCGTCCATCACCTTGTGTGTTTTGATGTTTGCCCTATGTGGGAAGGGTATGCCCAGACGTGGGTCCTGTGCTCACTACGCCACTGGAGTCAAGCTATCCTGGCTGATGACAGCTGATAGCCAGAAACCGGTGTTAGGATGCTTGATTCCAGTCCAGGGAAGACATGGCTTGGCAGTTCGGGCTGGACTGTTCCCATGAGGCACAGGGTCAAGACTGATTTGCATATGGCCATGTCTGAACTGGGGTCGCGTGGAAAGCTAAATAACGATGGATTAAACCCAGATCTGTGACTGGGGGTGAATGTTTTGCCAATGTGCAACATCCCGTCCATCACCTTGTTTGTTTTGCTGAAGTTTATGCGACCCAGATGGAACAGAATTTTCTATTTTCTCCCCTCCTCATGTCTATCTTACATGGTTAATTAAATTTTCCTCACTAAAAATCTATCTCAAATTCTTATTTCTTCTTCAGTTTAACCTGTTGTGATTTCTGATCATGCCCCAGTAATTGCAGATTTTGATTTGTCCTGACCACTACCCAGATCTTCTTGATGAAGATTCAACAATTTTCTCTCACAAGACCCACATTTTTCCTCTTCCTTCATCTCTTTTGCTGAAGAATTTTTTCTCTTGCATGAGGGTCCAAATTCTTCTCCTTCATTGATGTGGGATACATTTAAGGCTGCTGCCTGCGGTTTTATTATAAAATTCATATCTAAGAAGAAGAAGAATCCCATGCTCGACATAAGATCTTATTAGCTAACATTAAACGACTAGAACATCAATGTTATTCTTCCTCTTCTTGCTCTAATGTACAAGAGTTTGTTCATGCAAAATTAGAGTTCAACAAATTAACCACTGGCAATGCTTCATCTATTTTTCTACGTAGTCGTGCCTGCTAATATGGTTGACAAAATAAAGTAGGTAAGCTTCTGGCTAACTACCTCAAAGCTCGTAAAGAACGTATGTTAATAGTTTCCATTCAAACTCCAGAGGGAAAACATGTTTTAAAGAGCAGAATATCTTAGAAGAATTTGTGAAATTCTTCTAATAACTGGAATCCCCTGCTTCTCCTTCTTTGATTGATACTTACCTTGGCCAAGTTACCCCTTCACCCTGTGGAAATCTTGTTTTTTAAGCTCTAGAATCAGAGTTTTCAAGAATAGAAATATCTAAATCTCTAAATTCACACAAAAGAAGAAAACTCAGGGTCCACATGGAGTTTTTGGTAGAATTTTATTTTCACTACTCAAACTTGTTACTCCCTAAACTCCTTCACTTCTTCCAATACTTTTGTAACACTGGCAAAGCAGAAGGTATGTTTTTAGAAGCTACAATGCGTTTAATCCATATGAAGGTCGAGATCCAAAGTTTTTTAAGAATTATATCCCGATCTCCCTTGTAAACAGGGATTATAAAAATGTTGCTAAATTGCTTGCCTTATGTCTCAAACCTCTTTTGCCTGCACTAATCGATCCAGGGCGAAGTGGCTTTCATAAAGGCAAATTCATTTCTGATAACTCTCAAATGCTTTTTAATGTCCTGAATAAATCCTCCACTCTCTCGTACTCTCTTGCTGCAATTACTATTGATGAGGAGAAAGCTTACGACAGAGTCGACTGGTCATCTTTATTCAAAACTCTAAACTGGCATGGTTTTTGCCCCAAATTTATTTCACTTATTACTTTACTTTATCCATTCCCTACTGCCTCTATTTTAGCTAATGGTATTATCCCTCCATTGCAACAGGGTGTTCGTCAAGGATGTCCCTTATCCCCTCTTTTATTTGTTCTATCCATTGAACCCTTTTTGTCTCATATTCGAAAAAATTCTTCTATTTCTGTTTTTCTTTCGGGTACTCCCATTTGAAATTGTCAGCCTACACAGATGATATTTATTTTGCTTTTTGTTTTGAATCCTGAAACCTCTATTCCTTCTCTTTGCAAGAATGTTCATATTTTTCTTTGACTTCTGGATACAAAATCAATCCTGAAAAATCAAAAATCTTGCCCATTACTAAATTCTGTCTTAAACATCAGTTTGACTGCACTGGTTTCAGATGGAATAACTCAACAATTAAATACTTAGGAATTTGGTTTAATAATTCCATCTTAAACTCGGTTAAACTCAATATGAAGGAGACCCTTGACTACATCTCCAAACTTCTTTCTTCCTGGAAACCTCTGTTCCTCTCAGGATTGGGCAGTCTTGATTCTATCAAAATGATGATTACTCCTATCTTACTATATGTTCTCTCAATAATACCCATCCGTATTCCTTCTATATATTTCAAAACATTTAAGTCCCTTCTCTCTAAATTTCTATGGCATGAAAAAAAACCTACATTTTTCCTGAAACTTCTAAAAAAACAAGAAGCTAATTAATGGAAGTGTATAGTTTTCTGACTTTCGCCTTTATCATACAGCTTTTTGCCTGAAGCATGCTTCCAAATGTCTTTTTACAGTTGACACACCTTACACACCATTATGGGCTAAAATAGAACTATCCTTACTCGCTCCTTTTTCCATGAAGGAAGTTCTTTCCTTTACTGCAAAGGCAAACATTAAGTCTTTCCGACTATTTTGTCACACTTGTTGTTTACTAAGACCTTATTGGCAACCAAAAACTTCTACTAGGGAATTTTTCCTACAATGTCCCTTATGACATAATCGCCTTATTACTAATAATAATACCCCTCTATATTGAAAATCTTGGAGACTTCAAGGTATTGTGTGGGTCTGAGACATGTTTGATGGTAAGACGACTTGTTCTTTTCCTCATTTTCAAACTTCTTTCAATTGTCCACATTTTTTTGGCAGAAATGCTTAATTCTTATGGGAATAATAGTTCTCTTCTACTCCTTTCCCTCCGATGTTTCCCCACCTTTAACTGATTCTTTTTTTTAATTACTGCTGCTGTTCCCAAAGGCTTCTTTGATCTATAAACACCTCTCCACTCTAGATCCTACTCGCTCTAAAACAAATTTGGAGCTTGCTTGGGAAGCAGATTTGGGTTGTGCTTGGAGCGTTGATTTCTGGAGTAAGATCTGGGCAAGATCAAAAACAAGCTCTAGCTCTGCTTTTATTACTCAGTCTATGTTTTTTCTATATCATAGACTATATTTCACGCCCTTATCATTAGCCACATTTTCTCACACCAAAAATGGTTCTTGCTGGGCTTGAAACTCTCCTTCAGCTGATTTGTTGCATCTTTTATTTTTATGTTCCAATGTAGCCTTCTTCTGGGTGGATATGGGATCTCTCATATCTAAAATCTTTAACTTACACATACCCCTGTCCAATGATACCCTTGTTGCAGGTAGTTTAATAGAGTCTTTGATTTTATCATTGCATGAAAAAAGATTACTTGATCTTATGTTAGCTTTAGCCTTTCAGCAAATCACATTAAACTGGACATGTTCAACTAAACTATCAGTTAAGTCATTGTGGAATAATATTTGCCATTGTCATAGATTAGGCATTGCTTTTGCCTCCACACACAATCCACTTGCCAAAATGAACTTATTTTGGTTAGCAGTAACTAATTACTTAAACAAAGTTGCAAAAAAGAAGTTATATCTTCCACACATTCTGTAAATTTTAGACCTCGGTAAGATGTTATTTCTCTACCTTTTACGGTGTATTAGTTCTTATTATTATAATACTATTTTTGGTATGCTAATTACTTCTTCATTTATTATTATTAATATTCATTGTTACTTGATCCTCAGTTGTTGAATTATATCCCTTTCCTCCCTTTGATAATGTAAAACTGTGAACAACTTTCTACTTTCTTCAGATTGTCCTTCTCATCTGTTGTTATTTATTTAATTATATTTTATTTGGCTTACTATTTTGTAATTGTTTTTGGTTCTAAATAAACCCTTTTAAACTAAAAAAAAAAAAAGAAATTCATCACAATGAAGGAAATTCATATCAGACCTTTTTCTTTAACCCCTTCCATGCTCATGACGAGCTCAGCTCGTCATGCAGTACACTGCTTGTGTGCTCATGACGAGCCGAGCTCATCATGAACAATGGGATTTATAGATTATCCGCAAAGGAGGGGGAATTGCTGTAGCACTGATAGTTTTAAAATGTTCTTTTCTCTGAAAAATCCACCTCAGAGGCAAAATGTAGGTTGGATATATTAAAAGCCAGTGGAGATGTTTTCCAAATGCCAAATTTAGTAGGTTACACTTCTGGATTTCAATTTCATGGATGTCATCATCCAGATCCAATAGTTAAAATGAATATTTGATCATAGGCAAGAAGTTGGTGTTATCCTTGAGCTATTCCTACTTCTTCAGGCCTTCATTATATTAAAGTTTCTTTACAATGATCACGCTTATTGAAAGGCTCTCTTGTTTAGTGACATTTCCTTGGTTTAAAATATTCTATGTCTCCTTAGCATGAGTATTCTGAAGGGCAGTGCTCTGTTATGGAATTTGGGGCAATAATTTCTTTTGTAGCTGATTTGTTGCATGTCTAGATAGTGGGTAGAACTAAGTTTGCAATGTGCATTTTGATTGCCCATGTGGGCGCTAGGATGTTGTTATTGATTTGCAAATGCATTTATTCTATAGTAACATTCCCCTTATTAGAGCCATTCATCTCAATAATATTGGCCAGTCTATTAGATTTTGGAGAAAGTCCCTATTTCTTTGCGTTCTCTGTGGCACTTGGGGCTGTCAGAAGTAGACATTGTGAATAATTGTGTAAATGAAAGTCTCACTTGCATTTAGAGTGTCTTGAAAATCACATATGTGCAAAATGTAGTTGACCAGTAATACATCCAAAAGCACTATGTGCAAAGGCAGATCTAGGGGCAACTGTTGAGGTGAGGAGGAATGAAGTCTGTAAAGGCCACCAGCAGCATATATTTCTCATCACCCAGACCTCACCCAGATCCTTCAGAGCTAGGCTGGATTGAATAGGGAAAAAAGCCTCAAAGGAGACTATGTTGCAACAAAGTTCTCTACTTGCCTGTATGAAGATAGGCTGCCATGCTAGAAAATGAGTTTGACTACCAGCAAGCCCTCTGGAAGTGCAATGTTTGTTTTACAATATCAAGAATGATATGGTACTTTCCATATTTTACAAATTAGAAACAGTGTCAATTACAAACACAATAAATATACTCCCAAAGACAACCAATTGGCTAGAGACTTCTGATTGTGTGAAAAACGTTCTTCTTTCTTTATTTTGATATTCTGAATATATTGGTATGTGTTGAGCTTCTTTTTGAATTTGGTATTTATTTTGGTTTTCAAAATATCTAGAGTGCTAGGAAGGTCAGGCTCCCAGCTTGCGCACTACCACTGAAGATTTAAACTATCTAGAACTGTTAAATACCGGTGCAGGTCTAGGGTGCCTTGACCTTTTTTTGTGTGCTTTTTTTTAAATTCGGGCCACCTTGCACAGTATAAATACTAGGATTATATTAAGACTGATATTTGTATCATTTTTTGCTCTTCTTGTCCCAAAATGTTTGATGACAATAGAGAGGAACTATTAGGGGATCTGTTCAATGTCTCTGTTAAAAAGGATACTGCCCAGACTTCAACTACTAATGTTCCAAAAAATGAAAGTTTGAAAATGAAATATATTCGCTTAGAAAGACTGAAAAAACAGGACCTTGCAAAGTAGTGTGACGGGTATACCCTTGAAAAGTATCTTGAAAACAGAAAAATCCCACGAGGTCTTCGTATCCTTACATTTCCAAATTACAAAGCTCTTAATCTTGATTTATTAGATGAGTGGGAGGAAGGATTATATACCTCCTCCTATAAAATGATGGATATTCTTATACCAAATTCTGAGCGGAAAGTGCAAAAAATCAGGGAAGAAATTGCTAAATTAGAACAGGAGATTAAAGACACAAATATGAAGGATTGTCATTGCCAAAAATCAGGAAATTTTAAAAACTGAATTATCAAAATATCAAATTTATTTAAAACACAAAAAACAGGAAAAGAACTTACGAGACCAAGGAGACTATGACAGGGGGCGAATATTAACTTTCGCAAGAAAATATGATGATATGGCCCCCAAACCTGTACCTACCAATTTGAAAAAGCTAGGGATTCAAGCATTTTATCAAGCGGTACCTCAATTTTGTCAGTGGATAGTGACCCCGGTGAGGGAACTAGCTTAGCTGCCCCAATACACCATCAATTTTTTTATGCGAAGCTCAGCGTTATCAATTGGGGTACAAAAAACAAAATCCCATAGAAGAACCAGGCGAGGTGGCAAGAAACACAAGGTTAGGCACAAAGGCAAGAATAGAGGGTCAACAGAACAAGAAATAGTGGAGAATGTGCGCCCTGATGGGGACAGCAATGTCTGTGAATCTGTTAATGCTTTCAGTATTATAAATTTGTCATCGAGAATGTTTACAGAAAAATAAATTACAGTTTTGCATAAAGGTCTCAATTTTTGTATGACTAACAAACCTTCATTTGAAAATATACATCTTGATTTATTTAAGTTTGATCACAAAATCAAATAAAAAAAAACTTTGCAGATCACCCTTTTGTGCATCATTCTGTGCCGAATACTGTTCATGAATCAGAATTCTCTATCTCGGATCTACATGTTTCATACTAGATTTACACGCTTGATAATGATGAAGAAGGTGGGGATCTAAATGAATTTGCACAAGAACTAGATATATGTGAGGATTTAAATATAGATAGTGGTTTACGTCACAAATCCAAGTTTATTCCACCTACAGTCACTAATTCTGTAATTGATGAATGTGCAAACAGGTTTACCAGAGAACTGTATAAACTTGAGGACGAACACAATCTAAACAACAAATGTTTCCATCAACACAACATTTCCAAACAAGATAAAGAATTTTTACAAACTATTAGAGATGATCAGACCCTAGTCGTGCGAGAAGCCGACAAAGGGGGAAATATTGTTTTGAAGGACCTTTCGGATTATCTAGCTGAAATTGATAGGCAACTTGGAGTTGGCGAATGTTATGAGAGGCTAAAGAGCAATCCTACTGTGATGATTGAAAGGAATATCAATGCCCGTTTAACGGAATGGCATGAGTCCTGCCTCATCACTGATTTGGAATACAGATATTTATTGGCACAAAGTTCTAGACATCCGTGCATTTATGTAATACACAAAATTACACAAAGGGGGCCCCTTACCACCTGGGAGGCCAATTATATCAGGAAATAGAGGCCCCACTGAAAGTATTGCAGAATATGTGGGCACATTTCTGCAGCCGTTTGTAGTAAATTTACCATCTTATCTCAAAGACAGCCAGGATTTAATCTTCAAATTGGAAGACTTTAAATGGGATGATATTACTCTAATCTTTGTAACCATGATGGATGTTGAAGGTTTATACACCTGCAACCAACTGAATTGTGGAATGAGAGCTCTTAAATCATATCTGTATAAGTGGAATGCTAAACATCTACAACATACTCAAGTGCCTTTAGAGATGTCTGCAAAATGGTGAGTTGTTTCTACAAAAGCAGGGCACTGTGATGGGCTCCAGGTTTGTTTCATCTTATGCAAACCTGTTCATGGATTTGTATGAGATGGAGCATGCCTGGGGCTCAAATGCGGGTACATTTATTGACAACATCTTGTTTTTCGGGAGATATATTGAGGATATATTTCTCATATGGAAGGGCAGTAATGAAGAACTACAGGCTTATCATCAGTATTTGAACACCAATAGATTCAATGTTCGCCTCACAATGAAAAGTTCCATGCGAGAGACAGAATTTTTGGATCTCTGCATATATGCCGAAAATGGCGTCATACACAGTGACATGTTTAGAAAGTGTGTACAAATGAAGGTATTGGATCCAACAACTGATCAGCCTAGATCCAGTTAAATGAGAAAACAGAACAACGTGGCTGACCAGGATAACTTCAATATGAATAAAAAGTGCCCGCAGCCAAAACTTACTGCGTGACAAGGATTTTATATTTCCGAGCAAATTTATTTTTTCTTATACTCAGTTTGCATTAATGTGAAAAATATGACATCTAAGGAACTTTCCTATCTATACAGTCAGTTCAAAAACATGCAAGAATATGTACAATATATACAAGTGAACATTCAAAACGAGAGAATCAAAATTTTTGAAGACACCGAAAAACATTGGAAACAAATTGCATAGCAACGTTTTGCAACATAAACAATATTTACAGAGAAAACATTTTATGGGTGGAAAGCACCAGTCCTATGACTGCACAACCAGTGGACAGGCGGATCAAGAATAGATTTGCCTGCCTATCTCACAACACCTGTGGTAGAAAATGTATTAGATTGACAGAAAGGGCCACTCAAGTGGCGTTAGTTAGTCCCTAACTGCACCCTTCTCTCTTGATACAGGCTGGGGGTCAACGCGTTTCGAACCGTCATAAGTATGGGTTCTCCTCAGGACAGGGACTGGTTAAGTGTTTGCCTGAAAGAAGAATTGTAGGTTGGTGTCAGGAGCTATATATGTATAAATATGTGCACATAGTCATATAAAGAGATAACTCTCCAACTCTCTGCCAGGAGAAAAGAGAGAGAAAGGCGTTTACCTTCTCCATCAGCGCAGGGACTGCACGAGGAAAGGGATTGAAGCCGCAAAGGTGGTTCTGAAACAGTAAAAAAATAATGTAACAATGTGTAAAGAGAGGGCCAGGGGGTGCATATTAAAGATACTGATGCAGAGGCGGGGGAATGGGGCTAAAGTACCTGTGGTGGTATCAAATATGACTGGATACCGAGTGCCCAGGTCGCGGTGTGCTGTTCAGGAAACAGCTCGCATGTTTGTAAATTTTTCTTTATATTTCTGGAGCCAGAGCGGTAGAAATCACAGCTGTGGAGCAAACGGAGGGCAGCATTTAGAGGGATATTCAAAAATGAGGCCAGAGAACTGTGATGAGAGCACCCAGGAGTCTCCTACCTGGACTCGCGTTGTGCTCCTGGAGGGAGGGCTGCGCCGTCGTACTGTACGGGCAGAAGTGCGGGAATCAATCGGCCGCGTCCTGCTGACAAAAGCAAAGACCGGCAGGGAAAGATTAAAGCCCGTGTTGCGTGTCACGGAGTTAAGTACAGGGGCGCCGCTCGGAAAAGACTTACTTCAAGCTCATGGAAGGAGCAGTCTGTTGATCACTGCAACCAGCAACAAAGTAGCAGTGTGTGCCTTTCGACCGTATATAAAAAGGGTTGCCGGTGGAGGACACGGCAATAGAGGAAGGACTAAATTCAAAGCCCGGTAGAGATGGTAATTGTAGTTCTAATGTGAGGGTAGTTTGACGGCGGAGGGGGTGTCGGATGATTGAAGGCAGTGCCCCCGAGGTGTCCAGACCTAAGAGGCGCTCATTAGTCACATGCATGGAGAAAATGGAAAAAAAGGAAAACTTGAATCCAGCATGACTTGACATTGACACATCGTAATGATAGACAGAGCTTGAGTACAACAGGCTTGGCAATGACATATCGCAGTAATGCCCACAATATATTTTTTTTCTCTTTCTCTCAAAAAAAATTACCTTAACCTGTCACAAAGGTACAAACAGTGTTTATGAGAGTATGGCACAGAATTTTTTACCGAGGCCCCCCGAGATGAAAACCACAGTAAGGGAAACTGAAAAATGAAGCAGCAAAGTTTAAGACAAGATAGGGCAAAAAAGAGAAAACGCTTTTAGCATGAACCTGGTTAGTAAGGGAAACAGCAGCAGCACAGTTCTAGCACTGGGCCATCCAGGGAGATTTTTGACACAGATTAGGTGGATGGGAGAAAGTTACAGATTGGAGATCTCAGACATTTCGTTAAGGCCAGAATTAGAGGTGTCAAATTTAAGGATCAGGTAGGCTTCCTTTTGGGAGAGGAGGGCGTCAGGATCTCCACTCCCGCCTCTAATCACTGCTAGCACAGTCCAGCGCATATTATTGGCAGCATGCTTGAATTGCAAGAAATGTGAAACAAGAGGTGCTGTGAGATTCTTGTTATTCATACGGGACCTGTGTTGTATGATTCTTTGTCGGACCTCCTGCGTTGTTTTGCCAATGTACAGCTTTTTGCAGGTACATTGAATCACGTATACCGTATACTTGGTCTTGCAGTTGGTATGTTCGTTATGGCTCCAGATTTTTTTGCCATCAGTGAAGAGTGAACCCTCTATTGTGATATCGCAAACAGTGCAGGTACCACATTTCCGGTGTCCCTTCACTAGATTAGACCCAAAGATGGTGCTCTGAGTGTCTCTTTTGGCAGGAGGTCTAGTAGACGTGATCATCTGACCTATGCTGCGGTTCTTTTTTAGAGCAAACAAGGGAACCCCTACATCTGGTAGAATCTCCTCGACCAGATGCCAACTCTTCCTGATGATTTTTCACAACTGGTTGGTGTGAGGTCCAAAAGTGGAAACACAGACAATCCTTTGTGTGGCTGGTCTAGATCTTTTTTCCAACAGATGCTCCCTCGGCGTCCATCTGGCTCTTGCTCTCAAGGTACGCTCTTTTTTCGACAATAAAATGGTAGTCGATTGTTAGCATTAACTGTATTCAGGCTTCACCCCCTGTTTGCCTGAAAATTGAATATGGCCGAAAAGGACACTCTGTCTTTCAGTGAGGATCACATCCAAAAACTCCTCTGTGACTCTACCCTCTTTTCTTCTGTCAAACTCAGCAGCACAGCACAGCAAAACAGCTCAATTTCACAGAGAAACTCTTTCTATCTGAATCCTGGTTGACTGAAGACTCTGTACCCGATATCCTGGCCGCCCTCCCCATTGGTTATTATATTTTACATGTTAATCGTCCCGGGGGACAAGCTGGCGGCGGAGTAGCAGCTATTATTCGCAAAGAACACGTTTTCTCTATCCTAAACTGCACTCCCATCTCCAATTCTCAAACCCTTGTGATCCAGCTTCGTTCAACCACCACCTCCCTTACCTGTGTTCTCATGTACAGACCCCCCATCTACATGCGGTCTTTTGCTCAATCAGTCGGGGAACTTCTTTCCCAGCTTCTTATAAATCACTCCAGAATTCTTTTCAATTACTGGCCTACCGATCCCCAAGAATGCCGACTTTCTAAGCTGTTTTCAGACACTCTTACTAGCTTGAACTGTCAGCAATTGATCTCTGCTCCTACCCACTGTAAGGGTCATATACTTGACCAGGTCTGGACGGCGAACCTCGATCCTTCGCCTCCCGTGATCACCCCTTGTACCTGGTCAGACCATTATTTTGTCTCTCTTTCCATTGACCTTCCTAGCTTTCCTCGCCCCCGCGCCCCTCTAGCATCACAGCTCGCAACTGGAAGAATGTCGATATGTCAACATTTCATTCCCTTCTGGCAGCCTCAGTTCCACCAGCCTCAGAATCTGTCTCCCTCCAAGCCTCCACTCTCGAGCACTGGCTGAAGGCAGCTGCCGACACTGTAGCCCCTCTAAAGTCCATTAAAGTCTCACGCCCCCATGATGCTCAGCGTTGGTTTACTGACCAGCTGAAACGAGACAAATTAGCTCTCCACCAGGCCGAACGGTGCTGGCGCCATAAGTATGACCCAGCACTTAAGACTGAATTTACTAGCTTACTCAGCAAATATAAATCTTCCATCCTAGAGGCTAAGACCTCTTACTTTTCTTGTAAAATCCTGGAGTCGGCCTCAAAAGCCAAAGACATCTTCTCGATGTCAATGAGCTTTCCCTTCCTGATCGTGTCACTCTCCCACCCATTCCCACTCAGGCCCTGTGTGATGAGCTCAATGCTTTCTTTCAAGACAAGATCTCCATAATCAAAAACAACATCTCTCCACCTTCCCCTTCCAAATCATTTCCCCTCCCCCTTGAAAATCCTCAAAAATTCCTAACTTTCCCTCCCATCTCCATCACCGAATTCCACAGTCTTCTCCACAAAGTTAGCTCCGGGTCCCCGAAGGACTGCTGCCCCCCACATATTTTCAAAGAAATTTTCACGCACTGCCCTGACCCTGCCCTAGCCCTTCTCAACTCCTCCTTAACATCAGGTGTTGTCCCAGATGCCTTCAAGCAGGCGGTAGTGTTACCCATCCTGAAAAAGCCCAGCGCAGACCCCCTAGTGCTGAGCAATTATAGACCTATCTCTCTCCTCCCTTTTTTGGGAAAGATCTTAGAGACCTACGTCACTAAGTGCCTGAGCACTTTCATTGAGACTCTTTTCCTTGATCCCCAGCAGGCGGGCTTTCGCCCCCTGCACTCTACAGAGATGGTGATTGCAGCTGTGATGGACACACTTAGAACTGGGGCCGATAACAACATCCCCCAAGCTCTCGTACTGTTAGACCTGTCGGCGGCTTTTGACACGGTCGATCATACTATCTTGATCGACCGTGTCAGCAACGCCGGCATTCGGGGCACTGCCCTTGACTGGGTTCGATCCTTCTTGCAAGGCCGCTCCCAGGCAGTCCACCTCTCCACCTTCTCTGCTTCTTTTCTTCCCCTCACTTGCGGTGTCCCCCAGGGTTCTGCCCTCTCCCCCCTCCTTTTCAATCTATATATGCAACCACTCATGGCTTCCCTTCACCATTCCTCCGCCACAATATACAACTATGCCGATGATTTACAACTGATTTTCCCTTTGGATACCACACTTTTCTCTCGCCTCAACTTCCAAACTACCATGTTACTCATCTCTGACTGGGTGGCGCACAGCCAGCTCAAGCTGAATCCGCCTAAAACGGAACTTGTACTGGTGGGTGGTCCTACCAATCCTTGGGATGGTAACTACTGGCCCCCTTCTTTGGGTCTCCCCCCTTGCCCGGTCAGCTCTGTGAAAAGCCTAGGAGTGATCATCTCTGAGGATCTCTCCATGAAACCTCAGATCTCAGCAGTAACATCGTCCTGCTTTTTCCAGCTACGCAGAATCCGCAAGATCTGTAGATTTCTAACCAGAGAAGCACTCACACTAGTTATACTGGCTTTGGTCATCTCCAGGGTTGACTTTGCCAACATCCTGTATGTGGGGATTCCCGTTTATCAGCTCCAAAAACTTCAGCTGATCCAGAACCAGGCCGCCCGCCTGGTGTACCATCAACCCAAACACCAGCACGTCTCCCCTCTCCTGAAGAGCCTTCATTGGCTCCCAGTGGCCAAACGGTGCTCCTTCAAGCTCGGCTGCACCCTATTCAAATCTTTGCATAACCAGGCCCCTGAGTTCATTTCCTCCAAGCTTAAGCGTTACCTTCCTACCCGCAATTTACGTTCCTCTGCCGATAATCTTCTTTGCACTCCATCATTTCGCCATAAAAAACACGGTGGTTTATGCTTCTCTTATCTAGGTACCTCCTTTTGGAACTCCCTCCCTTCTTCCTTTCGCCTTTGTTCCTCATACGAGCTGTTCCGCAAAACTCTGAAAACTCACCTTTTCAAGGCGGCCTTCGAGTAACACCTCTGCCCTGGCTAGCTATGTTTGTTATGAGCGCCAAGAAACCGTCTCGGTGTACGTGCGCGGTATACATTTTTTAACATAACATAACATAACAGAAACTCGTCAGACTTTGCAAAAAACATGTCCGAACTGAGCTTCATGGTCATTTCCTATTAGCCAATCTGCGAGCCGGTACTATTCCCTGGGGGCTTCAGATCAAGAATGTACCCGTAATATTTACGGATGATCCGGTCTATCGAAAAGGATTCCGTTTCATCAGTACCAAATGTAGCAGGGATCTGATGGTGCACACTGTCGAAACTGCTCAGAGGATCCTGAAAAAGGAAGAGGATGAAATCGAGGAACAACTACGAGCAATCAAAGACAACCACACCGAGAGCAAAGCCAAAGCACTCCTAGAAAAGATTGAGAAGGAGTTGGTCACTTTCAGAGATAACACCATTAACTTCAAGACCTCGAAATTTGAAAAGGACCAGAAGAACTTTAACATTGAGACAGTATACCCATATCTCAAAGATGAATTCTATTCTAAACCAGATTCCATCCGATACCTCAATACCAACCAAGGTAGATCGAAGAAACGATTCACCACTTTTTCTGAGACATCTTCCTCAGAGTCAATGGAGGACTCAGATGCAGGCGAGGGCCCGTCGAATAGGAACCAACAAAACAGGAACACCCCAAAGAGGCCTTTTTTAGGCCAGGGCCAACAACAGATAAGGACAAGATTCAAGCCCCAGTGGGAGATGACGACCCGCAAGCAACACTACAAGTCGTAAAATCATCAGCCATCATTAACATCTCTGGGATGGTTTTAACACAAGCTGAAAAAGAAGTGTTGGAATTGGGACTCTCCTTTGTACCCGGGGTTGCTATGGATTTCACCACAATTAAATTGGAAGTGACGGAATTCTTCAGGAAAATTCGCCTGAGATGGTTCTTCAGAGGCTCACTTGACGTGGCCCCCGCTGAAGCACCAGGCTTGAGGAAAAAGTCTATGTTTTGCCCCTCTAACCACAATACCTCAAAGAACATCCTTGCATTTGAGCGCTCTGTGATGTCAGCTTTGAACACCTTGGAGAAAAGACGCCCATTTGTTGTGGCTAACATTTCCAAAAAGCATAAAGAGGCCGTACATGAACTTAAGGACCAACAGGAGGCGATCATAAGGCCAGCAGACAAGGGAGGAGCTGTGGTCCTGTGGTCGAAGGACCTTTACAGAACGGAAGGACGAAGTCACGTCTATAATCAGGAGTGGTACCGCCGTATCACACAAGATCCAACTGCTTTGATACTGGATGAAGTCACCAAATTGGTGAATGAGGCAAGAGAATTGGGAATTCTGGGACCCAAGGAATCAGAATACCTTGTGAAAAAACACCCCGGGTTCCCCATCTTTACTTTCTCCCGAAAATACACAAAGATTCCCAAACACCTCCAGGACGCCCCATTGTGTCCGGATGCAATTCGGCTCTTGAGCCGATTTCACAATTCGTGGATATATCCTCAAACCCCTTGTGGTACAGGTTCCCTCGTACCTAAGGGACACGATGGATTTCATCAATAAAGTTGAAGGACTAAAGTTCGATTCCACTTCTCAACTTCTTGCCACTATGGATGTGTGTTCCTTGTACACACAGATACCCCAACAAGACGGCTTAGATGTGATCGAATTGTATTTGGAAAGCAGACCTCGTCCACACAGGGTTCCCACTGATCTCATCACTTCTTTTGCCAAGCTTGCCCTAAAAAAGAACTTTTTCACATTCGAAGACGAGATGTTCCTACAAGTAAACGCGAGTCCAGGTAGGAGACTCCTGGGTGCTCTCATCACAGTTCTCTGGCCTCATTTTTGAATATCCCTCTAAATGCTGCCCTCCGTTTGCTCCACAGCTGTGATTTCTACCGCTCTGGCTCCAGAAATATAAAGAAAAATTTACAAACATGCGAGCTGTTTCCTGAACAGCACACCGCGACCTGGGCACTCGGTATCCAGTCATATTTGATACCACCACAGGTACTTTAGCCCCATTCCCCCGCCTCTGCATCAGTATCTTTAATATGCACCTCCTGGTCCTCTCTTTACACATTGTTACATTATTTTTTTACTGTTTCAGAACAACCTTTGCGGCTTCAATCCCTTTCCTCGTGCAGTCCCTGCGCTGATGGAGAAGGTAAACGCCTTTCTCTCTCTTTTCTCCTGGCAGAGAGTCAGAGAGTTATCTCTTTATATGACTAGGTACACATATTTATACATATATAACTCCTGACACCAACCTACAATTCTTCTTTCAGGCAAACACTTAACCAGTCCCTGTCCTGAGGAGAACCCATACTTATGACGGTTCGAAACGCGTTGACCCCCAGCCTGTGTCAAGAGAGAAGGGTGCAGTTAGGGACTAACTAACGCCACTTGAGTGGCCCTTTCTGTCAATCTAATAAATTTTCTACCACAGGTGTTGTGAGATAGGCAGGCAAATCTATTCTTGATCCGCCGGTCCACTGGTTGTGCAGTCATAGGACTGGTGCTTTCCACCCATGAAATGTTTTTTCTGTAAATATTGTTTATGTTGCAATCACGTTGCTATGCAATTTGTTTCCTCGGCTTTAGCTAAAGCTGCTATTCTTATTTCATATTCTTTTTTTTCTCTATTCCTAATTTTAGATTGGTAATTAATAGTTTCCCCCCTTAGAGCAGCTTTGTAACTATCCCAAACAATGTTTCTTGAGGCACTGAATTGATTCATGTTAAAAAACTCCTCAGTCCAGACTTTAATATGATCGATATATTCTTGGTTCCATAGTAGTTTCCTATCAAAGGACCATGTTGTTTTTTGAATATAATTAGTATCATAATCAATTAATAGTATTAAGGAATTATGATCTGATAATGTATTTGGAAGTTTGTTTATATGCGAAGGTGTTAAATCTTTAGATATAAAAATATAATCTATTCGTACATATTTTTGGTGGGGATGCGAGTAGTACATATAGCCAGGGTCTATTAAATTGTTCTGCATCCAGATATCAGTTAGCCCAAGGCTACATATTAGGCTAATATTAGCGCGATAAACCTTCGGTTTCCTGCCTATATACTTAAATCTATTTGTATATGGTGACAAGGGTGGTATTAAGGAGATGTTAAAATCGCCACAAAAAATTAGCGGGCCTTGCCACATAGCTAATTCTGTTTCCAAAGTTTCAAAAATTATAGGGTCATCCTGATTTGATCCATAAACAGTGCATATCGTAATTCCATTTGCTAATTTAGCAATCGCCCACCTTCCATGTGGATCAGAAGAAAAACGTGTTCCTTGCCCATGACAGTTCTTAACAAATATTGCAACCCCCCTAATATTTTTTTGTTTGAGATGATGCTACTATTAAATTATATCCTTTCAGTCTTAATAGCGCTCTTTTACTCCAAGGGATATGGGTCTCCTGTAGGCACAAAATGGCTACAGGGTACAGTTTAAGTAATGCCTCCAGTCGTGACCGTTTATCTCTAGTCAGTAAGCCTCCTATATTCCAGGTTTGTATACTAAGCTTACCCATTGTTAATGTAGTAGCTTTGTCGATTAATATTACTCAAATAATGTTCCATATGCATATCCTGCTGTATCTTTTCCACAATTAAATTTGTTCCTCCTATTACACCTGGTCTTTTTCCATTTTCTGCTTCTCCCCCAGCCCCCCCCTCCCTCTTCGTTGTCCCTCCCTCTGACCTGCCCACTCTCCCACCCCTTCTCCATTCCCCCCCCCCCCCCTGCAGAGGCATTCAGACTCAGCCAGAGTCTGTGTGATGAAGTTGCTGCACTTCTACTGAGCTACCTTGTCAAAAATAAAGAAAAAGGATCATAAAACAAGAAAAAGAAAGAGAAGAGAAGGATTCTACATCACATAACATATCATATCATAGCATATGTCATAACTATATTCAGCCTATCATTCATCTCTAATCTATGCCTAGGCATGCTAATCAGTTAAATCAACCAAAGCACATTCTTAAAGCATCAAGAGAAGTGGTGAAGAACAAAAAACATATCTCATTTTATACCTCCCTTACACCCTCATATTTCCTGTAATGTGTAGATTATTATTTATAACCATCAAGACTTATGTCCCAAATAAAGGAGATTTTATCTAAGATATTTCATCCAAATATGCTTTTGCTTTTATCTCCGACTGAAAAAACTTTGTCTGACCGCGATGGACAATCTGAAGGGTAGCAGGGTTATTCAAAAAGGCCAAAGCACTCTTCTCTTGAAAAGATTTAATCATCATTCGCAACCTCCATCGTCTTTCAACAGTTGCGTGACAAAAGTCAGGTCTTGAGAAGAAGGAAAATCCATTGCAAGTTATTTTACGATCTGGTCTCGCTTTCTCTGCCACCGCTTGTCTAAGTAAAAAATTACCAAAATATACTAAGACAGCACGTGGATATAACCCTGGTTTCGATGGTGGATTAAAGGGGACTCGATGAGCCCGTTGGATTTCAACTTCCCAGTTCCAGTTCTGTATTTCAGGCATAGCTTCGCTGAAAAGTTTAGTAATGAAAGCTCGCATATTCTCTCCCTCAACTTTCTCCGGTATCCCCAGGATGCGAAGATTATTGCGGCACAGCAAATGTGAATAAACGTTCGGAGGCAAGATGGCAGCCTAGACGCTCGGCCGATTGCAGCATTCTACTGAGCTCCGATGGAGTGAACAACCGGATTGATTTACTAGGCGGATTCTACATTGAAAAGTTAAATTGATATACTACGTCCTTGGTGTTGCGAAATGCAGAGCACAGAGGGCTCATAAAATACGAAGAGTGGCGGAGAGAGCCCCTTGATTGTTTGGCCGGGAGTCTTCGGAAAAGACACGCTGACACGCTGATACCTCCCGGCACCAGGAAAACACTGTATGCGAGTGATTACGACTACGCGGCTTCTCTTTGAAACTGACATTTCTTTCTCGGCATGAGATACAGTGGCAGACCCCTCGGTAGGCTCCTTGGCTGAGATAATGCGATACTGCTACAATCTTTCGAAAATCCTTCGGCATTTGGATACACTTACGCTCTGGTGGAATCCTGCTCCTTTACGCGACGTTTCCAAGGGAACAGAGTCGACACAACCAGCAGCGCTACTGAGGGCGTGTCAGCCACGGGAAACAGCGCGGCAAAACGCCGGCTCCTCGGTCTGTGGGTTTGTTTGGCGAGCAGAGCAACTTCTGCGAAGGGAAGCGCCGAGGGGAGAAAACAGAACAGTGATGCCACCAAAGAGTGCCTCAGCTGCTGCAACTAGAGCCAGGATTGCGAAGGCAGCAAGGGTGCTTCGCAAGGAAGCAGAGAGACAACAACGTGAAGGGTTAATGCACGGTGAAGATCAACTACAGGTAAAAACAGCATCAGCAAGAGCTAAAAAGCAAGTAGTTGCAACTGCATCCCCCCTTGGTACCTCAAGGCAGGAAATCTTAGCAACTCGCAGGAGGCTAAGCAGTGCAGGGGGGAGGACTGTGCTTGATTTATTGCTTAAAAAAACCCAAATCAAAGTAATCTACAGCCTGAGCCTGAGCCTGAGTTAACTGTGGAACAATTAAATACAACTCCAGAATTAGAGGAGGGGGTGTCCGGCCCCCTTATTGCCCCTGATAACTTAACGATCACAGCAGAAGCTCTAAGTATGAGAACTTCCGATATTAATAACATTACAACTGCTGAGGTCTCTAAAAATGGACTAACTGATGTGCCAACAGAAAGAGCGGGGAATGAGGAGAAGCAACTTGAGGAGGGTCGGGCAATGTCTTTCTCGGGCTCTGGGGGCAATATATTGGGTGTACAAAGTGATCAGATTAATCCTATATCAGAAGCAACGCCGCTCAGGTTAGTCACTAATCAAAATGAGCCTAGCACAACTGCACTAACCCCAGGTTTAGTGGACTCAACAGCCTCGGAGGAGGCACCAGGGATGCCAGGGACATCCATACATCTAATCTCTAAGCAAATTACAACAAGTGAGGGGGTTAATGACTTGCTTCCAAATACTGCTCCACAACAAACTGTACAGACTGGACAACAACCAGAGGGGGAAAAAGATCTCACTGAGTTTTACTCCTTTTCTGATGAAACCGGAGAGATCGGAGTAGATGTATTAGGGGAGTGGTCTGAGAGTTTTGAATCAACGGAGTGTGAGAATGAGGAATCAGAAACACATATATATTCCTCAGAAGACAGCTATGGCGAGGGGAGGCAGAAGCCTAATACTGTAAAGACTAAGCCTAAAAGTAGTGCTAGAACCGCACAGAAGAAAATAGCTAAAGGTCATCTTGAATATAATCAAGGCACAACCTCAGACATGCCAGATAACTCAGAGCTAACCCCCACCGCAGTGGAGACTATTCTACAAGCTATAGCAGCCCACAGGGAAGAGACTGCCCAGGATAGCAGAAGATCTTGTGCAGCTTTGCGCAAAATGCAAGGGGTTGTCAAAAAACTGTCTAAGACATGCACACGTATTGGTGAACGGGTAACTGAAATGGAACTAAGGGTAATGGCAGCAGAGAAGGACTCTTCCGAAAATCATGAGAAAATTAAGATTCAGGAAACAGAATTGATGGATATCAAACGGAAGCTTGAAGATTTTGAAGCTATGCAATTTGTTTCCAATGTTTTTCGGTGTCTTCAAAAATTTTGATTCTCTCGTTTTTAATGTTCATTTGTATGTATTGTACATATTATTGCATGTTTTTAAACTGACTGTATAGATAGGAAAGTTCCTTTGATGTCATATTTTTCACATTAATGCAAACTGAGTATAAGAAAAAATAAATTTGCTCGGAAATATAAAATCCTTGTCGCGCAGTACGTTTTGGCTGCGGGCACTTTTTATTCATATTGAAGTTATCCTGGTCAGCCACGTTGTTCTGTTTTCTCATGTTTAGAAAGGCCACGGCAAGTAATAATGTTTACCATGCCACTAGCTGCCACCCCAAAACTACAATCTCTGCCATCCCATTTGGTGAGATGATCAGAGCTAGGCGAAATTGTAGTGAGGAGAGCATAACTTTGTAAGAAATGTAAAGACCATCAAAAGCAACTTTAGCCAAAGGGGATATGATCAGATTTGTTTGAAAAAAGCAGATAAAAAAGTTATGCAGATTGATCGTCAAACTACACTCTCAAGGCTATGATCATGAATCATGTTTTTTTAATTAAATGAAAATATCATCTATCAAAATAAAGAAAGAAGAAAGTTTTTCACACAATCAGAAGTCTCTAGCCAATTGATTCTCTTTGGGAGTATATTTATTGTTTTTGTAATTGACACTGTTTCTAATTTGTAAAATATGGAATTGACCATATCATTCTTGATATTCTGAATATATGGGAATGTGCTGAGCTTCTTTTTGAATTTAGGATTTATTTTGGTTTTCCAAAATATCAAGGGTGCTAGGAAGGTCAGGCTTCCAGCTTGCGCTCTACTACTGAAGATTTAAACTATCTAGAACCACTAAAATACCGGCGCAGGTCTAGGGTGCCTTGACCTTTTTTTGTGTGCTTTTTTGTTTTACAATGTTGGCTTCGTTCGAGCTGGGAATGGCTACAGTATATCCCTTCTGAGAAATAGTGGCTGCTGCACTGTAAACCGAGTCTACGTGATAACTGACAGATGTGGAAGCATGAATTGAAGGTGCAGACTTTGTTACCTGTACCTATATGGAGAAAGCACCAACTAGCTCTCCTTTGTAAAAAGTTCATTATTTTCCTGTAACTGAGGTCCTTGACCCTCATTATATCAGGAATATATGAAAGATGCCTAAATATCTGGAGAAATGTGAATGGTGAATTGACCCCACATGTATGCTGCACAGAATAGTGGTAATCATTGTGCTGGGTTTATAATGTCGATTATAGAAATCCCAGCCGGCATGCACATTCTCCCTGTTTTCCACTCCAATAACTATTCACCACCTGGTGGGTGGTGAAGGTCTCAGTATTTTCTGCAATATGTGTGAAACTCCCCTATCCCTTCGTTTCCTCTGTTTTGGCCTTAACCCATGAAAAAAAGAACAGTCCGAGCCTCCACACTGAGGCTAATGCATATCACGCCTAAGATAGTCAAATTTGATCTCTTTGAGAACACTGGTAGTGAGCACTTGTAAAGTGACAGCAAAAGGATGTCCTTTCAGGTTCACAATATGTGCCCCCTGTGTGCATGCACACCAGTTCCGGCACAACAAAGATTTTACTGTTGTTTCCCTACCGCAGGGCAGCCTTTTGATGCCTGCCTCTGCTGGCTAAAGTGCCTTGGATTGCTGTGCTTTGATTTCCTGGACTTTGTCTATGCTGAAGGGGTGAGCCACTGAGAAATACAACAGCTGGGGACCACATGTTCCATAACACCCTCTGGGATCTTCCCCTGATCTCCACCTGAGCACAATAAAACCTATTTAAGCATCCTGCAGCCCTGCTGCAAGGGATGAGCACAGGCCAAGGGCAGGCCCATCCACGCTCATCAGATTCCGGAGGAGGCTGGACTGGGCCATCCCTCTAATGTTTACTATTTTAAGGTACATTTTTAGCTCTCATCACACCATGGAATTAATTTTAAACCTTTCTGCACTGGCGCTCTATTTCTTATTTGTGAGACTAATCTATTAATAGTTGTTTTATGAAATGACTAGCAGATGGCTATATTGACTCTGTACTGCGCCGTTGTATGGGTCCTAATCATCAATTGTTTTTGTGCTTTTCCACGTGGCCACATTTGTTTTAAGCCTCTGTAGCAATTGGGGGTGTACGTTCTCTTCAATGGAAGTTCTTTTTGACTATTTATTCTTTTTCTCTCCTAATCATGGGTAAAAGGAAGGCAAAAACTAAAACTAAGAAAACTAGAAAAAACTTTTTAAATGGCTTCTGGTCGAGTGTTAAGAGCTGCCTAGTTCTGATCCAAAGTTGCTACCAAGCAAAGTTCTACCAACCCTGGATCTTCCCCCTTAAGCCCCCAGCAAAGGTGCATCCCTTGCATGTTTGATTAATTAAATAATTGGCCTATATTAGTAGCACCTTCTGGGGCCACTAACAGACCCCTTGATTTAATTGTTACTGTTACACCTCACCCATTCCTTCTTGGAAATGCTTTTCCTTGTAGCAACTTGCTTCTGCCATTGCTCGAGTTGCCTGCGTACAACATTTTTAAAACTTGTTTACCAGTCACTTTAGCTGCTGCCTGGAAAGTTCTGGATTCATTTGTTAAGCCGGAGTCGAGAAAAAAGGGGGGCATTTTCCCCATGCAATTTCCCAGAAGTAATTTAGACATGCTTGCAGCCTTAACCAAATTTGACAGAAACCAAGATCTTGTTCCAGAAAGAGGGCTTTTTGTCATTTGGTGTAAATCTCTTCAGTAGCTATGGAGTTATTAGAGATTTTTTTTAATAAATATCTAGAGAAGCAGATCCATCTTAGATCCACCATGGTAGATCCGTGGATCCATGAGCCAACAGAAATGCTGTGATTGACTGGCTGCAACCTCAGAAAAAAGTTGTGGCTGCCATTTTGACAATCCGGACATGGTTCCCATGAGAGGGTAATAAAGTGTGAACAGGTATAAAGGGGTCAGGATAGTGGTAGCCTGACTCCATGGGACTGATGGCGAGGTCTGTGAGGGGCCCCTCATGGGCAAGAAAGTGCCCATAAATGTTTGTTTGGGGGGAGCAAGGATCCACAGCGGCACTCAGCATGACCCCGCTCTGCGAATCCGCAAAAGGATGCACAGATCCATATCCCAATTTTTTTTTAAATACACCCCCTCACAGACCCACTCACACACCCACACAGCTGCTCACATATGCAGCACACACCCTCTCACTTACCCACGCACCCAGTTAAACACTGACACAAACACTAAAACACCCACTTACACAGTTATACAGCCACTCACAAACCCACTCAGAGACCAAGAGAACCACACACGAATCCACTCACAGAGGCACTCACACAACCACTCACCACACACCCACGTATACATCCATACAACCACTCACACACCCGCTTAGAGATCCACACAGCCACTCACACAGCCACTCACAGACCCACACAGCCAGTCATACATGCACTGACACACTCACCACACACTCATATATACAGTAAAATCCACACAACCACTCACACACCAAGGTAACAGGGATTTTATAGTACAGAAATAGTATTAAAAAACCATAGCAATTTAATGACAAATCAATGTTTACAGGGAAGTTATAATTAGGAAATAGCATTAGAAAATGTCAAAATGCACTGAAAAAAACAAAGGTTACAGGGACCTTATAGTTAAGAAATAGAATTTAAAAAACCTTCCAAATTCACTGCAATAACCAAAGGTTACAAGGACGTTATAGGTAGGTTTAGATTTTACACACAAAAAAACATCAAAATTCAGCAGCCAAAGTTATAGTTATCTCAAGTAAATATAACTCAGGCCCTAAGGTAACTATAACTCACGCTTTCACCATGCACAATTAATTTTCTCACATGTTACATAACTCATGACATCTCATAAGACATCATTGATAATATCCCTGCAACATACAGTGAAATAATTGATGAGAAAAACGTGCATCAATGGGTACGAGTTATAGTTACGTTATGTCACAGGTTATAGTTATTTGAGATAACTGTATATGCTCATTTTCTAAAGGTCACATGGACATTTTTGTTAGGAAATGGAATAATTTGGAAAAGCCAATATATGCAAGGAAAGGTAGGAGGGGAAAGGAAAGAGGGCTGCGTATCTGGAAGCCAATAGCAGATTGGCGTAGTGGGATAGGATAGGATACATCTGAAGAACTAAAAACTAGATGGGAATTCAGGGAACTGTTTTATGTTTACTGTTATCTGATGATATATGTTTTCAAGCATGAAGTATATAGGCTGTGTATGTATTACTTTTTTCTTTTCTTTACAAATGAATAGATTGTATATTACTTTGTATTGCGCTCTGTCAAAATAATGTGCTGGGTTGTAAGAAAAATAAATAAAAAAAAAAAAAAGGAAATGGAATAAATAAACTTTAGAAATTCACTGAAAAAAACGAAGGTTACAGGGACATTACCATTAGTCTCAGGTTTCAATCACACAAAACCAGTGAAATTCAGCCATTATAGTTAGAGAGCTAACTATAACTCATGTCCCCTCATTGCACTGCTTATGACTTCACATATTACATCACTCAGGACATGGTCAGTGACATCACTGAGGGCATCACTGAGTGGGACCCCGCCAAGAGGCCTAAGGGTCAGGATGTTTCCACCCTGCCCCTTTTCTTTTTTTTTGTTGCTTTTTTTGTGGGACTCAGTGCAACCGAGTTGCAAGATGGCTGCCAACACTTAAATGTCATCAGGATTTTAGGAGGGTGTTGGGCTCCCAGATATCTATATTTTTTAAACTTAAATATCTCTGAAACTACTGAACATTTTTACACCAAATCACAAACAGCACACTTTCTGGTAAAACAGCTAGCATTCAGCCAAATTTGGTGAAAATCTGGTCAGTGGTTTGGCTGTAGTCATGTTTAAAAAATGAAAAATCCCCATAGGCATACCATGGGGGAAACGCGTTTTGTGACCCCCCTTTTTCTTGGCCTCCACTTGACGGATAACCCCAAAAACTTTTGTGAAAACATTTGTGAAGATTCGTCAAGCAGCTCCAAAACTATTGGCAAAACATTAAACACTTTTCCTATGGAAACTTTAGTCCTAACTATGACCGCCAGTAGTAATATATATATAGATATAATTCACCAATTGCCACTAACTCTGCCAAACTGACGGGTACCTTAGGTGTGCATGTGGCTTGCACAAAACAATTCCCTCCACCAGGAACCAAATCGGAGCATTCTCACGGGTAAGGAAGATGCCTTTAGTCCATCAGCATTTACAGAAATGCTTCCATTTCACTCAGAATTACACGTTTCAGCAATTCAGCCTTTTTCAAATGCTTCGAGTGAAAGTCAATATCGTGCAGATGATTATGCAATCCACTTAACTCCTCCTGCACTATGACCAGCAAGAAAGGACTGGTGAGTTTATTTCATTTGCATTATATTACCTTTATATATTAAAATGTTTGCGATATTAACATTGACTACTTTAAACTCTATTTGTATTATATTTTAGACAATATTAGTTATTTTTTTTACACTTACCATTATAAGTATAGGGACATGATATTTTTATTTTTGACACAATATTTGTGTCAAACTATATTGTTTACCTCGATATTGTGTCAGGGATCTATATTTCTTAACCATTCTAACTATCATATTTTGATTTCAGAAACCAAGCTTTTTATGGGCAAAGGGAAGTAACTCCCTAGTCACACCTGAGGCAGTCAAGCTGGTCTCTTTGAGAACCTTGTTCAGTAAACTCTAGGAAACTAGATAGCAAAAAAATGCCCCTTCAGGATGGGTTGCCTTTGAACTTTCAAATGTTGCAGATAAATACCATAGCGCTGGCATTCTAACTGGATCAGCAGAGAAATATAAGTACTGATCCACTCAGCCAGTACTTGCCTCATCTTCAACGATGGGGCACCAAGGAGGCATACACTCCCATGTAAGAAAGGAAGACAATAGTCAAAGGATGGAACGTGGGTTGCAATCTTCGCACCAGCCTAGCTTTTGCCAAGGTGGGGTTCATATTCCAGGGAATTAATAGACTACTGCTATTAAATTAACAGTGTGTCAAGATCCCACGTCATTGTAAGGAACAGAGTGAAGGATGGAATGTGGGAATTCTTCCTACAGTAGTTGGCGGTGACATTAGCAAACTAAGCAAGTAGACAAGATTGCATTTTGCCCAGTACGTGAAAGCCTTTGCCATTTGCTTATACCTTGGTGTCTTTCTTCACTTTGCTGATCCCTTTCATGGTCTATAGAGAGCAATTTGACTACTTTGCTGCAGAAACATAGGCGTCCATCTGACTTTAATTGAATTTTTTTGCAGTCTTATTTGTCTTAGATCATATTTATGCATGAAATACAGCGATAAACCACAGCAATTAAATGTTCAAGGATTTTCCCAATTGCTCTCGTTGGACACCTAGGGCCCAATTCACAAAGGACCTCCGCACTCGTGGTAAAAGCCCTGCAGTCCTGTCGAGGGGCCGACATTCGTGGTGGACCGCTGTAATGAGAAACTGCAATGCAGAGGCCCCGCCACGAGTGTGGAGGCCCTTTATGAATAGAGTCCTCTGTTTAGTTTCAGTCCTGCCTCTCCTGTAAACACCCATTACACAGAATTAACTAGAACCACAGATCATTAAAAGATATTCTACGCTTGCCCATCCTCTCTAAGAAACACATCGATATGCTGTACTGAGTGCAAAATCAGGCAGCCAGACTGGGACTGAACTTGATGATTGGTGGCAACATAAAATCCAAAGTGCAATCCAAAATCAAAAGCAGGGTCTGCTGCTACATAAGTCTATCATTTTCTACCACATGTTTTCTATTTTGTAGCCATATATTAAAAAAGTGTTATTGTTTCCTGATTCAATAATCTCTATGTATTGCCTTCAGAAGGATGAAAGGCAGCGTTGACCTCACCACAATTCGAACCTTTGATGTTCGTTTACATAGAGATTTTACCAGTCCAGCCTCAATTCACTTATTGGCATATAGTCGATTACATTATGGGGTCAGGATAACTGCATAAAATGACCCTCTCCAATGGTCAGCTAGAGATCTACAATAAGAAAAAGAGAAATGCACCATGCTAATCAAGGATCACATGGAGAAATGTTGGTGCATGCTCTCAGAATAGAAGGTCCAAAGTGAAGATGTTCTAAATCCAGGCTTGAGCTCAGAATCCCTTTACTAGCTTTACACAAAACTTTTGAAAACTGAAAGCCTGATTAGATTTTGGCTGACAGGTTAGCCCATCACAAATGTGACGGATATCTATTTTACAATGACAAGTGCATTATGTCCAATGGCGCTCATAATACAGGGAACAGGATATTTGTCACCTTTCTGATGGAGTAACCTCGCTGCGGAACTCTTAATCATGCCCTGAGTTATTTGAAAAATAACTCAAGCAAAGAAGTTGGCACAAGACTCATAGATTACAGAGTAGAAGGGAATCTCAATAACCTTGTTCATCAGCACAGATAACAAAAATCCTCTTGTGAGGGAACAGAGCAGATAATGCATCCACTCAAGTAAAAAAAAGTCCAGTTTTTACTGATATGACCCTCGCACACAGCACATTTTATTCGACTGAAGCCAACAATAAGTGGGAATGATATGACCCTCGCACATAGCGCATTTTATTGGACTGAAGCGAACCAAAAGTAGGAGGGATATTTGCGATTTCATCCTAGCTGGACCTAAACTGGAGTGAGGAGATGGAATGAAGCCAATGGGGATGAATTCATTGACTGGACAAAGTAGCTCCATCCTGTTTTAGACAGGACTGCAACTGCCCATCCTACTCAGTTATCCTAATTACACTCTCCTAATTGCTAGCTCGCCATCATTTAACCTACACCCTTAGTTCACATCAACAAAGAATTTGCCACCCTATGAGAAACTTGTATGCGTTACTCAATTGAGCCCTATGCCAACACCAAACCTGCAGGTCACACAAGATGTAGGCAGCAAGAGCTTACCCTGCAAGCTTGTATGCGGTAGCTTCCACGCAAATTACTAGGAAAGAAGGCCAAGTCAGGTTTGACCTGCCATACAAAACATAGTAACTGCATTCAAACAGCTTTTGCAACTTGAATGCACCTTGTATGTACCAACTCTCCAAAGGTAACGATTACACCGACCGACCCAGTCTTTTGGACAGACCACTCTATTATAAAATTTGTTATAAAAGGTTCTAAGGCCCCGGCAATTCGCTCGGCCAGGCTAAAAAAGAGAAGGCCATGGAACATAATCACCATATCTGCCTTTGCCACAAATTTTTCCCCTCCTACCATCTCCCAATGCACTAACCCTAGCCTAGCCGCCATGAAACTCGAATCGGCCATCACTCTTGCATTAGATAACATAGCACCCATGCGTGAATCCAAACCTCCGAAAAACAATTCACCCTGGTTCACGCCAGAGTTGAAGCAGATAAAACACTCCACCAGGATGGCAGAACGGAAATGGCGACACACAAAAAGTGTCCAAGACAGGGAAATATATAAAACTGCACACCGGCAGTATATGAAGGACATTGCAGAGGCAACAAAAGTCTATCTAGGCAACAGGATCACCCTAGCAGCCAACTCACAAAGAGAACTCTTTAACATTGTTAAGGAATTCACAAATCCACCAGGAACGCAGCAGGCGCCCCCCGATACTAAGGACTGGGTGGAATCTGTAGCCTCCTACTTTCATGAGAAAGTCAATGACATTCACAAACGTGTTCCCCTGCCAACGATAAAAGATGAAACCACCACCCCACACGTCAATGGGCAAAACATCCCCAATAATCCTTCTGCCACGCTACAACAGTTCTCACCCTTGTTAGAAAGCGAGGTGAACCAAATCCTGTTGAAAATGAAATGTGGAGCCCCGGGAGATCCTGCCTCTCCACAAGTCATATCTAAAATCTCCACAGTTCTGATCCCCATCCTAACCAACATTTTTAATCAATCGATACAGCACTGTGTCGTCCCTAAGCACTGGAAGGAGGCAGTAATTAGGCCTATTCTAAAGAAACCCACGGCTGACCCAAATCAACTTGTAAACTACCGACCAATTTCACTCTTACCACTCTTTGGAAAAGTCATGGAGGCTCTAATCAATAAGCAGCTCATCGCCCACTTGGAGTCCAACAAACTCCTCGACCCATCCCAATCCGGCTTCAGGGCGTTTCACAGCACTGAAACGGCCCTGCTTGAGGTCGTGGACAATATAAGACTGTCTTTGGACTCTAAACAATCAGCTATATTGATTCTGCTAGACCTGTCTGCGGCCTTCGACACCATCTCGCATCGCGTTCTGTTAGAGCACCTTGCAGAGGTTGGTGTCGAAGGTGCCGCACTCCAATGGCTGACAAGCTACCTTGGCAACAGACGGTCCAGGGTCCAATTAGGCTCCCACTCTTCCATTTTCTATGAAAATGACAAGGGCGTCCCACAGGGATCCATTTTGAGCCCGAACCTTTTTAACATTTACGTTTCCCCCTTGGCAAAGATCATCAGAGAATACGGTTTTGGAACCGTATCCTATGCTGACGATACCCAAATCCTCGTCACTATCAACCAAAACCCTGATGACATAAAAAGAAAATTCAAAAACTGTATGATCAGTATACAAGAATGGATGACCAGAAACTACCTTATGATGAACGCTGGACAGACTGAGGTCATGCTTTTCGGCAAAGCCGACCAAATCTGGTCATCAGACTGGTGGCCAGTCTCCCTTGGATCCTGCCCAGTCCCCAAGCCCTTTGTCAGGAATCTTGGAGTAACAATAGACGATAAGCTGACCATGTCCAAACACATCAGGAAAACTGTGGGAAATAGCTACGGCCAGATGCCCAGTCTGAGGAAGATCTTTAAATGGATCCCACTCTCAGCACGTATGCCCCTAATCCAGGGACTCATTCTTAACAGGATGGACTATGGAAATGCCCTTTTTTCAGCCATCTACTTAACACTACTGAATCGACTACAAGTCCTCCAAAACACTGCTGCTAGGCTAGTACTAGATCTACCCCCACGCACCCCATCAGCAGCTTGCCTCAAGACTCTGCACTGGCTGCCCATACAAACGCGCATAAAATTCAAATTATGCTGTCTAGTCCACAAAGCGGTAAATGGCTATCTCGAACATAAGCTCAAGGCCCACGCCCCAGGCAGGACACTACGCTCTTCTAGCAAAGCCCTTCTCTTTGTACCCAGAGTTCGAACAGTCAGAAATGGAGATAGAGCTTTCAGCAAAACTGCCCCAGAAGCTTGGAACTCCCTCCCCATTCAGCTGAGGTTAGAGCCCGACCATATGAAATTTCGAAAACAGCTAAAAACCTGGCTCTTCTAGCCAGCTGAGCCCTCCTACTCCTGGATCAGTTGGTCATGAGGATCCTCTGCCTGCTAGCGCTCTGAGACCTTCGGGTGATTTATGCACGATACAAATGAAATAAAATGGAAATGGAAATGAAAATGAAGTAACCTCACATTTTTGAAGTATGGTCCATGCGTTTACTTCAATGTAAACGAATCAGGTGTATCTGATTCTGGTCAATATTACCACTTATCATTTCAGTCCTTCTCATGTCTTTCATTGATTACATTATGTTTGGTTCATGTTCTTTATTTTGTCTATACATGGCATTTGTAAAGCATACAATATTTGTGGTTGGTTTTCTTTAGAGGAGATCGCCTTTCCCCCGCCAGTGCTTTTTGATTGACCATTTTATAAGCCCTCTCCAGTACAATGTCCTCTTTTCCTTCCATTACCTTTCTTTTTTGCCCGTTGATTTAAAAAGTGCTTGGCCACACACACCACATCACAGTCTTTATTCTGAAACATGTAGTCTGCCTCCACCACGCCTTGCCATGCATTGAAGAATCAAGCAGAGAGGTTTCAAGTTGAAATTCGATGGAACATTCCTTATTACTCTCCACTAACATAAAGAGGTTTGGTACATCCGAAACAGAGTACCAAAATAAATAAAGGTTCATCAACTCCTAGCTCTAAGTCAGGCTACACCCCTACTGCGCTATGCCAGTTGACACATTCTAATACATTTAAGAAATGATTTCTTTAAAACACATCAATAATTTAGACATACGTTAATTTTGTTTGCCATTTCTTCTGATTGTTAATTAATAAACACCATAGTTAATGCCCCAAAATATAAACCTATAATTATTTTACAGGACTCACGTAAATGTAACTTGTTGACTTGTATAACATCGAAAGCAGTTTCACTTATAGTCAACATATCTCTAGAAAAAATGTGCTACTAATTTTAAAACAAACTGATATAAAATCGAATTGCGACCTACTTTGTGTTCAAGTTGATCTCAAGTGTTTTAAGATTACTTGCCTGTACAGTGATTCTAATAAGTGTGCAAAATGTTCAATGCGGCAACATGGGGTTTCAAAAAGGCAGGTACAGCCCAGTGGAGTCTGTCGAGTCCATACATTTATAAACACTTCCATGTCTATTGAGGTAGGTTTTGATTCTAATAATACCTATTGGGTCATCTTCCGGGAAAAGGGAAATGTTGTGGGAAAGATACGATGTTCACCAAAGAGTTATAGTATAGAAATGTATATTAACCCTGCCTCTCGCCGCTGGACCGTTAGAGTTCCTTACAATACCGTTAGGAGGTAAGAGTTATGCGTCGTTTTGAAACTCGACACTCGACTATGCTACTTAACTGAGATCAAGCTATGAGCTGATTTCATGTGATGGGATTAATTAATATTATATATCTCTGTCATTATCCATTAGGAACCTAAAAGGAAGGAACTTCCCCACATCAGGAGGACTTTCCGACACAGAGGGTATATTCATAGCCACCAAGGTAGGCCGATATCTTGAATCCTTGGAATCACTTTAACCACCACAGCAGTTGCTGGGAAGGATAGTAATTTATAACATACTTAATTTTTGTCTATATCCAGCTAATCATTAGTTTATCGGTAGCACAGATGGCGAGGAGGCTATGCCCGTTTCATCTTTCATAATCAGGTACAGGTTTTTACAATAATTTGTCAAATATTTCACGGGAACACTAATACGTTATTTTACCCTCCCCTTCTTTTCAAATTCATAGACCCGGTTCTATTTTAAACAGAAACCCCAGATCTATATGTAACCTGGTGTAAATGTCGGACACCAAGCAATGGTAACTATATATTTAAATTCCTTCTGTCACCTAGCAATTATCTCTGGATACGTGAAGATTGGGACATTATTATTACAATAAAGGAAAATTCCCGCCCAATATTTCTATCACGTCATGATATAGGACTCCAGAAAATAAATGAAGATAATCAGTTATACCTCCGTTATATCTCTTATCTACAAATAAGGAGTATGTGTAACTTATTACATAAAATAGATATGAAGGACTCCAGAAAATAAATGAAGATAATCAGTTATACCTCCATTATATCTCATATCTACAAATAAGAAGTATGTGTAACTTATTACATAAAATAGATATGAAGGGCCCCTGTTTAATATTGGCAATGACTGTCCATTAATAACTTGGAAAACCTAACTATCACATGCCTTCCACAGTTCTGAGACCCGATATGCTGTCCACAATTTGGATATTTTTAATCAGAAGATAATTGTGAAGAAAGAAAGAATTTGAGCCATCCATGCTCCTACCTTAAACATATCGTTCTTGTCTGTGAGTATATGGATAGAACCTTTTCTTCCCACCCTGTCCAGAAGCCCAGAGAAGCATCTCCTTCTTTTCCCTTCCCATCCTCATTTATTGTCTCTATTTTGAGTTGTATAAGGAATTGAAATAAAATGTTGTAATTGGTTTATTACTGGAACTTTTCCTTCAGACTTTTCCTTCCACCCTGTCTAGAAGCCCTGAGAATTATCACCTTCCTTTCCCTTCCTATCCTCATTTATTGTCTCTATTTTGAGATGTACAAGGAATTGAAGTAAAAGGTTGCACTTGGTTTATTATTGAACTTGTTTCTAAAGATAAGAGGTCTATATGAAGCTACCTGTTGATATATATATATTTTTAAGATTGTATTAGTTTTTTAATAACTGTATGTACCTGTTCTTATTTTTGTATTTAAAAAAAAAATAATGTTATAGAAAACACGTGGCTCCTCCAGAAGAAGGCGCTGGTCGCCGAAACGCGCGTCGAGAATTATTGTGCCACTTCTTATATATGATTTTTTTATGATAAGTCAAAAATTGGGTGTTGTATTCAATTGTTTTTAATGTACGGTGATTAATTGATTTGTGTATGATTTCTTTATGTATATGAAATTAATGTCTCTTTTAATATAAATGTTAATAAATATCAGAATCTGAATCACAGGTAGCTCTCTTTCCTTTAATATTTACTTTTTTTATATAAAGTTGAAGTTATGATTGCCTAGGTTGTTTCTTGTCGATTGTTTATTTATCCCTGACCTAGGAATCACAAAACTCTATGTATTCAGGGGGTCCTTGATAACTATACGTCATATTTATTGTTAAGCTACAAGTATCAGCTGGTATCCCTTTCCAGGCTAGCAGGCAACTGCCCCACCAGGCAAAGAGAAAGAACACAACAGTAATGAAGAATCCAAAAGGAATGTACAAGTTAACGAAACAGTGCCAAGAATGTAATACAAAAGAAAACAAGATACAACATATCCTCTTTCCTTCAGTTATTGACATTTCTTTTGTAAAGAGCCACTCTTCTACGATTCCAATGTTCACCATTACTCAAAATCACATATCTATCATGGACAGATTTAACCTTGAATGGCCCCTAAACTTTGTCAAACCACCAGTAATCCGTCCAGGTTTCACTTTGACCCAATCGTTCACCCTGATTTTCTGTGTGGCAGGATGTACCACCTCCACAGCCTTATTCTCACTACCAGGATTCCCCAAACCAATACACTCTTTCATCCAAGCTGGAATTAACTTCGTACCAGCAGCACGACCCCTCATCACAGAAAATGGAATCATACCAGAAGAATAATTCTCAGTCGTGCGATATGCCCAGACTAATTCATCCACCATGCATTTCACTGAACAACCACATGTGTAAGCTAATGTGCCATATGCCTGTAAGACAAATTACAGTTGAGAATTCGGGGAAAATAAACTTGGGAGAGGGTTGTACTAAACACTAAAGAAAACAAAGCACATGTTGTGTCATCTTATTGACCTAAAAATGTACAGCCGTGAATTGGTTGAGAGAAATTCGTGAAATAAATAAATCAGGGCGATATGCGATGTGGAATCAGAGGCATGTCTATTAAGAGTGCAGGATCTACGTAGAGTAGTGAGACAGACCAATTTGAGCGTACAAAAAACTGATGGATGGAATGCTTGAATTAATCTCAGCCATGGGTAATTACTCGGACTGGATCGCAGTCCATCATTTTTTTGCTCACCATGCTGCCTCAGTTTGGACCCTGCCGTATGGAAATAAGTTTTGACCCTACTCAAAAGGGAACAGTCTAGCCCAAACTGCCAGGCTACGTCCTCCCTGAACCGGAAGACAAGCAATCCAGAACTGGTTTTACCCTTACTAGGGTTCATCTGCCGGGTGTTGCGTAGTTCCAGTGGTACAGTGTGCACAGGACCCACATCTGGGCATACCCATCCCACTTAGGAGGTCACATTGAAGTATACAAAAAAGTGGTAGATGGAAAGCATGAAATAATCTCGGTCACTGGTAATTACTCGGGCCGCATTATAGTCCATTGGTATTTGTCGCACCATACCACATCAGTCTGGACCCAGACATATGCAAATCAGTCTTGACCCCAGACATATGCAAATCAGTCTTGACCATGCTCCAAGGGAACAGTCCAGCCCAAACTGGAACACAAGCAACCCTTGACTTCGTTGGCCCGTGTTCCAAAGGCACGGTGTGCATGGGACACTCGTCTGGGTATACCCGTCCCACTTAGGGCGTTACACTGACGTATACAAAAAGTGATGGATGGAATGCATGGAATAATTACACACAGCAAAATAGAGGGAGTCTCCTTTGGACCCCTTCCTATTTGTTAGTGCAAAAATAAGCTTATTGAGGTGTAAGCAGTGGGTCAGGGTACCACAGCTGTCTCTCAAACAAACCTAGAAAACATAAACTTTTCCTTTTAAATGCAGTCCCGTTTCCTTTAAGGACAATGAGCTGCATTGAAATTAAACATTACTTTATGTAAATGCAATCACAGATATGGTGGTCTGCTGACTTCAGCAGGCCGCCATTCCTATGATGGCACTAAATTGTAGTAGGTCACAATTTGCAATGTACCTCATGAATATTGATTTTTGAGTTTATATTGTATTCCATCCTGCTTCTGTGGTGTATAATCAGGGATTTTTAACATCCTAATTTCCTGGCCACAATGAATTTGCCCACAGGGGCATCAAATACAAAATGCTACTGTTCTTGAATTACTATTAGTATGACATTTCATGGAGTAAGTGAATTATTAATTTTGGAACACCTTTATAATTTTAGAAAATACCCACCAAGTATAGTTAGGGGTTGCTTGAGAAGATGCATGTACAAAATGATTTTCCAGGTTGTCTTCCAGGCATCCAGAGAGAATTCCTATTTGAAATGGCCAGATAAAAGGATATTCTGCTTACTTCTAATAACTTTAGATATCAGGTTTGAAACTGGACCTTACTGGCTTTCTTAGGTTTACTGTTCAATAATTCTTGGCAAGGACAAAAAATTACTATTTTCATAGAGCTTACAGCAAACTGCTCAGTGATGCAATTTGAGATTTCGATCTCTGCAAAAATGTTTAGTTTAAGTTTGCACATAGTGCATAGGTGTGTTTGCTCACCACAGAGTCATATTTAACACAAAGTTTCACTACTTTTTTTTTTATATTACTCTTTATTAGTTTTCAAGAAATGATCTTAGCCACATACATATGTCGGACTTATTACCGGTACAGTCATTGAAAGAAGGTGTTGAACTTGGCCCTTTTTTGCAGAGTCATCCCTGAACTTTTTGCCTTCCTCCTGTATTTTCTCTGATCTGTTTTTGTTGTTTTTTTTTACTCTGGGCGCTTTATCACTGCTGATCAGTGCTAAAGTGCATATGCTCTCCCTATGGTAAATTGACGTAAGGATTAGTGACTCCATGATTGGTTGATTTGGTTTACTGGTCAGATCCTAGGACAGTGCACTGAGTGTGCCCAGGGCTTGTAAACCAAATGCTGCTGGTGGGCTTTCAGCACTAGTTGTACCACCCACAGAAGCAGCCTGTAAAAGTGTGTCTCAGGTCCGCCATTGCAGAGCCTGTGTGCAGTCTGGTACTACCATGCTGACTGGGCAAGTGCACCCACTTGCCAGTCCCTAAACCTTCCTGTTTCTTCATATCAGACACCCCTATGGTAAGCCGAAGGGCATGGTGCATTGTAGGTAAAGGGGAGGACATGTCCTGATGTGTGTGGCATGTCCTTATAGTGAATTACAACCATTTTTAGGTCTCGCTGAAAGCGATCCCATTAGGGATGCTTTGGAAAGATTAAAGTAGGGGCTTCCAAAAGTGCACCCAAAGGCGGATTGCCTACAGTGCATGTGAGCGGGGCACGTGCACATAGCACGCCATTTGAGCATGTGAGCCTCAGCATCAGACTTCAAAGGAATCAGCTCCCCCGCCCCTGCATCAGACTTCAAAGGAATCCGCCCCCCCCCCATCACGCAATGCCAAGAGCTTGATTGGGGATACCGTGAACCTTGTGCATGATGTTTTGTACGACTTTGTTTTAATACATTTTGGGAAGCTTGCCTCTATTTTCGTGAAGCTTATGCCCAATGTTTTTTGCACAGCTTTGTTTCTATACATTTTCTGAAGGTTGCCACTGTTTTTGTGAAGAGCTCGGTTCTGTCGCAGAGCTCTCTCCCTGCAGCTTGCAGACATACTGCCAGTTGCACCCTCACTGCCCGCCCTACTCCTATTCCCTTTTCCTCTCCCAGCAGCATATTATTTGACCTTCTGATAGCGCCCCTGCTCCTCCATGACCCCCAATGCTCCGGGTCTCTGAAGGCCATAGTTGGCGAGTATGATCTGTGCCAACAGCCCCCACAGGTACTATTACTGCAGACAGAGTTTTGTGTTTGTTTCACACTGCATAACGGCTTCCCTGACAATGCTTTGTGAGTGACTCCTGCTTCCTGCACTCGGCAGATAATTACTGTGCACGTTCGGGGCTCATCAGGAGGCACAGTGATTACAGCTGCCTTGAAAGTTTCCAGAGGCCTCAGAAGCAGACCTGCTGGCTGAGACACTCTTGGTTTCTCTGCAAGTCTGTTTCATTTTTGCAACATTTCATCTGTCAGCCTATTAATTTGTAAATGCATGAAAACAAGGGGAAAGGTAGGATTCTTCTTGTTTTCAATGCTATGACCGGCTCTACCCCTCCCCCTCCTCCAATGTCCGGCTCATGGAAGAATCTTGCCTTCCCCCAGTCTTCATGTATTTACAGAAATGTTGCAAAAATTAAACAGACTCGCTGACTAACCAAGAGGGTCTCAGCCAGCAGGTCTGCTTTTGATGCCTTTCTCTCCCACAGGATTTTCTCCCACCCGTCTCTTTCTCACTTTTTATCCCCTACGACCACTCGCATTTCCAATATTCCCACTGTCTCTGCTTAGTTTCACAACCACCTCCCATCTCCCCACCCACCTCGCCTTAGGCTGTTTCTAGGTAGTTAGACGAGGTGTTTGTAAACAAGTCCGAGTTTCCTCCACCTTACTAAAGCAAAACAAAAACCCCAACACTCATTGCAGCACCACAATAGCAATACAGGGGAATAATTTAAAATGGTGTTTGCCGGACTGCTTTTTATCAAAAGACATCTACAAATGCCATATACCAAGCAATAGGGCGGTTTATAAATGGGCTTTTTAAACTAACATTTTTTATGCATTTGCTTTTTGTAGGGTGCATTTTTTTCTTACAGCCCTACCCTTCATTGGCTTTTTTCTCGCTTCACACTGGCTAGGTTAACTTGGTAAAACATAATCTACAATAGATAGCCATTGCACTCTAGGCCACACTGCACGCCTCACCTTCACCCCTTATGTCCTTTTGCTCAAACTGCGTAACCATTCAACTCCATCTATTTCTAAAACCCCCTTCTGTTGTCCCTCCTCCAGTTCATAACCTACTAAGCACTTTAAATGTCAGCCGCACGCATGTAACTTGCAGATATATATATATAATAACTGCATACAATCAGCGCTTTGGTTGTGGAAAGCTCTATTGTATGGGTAAGGGTAACACAAAACAGACAACACAAAAGAAACATAATGGTTCTGAAGAGGTGCAGCCAGTTTACTTGTTCAGTATACCTGAGGCACCTCACCCTATCTGTCTGTGCCTCAAGCTCCTCACCCTTTCTGTACACACCTCTAGCTTCTAACCCACCGGTCTATATGCCTCAGGCTCCTCACCCTATGTATATATTCCGAATCCCTCCTTATCCTCTCTTTGAATAACCTGGCTGTGCTCGAGCTCCTCACCTCTCGGCATATACCTCAAGTGCTTCATCACCCTGTGTACATGCCTATAGTTCCAGATCACCCTGTGTATATATTCTTCAAACTAACCCTTATTGTATAAACCAGCTGTAGCTGCCTGAAGCTCCTCACCCTGTATATATGCCTCGAGTAATTATGGGCGAAATTAGCGAAATCGCAGTACGCAAATTCGTGCAAATACGTACTCGCGTTCCGCAAAATTCGCGAATCTGTGCGAATTTGCAGGGTTTTTTTGCATGTTCGCGGGGCAATTTGCGTGTTCGCAGGCCTCTTGCAGCCCACCGACCGCGAAGTTACCCATGCGGTCATACATGGGCGTGGCCATCTTGTTCGCGTTGCGTATTTCTGTTTCCGGGAGCTAGTTGCATGCTCGCGTTGTGTGCGGGCGCGATTACGTGGTCGTGTGCGTTTTTGCGTGCTCACGGGGGAAATATCGCGCAAACTTACCCACGCGGTCCTCAATGGGCGCGGCCATCTTGTTTTTCATTCATTGCTATGGTTCTGGGCATGCTTTTTCAATCCTCCCCTAATCTTTGCAAACCTTTGTTTCTTTGAACTTTTTTGGGATCTTTTTTACTCATTATCTATCCCTCTCTTTTTCTACATCTATATTTTGTCTTTTTTTCTACTTTTGTTTACTTTAAACTGCTTTTCTTAACTCTTTTCTTTTATTTAGTTTTTCCCTATTCTTTCCTATTTTTTATTTAACTTTCCTGTCCAGGACCATGGCAAAGGGAGCCGGGAAGAGCAAGGGGAAGGGTCCCGCACCCCGTAGCCGGCTCCCTTGCGGGTGAATAAGGATGTAGTGGCTAGGGAGATTTTCAGCACGGTGGGGGTGGCTGCATTTATTTTATGTTCAGCACCACCTCCCGAAGACCTTGGCAGCAAGGGGCAGGCCCGGTGCAGGGTATGGCCTCCGGGAGCGTCGCCAGCTGCGGGATAAGGTGTGCCGGGCCATGCGTAGGTAGTCAGAGGTCTGGCACACCTATGACCAAGCGACGCACCGGTGGGCAGACGTCCTTGATCGGGATCAGGACCTGCTCCAACTGCTAGGCGTGAAGATCCCTGGCCTTGGTGACTAGCTATTTAATAACTACTTTGTTTTCTTCTGCTCTGTGTTATATTGCTAATATATGTGTTTCCCGAAGAGCAAGAATGCTGCTGATTCGATTACATTGCAGGTAAATTAATGTTTAAATAGCTTCTGTGATTGCAGGTGCTCGCCTGCTAAGTGGCATAGCTACTATGCTTACTTGTGTGCAACTTTGTGCTCATTTTAGCAGAACTCCGAATGCTAGAGAGACTAGAGACTCAAGTTTAGTCCTTCCTTTGTACTCCTGCTGGCACTAAGAAGAGATAGTGGTGGATTGATAGGTTGAGTATATTATGACTTGGTATTTAGTAGTAGGACATTTTTAGTGGTCTGCAATCATGATGACGGATTGTGTCTGTCACGTTGCGTGCTGCTGAGTGCTGGCAGTCGTAGTAGAACCTTTTTATTGTTGGTTTAGTTAGTGATTTACATAACTTTCCAAGTAGACGGTCTGCGAATCAAGCAATACTGTACTATCTATCCTAGTTGACCAGATCAGATAGGTCGATCAATACATGTAGTGCAAGTATTGGTAATTTGTTACCCCGAGATAATTTTAGATTGTGGTCAAAGAAATCAAATATTTCAAAAAAACAATCATCCATGTTTGTGTTTATTTCATGATCATCAGCACCTCCCAGGGGCAAGAAGACTACACCCCAGACTCCGGCGGAACAAAGTGGGCAGGAATGGTCCTCTGCAGGCTCTTCTGCTGACCCCAGTAAGTTGTTTTGTTGTTAATATAATTATACTTCCCGAACTTTTACATCTCCTATTCATTCCAAACTGTTTCCTAATTCTATTTTTTACTAAATAGTCTTTGATCTTCTTGTGGACTGTTTCTACATTCTTATCCTGCCTCTCACTCTCTGTGCTACTACTATTTACTATTATTATGAGTCGGTCTGTGTAGGTAGCTAAGCTTGCCACAGTCGGCAAACAGTGTTAAAAAAAACTCTGATGCAGCAATAGCTCTAGAGGCACTGAGTGCAGTCCTCTGGGTTGCCCTTGCTGTCTATTCCAGTCTGCTTAATGTTAGTGCTTTGACAATTTCCAAGAACAAAATGTCAATGTCCACCAGGAATAAGCTAGTAGTTTGCTTTTTGATTTGATACTAGCACATATCATACCACTAGTGTTTCAGGGACTATTCTGCACATACAGAAGTATGAACAAGAGAAATAGGACATTGTTGATGATAGGTGCAGTTCAACTTTCCACATACCTCAGTCAGAAGTAACTGTGCGGGACTCGGGAGCCCTCACCTTGTTGGAACTTCAAGGCCTCCTGGTGATGATGAGGAGTAGGTGGTTCTGTACATAATTAGAAAAATGTTGCACATTAAAAAGCAAGCATTCATCAGTTGTGCCAAAAAGTCCCAATAATTAAAAATTGTTTATGTATTAACATTTTCTCTTCCATTACGAGTCAAAATAGGGGGTGGTATATGGCATCTAAAAATATGACATGTTTTTTCTAGGTGTCACAACATTGGATGCAGCACTTCCCACCACCAGTGCAGCACTTCCCACCACTATTGCCAGGGCCAGCAGCGCGGAGGGGTCTACTCAAGAGGCGGATGTGGCGGCGCCACAAGTGCCACCAGAAGGAGCTGAGGGGGATGGCTCAGCAGCGGCGGATGGTGGTAAGTTATTAAACTCCTTACTTATTGACATTTTAGAGTAGGCTCGCAAAGGAGTGTATGATGTACTGTACAGTAGACAGTACACTAGTACAAGTACACTGTACTGTTAAGAACAGTTACTAATTTAAAACTACATTTTTGCCAATCACGGAGAAGACAGTCACCCTTGACTTAGCAATAGCATTAGCGGCTGTAGTTCTCGAGTAAGCAATGGCCCCCTATATTTGACTTCAACTCATCTGGGAAACTCTTATCATGAAGCCAAGTCATATCAGATGAACTTGAGGGATGTGTTGAACGAAAAGGGAAAGAACTTAGGGTGAAAGGAAGGACGAGTGAGTCGTAACATTTATGACTGTAAAGAATAATACGTGTTTTTGAATGCAGGCAGAGGTGGCTGATAGGAAGGAATCAGATGCATAGCTGCTTGAAGCAAGGATGGTTGGAGGAGAAAGAAAAGATGACTGACTGTGTGGGTGAGTCAGAAAATGCATGTGTGGTGTGCATTGCAATATATCATTTGGGTGAAACTCAAATGCAAGTCAAGACGGTGGTTTACCAAATAAAATGAAAAGGGTGTTGAGAAAAAGTAAAGTTGGTACAGTTGAGACATTAAGAAGAATGATAGACGTTTACTTTGGAAGCCTGGATGGTATCTTCTTCCTCATAGATAGCAGGGGTGTATGTAGAGCAGATGCTCAGTGGATGAAGAGTGTTACTTTGAACAGCATGTCCGTGCCAGAGTAGCAAAGCAGAGGAAATCCAAATACTAGAAGTTGTGATTGTTCAGAAATACTCCCTTTACTAACAGTACAGTAGTTTACTTTGCAAGCACAGCATATATTGTGTATGCATTGTGTAGTTGACAATTATATCAAGTCAAGTCCCTTCCTCCGGCAATTATGGTTACCACACTCACTCCCTATGTTAATAATTTTCTTTCAGCTATGTCAATCATGGGTGGACTATCGCTTTTGTTCACTCAATCTATCACAACAAAGCACCTAAAGTCATCCATCATATAAGCAAAGATCATGTGATCGGCTGGATACATGATCAGAAATGAATAATCTTCATTTTCCTTTTGTAGTACTGAAGGCCCGGGGGGGAGGGGGTGTGTAATGGCTGGATTTTCTGTTTAGATGGGATCAGCCCCCAGGGGCCCCTATGACCCAGCCAAAACGTACTCAACCTCCCTTCTTAGATCGTATTCACAATAAGTAGATATACAGATAAATATACAAGTTGCACCTAAGAATGGGGAATGACTATATACATATACAGACTTTCTACAATATCTTATTCACATCAGTTGGCCTCGCGGTCACCCCGACCCAGACCGTTCTACCCTAGGGCAGATCTGACACACAATCTGGTGCGCCTACACACGGGCCTGCAGAACCCAATGCTCCCTTTTCCAAACCGTTCGCGATCCTGCGAAACCTACACACTAGTTCAACCACCTAGTGCTCTCATTAGCTCAAGCCACAATCCTGTGGGTATAAACACTGGTTTGACACCCCAGTGCTCTCATTAACGCCGCATGTCAAACGACGACCACATTCCTATGAACACCTATACATATATATATATATTGGGATATTATCTCCGCGGTCTACTCGGAATGAAACTACAATAATAACTTTAGATATGGGTCCAGATTGTATAGTGTACTCGCTGCTTTTGGCATCAGGGGTTCACTCACTCCCTATTTGTGTGATCACCACTTACCTGATTGGGATTACTCGTCCATTCATGCGCCTAGCTTTCACCTAGGAGTATCGTTTACCAAGATTGAACATAAGCACCAGGCACACGGTAATTCTATATGAATTAGGGTATTTATTAACAATAAACATGAATCACATTACTATGCAATAATACATTTGCAAAGGGAATAAAAGATAAAGGTTAGGGTGCACATACTATAAGGATCGGTTGGACTTCACCTGGTTAATGGGAAATCGGGAATCGGCAGTCATCTAGGCTCCTGTCTCGTCTCTGGGTCCTGGCTCGCCTTGCAGTCACCCTCAGCCGTCACAAGTACACGTCTGCACTGCTAGGCTCAAACTCGTCTGCTCTCCCTCAGGACCTCGGAACCTTGCTGTTAATTAGCTACCGTCTCTCTCTCTCTCTGCATTAGTGCGCTCTGCGCCACTTCTCGTTCAGTCTATCTTCAGAGAGTTTCGGTCTTAAATCTTTCTCCGACTTCAAAGATGGCGACTCGTCCACCATGAAAGTGAATAATGGCAGAGATGCTAACGGCTAGATGCCGCCTACGGACTGACTGACTGAAAGACTAACACCTTCGCTAATATCAAAGCCCGTTCCTTCATGGAAATTCACGGCCAGTAACCTGCCGCCCACCAAATTCTTGTACCTCCCCGTACCAAGGACACTTTCCCAGCCGGCCGGCCTGAAGTTGTGTCTTCGGAGTGGAGAAAAATACATTCCTTCGATAAGGGTCAGCCTGAACCGGTTCTCTCCAAGCGAACAACAGCTTAAAACTAAAACATCACACTTGACCTAGAAAGCCTTCTCGAGCTACCAGACAGAAAGCAAAATGGAGTCTGTCTCGTTTAAAGCCTACGGAGCCCATAATATGCATAGCTCCATGAAAAACAGATCGGCATGTTAGCAAATGAGTGAATCATGACTAATACTTACATATCTAACTCCTCACTTAAATTCATAAGCCCTACTCTAAGGGAAATGACACGCAAATGCCTTTATATATGTATGACAGGATCCCTGTCTATCGGCCTAATCCCTATGCTATGGGGGTGATAGGCTGGAGTCACTCTCCATCATTCTCCTTCTCCAGAGAGCTAGCAAAAAGACAGCCATAACATTACACCCCTTGACTCCAGTCTATTATCCACCAACTAAATGGAACTAACGTCAGTAGACGAATAATATGAAACAAAACTAACTGATCTACGAGTCTTAGTAAATCTAAAAAATTGTAACAGGGAAGGGATACACTGAATAAAGCAGCAAATTGCTATAAGGATACAGACAGCAACAATAACCCCTCCCAAAATTTGTCGTAAAAAATGCATGTCAGGGAGCCAGTTAAAAAGCCAGTCAAAGAGACCCTGATCTATGTGTTCTCTAATTTCTGCAGTCAGGTCGTGGAGTTTATTAATATGGGATTGGATATCTCTAGAATGGTCAGATAAATTAAAACAGCATAGACCTTCAAATTCAGAGCACTCGTGCCCATGTTTCAACAACAAATAATCAATAGCAGCACGGTTTTGCAAAATAGCTCTACGTTCACCTTGGGAATCTAATAATAAATCGGACAAAACAGCAGACGTTTGATTGATTGACTTCACCATCCAGCAGGCCATTTTGCCGATTGTTTTGGCATTATAAACGGCCAATGCCGGAACACCAATAATAGAAAAGGCTAAACCAAGATATTCAGATCTAGAAAAAAGATGAACAGAGGAATCACAATCTTCATGTAATGACATAGAGTCTCGAACAATACGAGAATGGGAAGGAGGACGTGAAGAAAACATTAGCAAACTTAACCTAGTAATAGCACATGGGCCACCAGAAATATTTGCAGGAATATAGGGCCAAGATGAATTCCCGCAGGAAAAGAGCCATCCAGCTGGCAATAACATTGAACGATAATGGCTAGTGGCTACAACTAAACTTTTACAGGTCATATTGTTATTCACTGAAAGACATGAATTAGGCAGTCTCTTTGAACACAGTAAACGTTGATGGAATGAAAAAGTAGTAGCAGCTTGAAGTTTCAATCGTATACACTCAGAAATGGCCTTAGGATTGCAGGTCATAATAAAACAAAGATCACCAGGGGTAATATTAAAAGTAATAATTCTGGAATTAATAGGGACATCCAGGTCTGGAAGAAGAGTACATGAGGGACAAAATTCATGGGCCGCGAAATCGCCCAGAATAACATTAGGTCGGGCATTGGATACATTAAATACATAATGTAGAGTTTCAATAGATGCAGGGACAGCAACCAAACAGGTTGCTAAAATGTCAGTGACGGACTTCATGGGGGTAAGGCAAAAATGCGGAGAGTTCGTCACTCGCTTCGCGAGTGTGATCCAAAAATTTGAAGAGGCGCGCCACGCGGACCGCGCGGCTCTCATTGTCCCATCACTCGGCGTCGGTGGATCCTCTCCTCTCCCGGCGTAGCAAGCCAAAAGGAGTCCAACGCCGACACATCCTGCAGCCGCAGTCCAAAGAATGATCTGAAAGAATAGAAACACAGGCCTTAATCATTCTCGTAAATAACATTTATCAGCCGGGACAGCTTCCCAGCCATCTTTCCCTGGCTTCATCACCAAAACGGTGTTGTCATGACCGGTCGCAATAATATCAGCCTGTTCAGGAGGATTTTTAGGCGATTGCACCCATACTTTAGCTCCAGGAAGATCAGACGATCCGAATCCTTTTTGTCCTCGCACAGTTAGCAATGTTGGGGCAGAGCCTTTTTTGATCTCACCACTGAATACAGGCATAATCAATAATTGAGCAACACGGTCAGACTTTTTGATCAACAAGTCAGTCTCACTGCTATTAAGCAAGAGAACCTTAATCTCTCCCTGATAATCACTATCAATCACTCCTCCAAGTACTTGTACGCCCTTCAGGGCCAGGCCAGATCTAGGGGCAATTAATCCAAAACTACTGGCAGGTATAGAGACACCAATGCCAGTTTCAACAATGATTCGATCTTTTCCTGGAAAGTGTGCATCATTTAATGCATGCAGGTCGAGGCCTGCGGAGCCTGGAGTTGCTCTACACGGAGCCAAAGCACCGGGGGTAATTTTCCAATATGTAACCGTAATTGCAATAGAATTAGGTTTCGCATCAACATGTGGAGGAAACAAACGCATCAAAGGAGATTCAGCATGTAACAAAGGACGGTTATTTAAAATTAATAAAGCTTGAAGTAGGACATCCCTCCACTGGCTGTAACGGTCATCAGTCAACTTGCGCAACTGTTCTTTCAACAAGCCATTCATTCTCTCAATCAGTCCTGAAGCTTGTGGATAATATGGAATATGAAACACCCAATCAATACTATTTTCCGTACAGAATTCCTGCACCAATCTTCCACGAAAGTGGGATGCATTGTCTGATTGAATCTGGAATGGGACACCATAGTACAAAATAATGAGCTCCAGGGTCTTAATCGTATTCACTTGGGTAGCGTACTTGCAAGGGAAAGCGACCAAAAGGCCGCTATAAGTATCAACCACTGTGCAAATGTATTGACAATTTCTGCTCATAGGGAGCGGACCAATATAATCAATCTGCCAAATTTGGGCGGGCAATTTACCTCGATGTAAGTGACCTCGAACAATTTGAGGCACCTCCTTCTTTCTAGAATGTTGGCAAGTGGGACAATGTAGAATGGCATCTTTAATTAAAGAAAAGGGAATATGAATTCCTCTATCAGCAGCCCACCTGTTAGTGGCTTTCTCTCCAAAATGTCCTGCTTTCTGATGGGCCCATTTCGCCAATCCCGCCAAATCAGAACCTTGCATGTCCACCACTGCCTCAGAAATTTTAGACTGTTCATCTGCAATGTTATGGAAAAATTTGTCAAGGGAGTCGATTGAAGTATGAGCATCCACGTGAAAGATTGTTACAGTACTCTGCGGGAGCAATTCCCAAATTTCTTGCCACAATTCTTTACCCCACAATTCCTTGGAGTGCAATTCCCAATCGTGCGAGTGCCATGTAGGCAACCACACCGCTAGTCCATTTGCAGTGGACCAAGAATCAGTAAAAATATGACATGTACCTGGTAACTCCTGTTTCAAAACTTGGTAAACTGCATAGAGTTCAGCATACTGACTACTCTTACCGTCTCCAGTTGTGCTCAATAATTTCTGTGTAATCGGATTATAGGAGACAGCTTTCCAATGTCTTTTGTCACCAATGAACTTCGCAGAACCATCCGTAAACCACACATGTTTCCTATCCTCCGCGGACAGATCATTAAATGATTTACCCCACTTCACGGGAGACTCCTGCACTATGGGAACCGAACACTCACTTTCAGCCTCGTTGGAGGGCGCCTGCGCCACTCGCTCATGTAAAACCGCCACACCTTTCGGACCCACACGTGCCCTGTCCTGAATGTACCATTTCCATTTAATCACACTAGCCTCCTGAGCATGTCCAATTCGATGGGACTTCGGTGAACTCAAAACCCACTGCATGATGGGAATTTCAGGCCTCAAAATCACAGCATGGTCTAAAGTCAATTGCTCGGTATCCACCAGAGCCCAATAACAAGCAAGCAACTGTTTTTCAAAAGGTGAGTAACGCTCACCAGCCTCTGGCAACTTTTTGGTCCAAAAACCTAATGGCACTTTTTGTCTGCCCTGCTTTTGCCACAAACTCCAATTGGCATACAGACCTTCCACGGACACATTCAAATCCACATCACCATCACTCACGGGCCACAAATCCAAAGCATACTGAATAGCTTCTTTAGCCAAATTAAAAGCAGTCTGTTGAGATTCGCCCCATTCAAACGCATTCTTTTTACGAGTGACTCGATACAAAGGAGCCAAAATCTGACTCAAATGGGGAATATGCTGACGCCAAAATCCAAACAATCCAATAAAGCATTGAGCTTCTTTCCTGTTTCTGGGAACAGCAAAATCAAGTATTTTTCGTTTAACCTGTGGAATCACCTCTCTGTGACCCTCATGCCAATTAATTCCTAGAAATCTTACAGCTTGGGAAGGAGTTTGTAATTTGTCAGGATTAATTTCCCAACCTTTCGCTCGCAGACAATCAATAATTTGATCTAAATGGGACTGTACCTGGTCTTGCGTTTCACCTTGAATCAAGATGTCATCAATATAATGACAAATCTGAACATGTGGAATCGTGGGCACTTCAGACAAATGTTCCGCCACCAGCCGGTGACAGATCGTAGGACTATGTACATAGCCTTGAGGAAGACTCCGGAACGTCATTTGACGTCCATTCCATGTAAAACTGAATTGCTCCTGGCATTCGGGGGCAATCGGAATTGAAAAGAATGCATTAGCAATATCAATCGAAGCATACCACGTACCTGGATGCTTTTGAATTCTCTCAATCAGTGTAACAATGTCAGGCACTGCAACAGTCAATTTAGGTGTATGTTTATTCAATTCTCGATAATCAACAGTCATGCGCCAAGAGTTGTCACTTTTGCGCACGGGCCAAACAGGATTATTCCAAGCAGATGTGACCGGAATAATGATTCCCGCGTCAACCAAATCCTGAATCGTAGCTGTAATTTCTTCATGACCACCCGGGATGCGATATTGTTTCTGAGAAATCACTTTCGTCGCTAAAGGGATCTTAATAGGTGGCATGCGTAAACGGCCAACCCGTACGGGTCTGGTCGAAATGTACTGTCTAGTACCAAATTGATAGTAACCATCATCCAAATGCAAAGCCATACCTTTCAAAATGTCAATTCCAATAATGTATTCCAAAAGTGGCACAACCAACACAGAGTATTCTCTACGAGGAATCCTACCAATTTTAATTTCAAGCGCAGTTTGGACTGCGGGTGTTTCTTTACCACCCAGACCGGTAATTGTGAAAGACTGTCCATGAAATTTTCTCGACTTACCATGAATTAAAGTGGCCTCCGCTCCAGTATCAACTAACGCTCGGGCCCTTTGGATATTACGATGTTTCCAAAAAATCTCAATATCTACATAGGGTCTGTAATCTCTGTGGGCCCACCTGCGTACCGGAGCTTGACCTATTTCCTAGTCATTTTTCCTGCGTTCCGTCAACCAAGACAGATCAGGGTAAATGTTTTCAGCTTTCTTGGGTATCAGAATTTCTTGTTCATATCCGTCTCCAGTACGAAACGGATTAGTATCGGGTTCAAAAAGTTGTGAATTACGGTCAGAGAGTCTGTTACGATCCTCCCTCCTTCGTACGTCAGGGGAATAACTCCTTGCATCTCTACGTCCGCTAGGGCCACGATCATCTCCACCCTTCTCGCGATCATCCTCTCTCCCCCTCCCCTCATTACGACGGGGGGAACCACCACGTTCATGGCGCCGATCATCACGGCGATCAGAATTCACACGTCGCCTCTCATCACCACTGTCATCTGAACCACGATCATACTCATTCTTTCGCACACGACGGGCACCTTCCTTTCGATCCAAACCACGCTTACGAAACATATCCCATAGGACATTATTAGGTTCACCATCAATCTCTTCCCTTTTGATACCATCCGCAAGGAGAGCAAAAAACATGTCACGTCTAGAGAACTTATAGTCCCCACCAGTACGACCCTCAGGTCGGGATTGTCTTTCAGGTTTAAACCATTCACCCAGCTCACCAAGCTGACGTACAGACTCAAGCACAGCAGACAAAGGATTGCCAGTTTGGTTAATCAATAAAGTCATCATGACCTGCTTGTAAGCAACAGGAGAAGTACGTATAATGCGATTACGCACAGAAGATGTTAAAAGACCATCCAATAATCTGTCAGCAGTACTAAGGAAGATACAGGTTTTCATGACTTCTTCCTTTAAACGTTGCGACGCATCGCGCAGAGTATACCACGGCTTTTCATCAGAGGGCCAATCAGACTCAGTTGGATATTTATGATTACAGCCATCAGACGCAAGCTGGAGCAAAGAAGTTTGAACATTACCATTAAAATTCCGAAAATGGTCCTGAATAGTAGAATCAGAACTCAAAGAGCAAAATCGTAAGCAATCAACGGCATCGAGCATAATACCGGAAGCGCCAAGCTCATAAAGGCGCACCATCCAGGTAAGCAAGGTCTCACCAGGCCGTTGTTTAAATCGTTGCAGGATGTCACTGATCTCCTGCTGAGTAAAATCTTCAATACAGTCAAGAGCGATACCACCCGGATTACCAGGGGCTTGTTGTAATTTCCGTCGAAAGATCGGGTGAGCAGAAACTGCGGGAAGAGCTTCCGAGGAAGCCCGCATCTTAGATTTAACAGCACAATCAGGGCAAGCTACGTCGTCCGCACGGGAAGAACGAGCACGGTCAGAATCGGGAGTTGAATCAATGCACGAAGCAGATTTACAATCACGTCCGGAGCGAGAAGACTCGCGCTTGTCACCCTCCTCTGCCGAGGAGTCAGAAGTATGAGAATCCCAGATATTACCGTCCCACTCATCGGGGTTCCAATCCATTCCAGCTTTTGCTACAACCATACGCACTTTGCGTGAAGACACACGTCCACGACGATGTTTATACTTATATCGTGCAATACGGACCGCAGCCCTTTCGGCAATGGTCTGATATGTTTCAAGTTTATCGGCAAGCAATTTATTTTGACAACGCAACAAAGTGTGCGCATTTTGCAACTCGACACACTGTCCTTCCGAATCTTTAAACTGTTTCTCTAGTCGCACAAACCTCTCATGCATTATTCTGTATGCATTAAGAATAATCCACCCTCTGCGTCCTAAAATAGGAAGCTCATCACCCTTCACTACTGGCGCTTTCTGTAGACACGAAATCACATCAGCAGGCTCCGCCTGCTCCAAGAATGAAGACCAATTTTCACTCAAACCAGTAGAATCAGCCCACTCACGGGCCAAAGCCTCGTAAGGCGTAGACTCCCAGCCGGGAATCTGAATCGGTAATTTGAAAACCGACGATGATTTTTTCACAAACATAACGACACACAAAAAATTATATACACAATTATAAACAAAATTTTATACGTACAAGCCGAGCGCAAACCAACGAGATGAAAACAACACAATGCACACAGGCTTCGTAAACAGTTCGTGACGCCAGATGTAATGGCTGGATTTTCTGTTTAGATGGGATCAGCCCCCAGGGGCCCCTATGACCCAGCCAAAACGTACTCAACCTCCCTTCTTAGATCGTATTCACAATAAGTAGATATACAGATAAATATACAAGTTGCACCTAAGAATGGGGAATGACTATATACATATACAGACTTTCTACAATATCTTATTCACATCAGTTGGCCTCGCGGTCACCCCGACCCAGACCGTTCTACCCTAGGGCAGATCTGACACACAATCTGGTGCGCCTACACACGGGCCTGCAGAACCCAATGCTCCCTTTTCCAAACCGTTCGCGATCCTGCGAAACCTACACACTAGTTCAACCACCTAGTGCTCTCATTAGCTCAAGCCACAATCCTGTGGGTATAAACACTGGTTTGACCCCCCCAGTGCTCTCATTAACGCCGCATGTCAAACGACGACCACATTCCTATGAACACCTATACATATATATATATATTGGGATATTATCTCCGCGGTCTACTCGGAATGAAACTACAATAATAACTTTGGATATGGGTCCAGATTGTATAGTGTACTCGCTGCTTTTGGCATCAGGGGTTCACTCACTCCCTATTTGTGTGATCACCACTTACCTGATTGGGATTACTCGTCCATTCATGCGCCTAGCTTTCACCTAGGAGTATCGTTTACCAAGATTGAACATAAGCACCAGGCACACGGTAATTCTATATGAATTAGGGTATTTATTAACAATAAACATGAATCACATTACTATGCAATAATACATTTGCAAAGGGAATAAAAGATAAAGGTTAGGGTGCACATACTATAAGGATCGGTTGGACTTCACCTGGTTAATGGGAAATCGGGAATCGGCAGTCATCTAGGCTCCTGTCTCGTCTCTGGGTCCTGGCTCGCCTTGCAGTCACCCTCAGCCGTCACAAGTACACGTCTGCACTGCTAGGCTCAAACTCGTCTGCTCTCCCTCAGGACCTCGGAACCTTGCTGTTAATTAGCTACCGTCTCTCTCTCTCTCTGCATTAGTGCGCTCTGCGCCACTTCTCGTTCAGTCTATCTTCAGAGAGTTTCGGTCTTAAATCTTTCTCCGACTTCAAAGATGGCGACTCGTCCACCATGAAAGTGAATAATGGCAGAGATGCTAACGGCTAGATGCCGCCTACGGACTGACTGACTGAAAGACTAACACCTTCGCTAATATCAAAGCCCGTTCCTTCATGGAAATTCACGGCCAGTAACCTGCCGCCCACCAAATTCTTGTACCTCCCCGTACCAAGGACACTTTCCCAGCCGGCCGGCCTGAAGTTGTGTCTTCGGAGTGGAGAAAAATACATTCCTTCGATAAGGGTCAGCCTGAACCGGTTCTCTCCAAGCGAACAACAGCTTAAAACTAAAACATCACACTTGACCTAGAAAGCCTTCTCGAGCTACCAGACAGAAAGCAAAATGGAGTCTGTCTCGTTTAAAGCCTACGGAGCCCATAATATGCATAGCTCCATGAAAAACAGATCGGCATGTTAGCAAATGAGTGAATCATGACTAATACTTATATATCTAACTCCTCACTTAAATTCATAAGCCCTACTCTAAGGGAAATGACACGCAAATGCCTTTATATATGTATGACAGGATCCCTGTCTATCGGCCTAATCCCTATGCTATGGGGGTGATAGGCTGGAGTCACTCTCCATCATTCTCCTTCTCCAGAGAGCTAGCAAAAAGACAGCCATAACAGGGTGGCAGTGCGAAATATAAATTACATTGAGCAGTAGCCCTTGATGTAACCGAGTATGGCCAGTGCCACCCCTATAGAGAAGTAAGAGCTTCCCTTTCCCTATCCCCACCTATATGTACTGCTTAAAGTAATGCGAGTCTGCGTCATCATGGCTTGTGTCTGTCTGTTTTTCTTGGGTGCAAGCTGACTGAGCTCTCATTATGCCGGCTACCACAAGTTCACCTACAAGTAATTTCTTTTGCAAAACTAGAGAAAAAAAGAAGACTGGTGTACTCTCTGACTCTCTGACTATGTAGTGAGTCCATAGTGCTGCTAGTAGAATTCCTGAAACTCCCACTAATGTTACAGGCCTACAAAGAGGGCGGAAAGATACATGCCAAAATGTTATACTGTGCTTGCAAATTGCTAGTGTTACTGTGAGACAACTTTCTTTTGAATTATATTGTGTTGTTGTTAAAGAGCATTGGTTACAGTATTTTTCTTTCTTTCTTCATATAGATGCTCCAAAAAAAGCTCACCCAAAAAGAGATGGCTGTCCGGGCCAGGTCCCGGTAGCTGGAGGCCATTTGTGCCTAATATCGCCGGCTGTGGGCTCGGGAACAGGAGGAGGAGGCGGCACCAGCTACATCCTCCTCCAGTGCCCCCGGGTCCACCAGCCAGCATCCTCCAGCACGGCGCCGTGTTCCGACAGCCTCCTGCCGCCGCCGCTCAGCTGCAACAACACCAGCAGCTGCCCCCACCACAGCATGGATGGCACGCCTGTGCCGCCTACGCCGCCGAGTGGACTACATGGAGCGCAAGGTGGAGCAGCAGCAGCAACAGCTCCGGGACCTCCGCAAAGAGCTGCGGGACCACCTGTCCACAGGACACCGCCGGAAGTGACTGTGTCCCTTGCCCCTTTTTTAAAGAATGTTGGGGGGGGGAAATCGGGAGTTGGGGATTCTTTGGGACTTTTCGGAGGACATTTGAAAAGGACAATTGTTTGGGTTAACGAGGGGGTGGGTTGGGTCTTTGGGACTAGTTTATTTTTGTTAGGGTAAATAATATATAATTATTTATTTTACATACTTCAACATAGTGTACGCGTTCATACTATTTTGTGGGGTGGTGGGCGGGGGTTACTGTGCGTTTGGTTTCCTCAAACTTACCAGCATGAATTATCTAAAACGTCCATAAATTTACAAAAGTGCCACTAACAGAGTTAGTGAATTTAATTGGCCTACTAGTACTTTACTAGTACTATTGTTAGTCTCTCCTCCGAGTCCTAGCCCATTATTCTACCCCCCCCAAAATGCTTATCTTACCTGTGATTCATGTTTGAGAATTGAGCTAGGCACAGCGCTGGCTGCATGGCAAATGGCGATTACGGTTGCCCATAAAATCCATCCAGGGCAGAAATTCCATTGTTGTGGTGGTAGTAGGAGTGGTACCACACTAGCAGTAGCAGCATATGAAAAACAAAGGAAAAAAATGAGACATTGAGTGTCCTGAGAGGAGTATTAGAAGGAACAGTATATTTGTAGCCTAAGCAATGCTGAAGATAAATATGGGGAAAAATTGCATGGATGATTATGGCTACAACAAGAACAGTGACACAGCAGCGTAACAAGTCTTCTTGACATGTAGGAGGATGATGTTGACGATGGATCCAATCGATGGTGGGCATGAAATTCAGAATTTATTTTAAAATACTCATTGTTGTTTTTTTAAGCAGAATTACAATATCCTAGGATTCATCTAGCTGCCTTAAAATTGATTTGAGGAGGTTGCTTGCACCTTATCCTCCGCAGCAAGTGTGTGGAATTATTGTTGTCATTTATTCATACCTCAATGAAAACCACACAGCCCGGGGAAAGAGGATTAGGGTTTGAAAATTGGATGGAAATGGGGTTTTTTGGGAAAGTTTTGTGGAGAGACGAAAAAAGAAAAACACGACATGGACAAACAACAAATGAAGATAAATAAATCTTTGGATACGAAGATATCCATAAATCTTTTAAGGGACATAAAGGAAGTGCATGCACTACTGCATGCATGAATTTGTTTGCTAAATGGATGGTTAGGTTACTTAAACTAAGTAGTACTTTCTACACCTTACTAACTATGAGGAAACTATGTGACAGTACAGGGCTACAGTAATTACGCAACTTCACTTGCCTATCTGCCCTCAGAGAGAATAAACAACACTTAGTACATTAAATTAGTTTTAAAAATAGCAAAGAAAAATGTATACAATGGCTGGAGGGATGAATTTGAAGCAGAGAGCAAACAAATGCACAGTGTCACATTCATAGAACTTCACAACAATAACATTATTTAAAAGATAAGGAGAAGTGAAGAGGATACCGTAACTGTATGCTGTAGTTTTCTTGTTGAATTTGGGAAGTTGCGTGCATCCAGCCATTCCTCTTATTCGCGGTACTCCTCCATTCTATCTGACGCTCCGTTGATCAATCTTGGTGACCAGACACACTGTCCACTGCCTGCCTGATGCAGAATTGCGGATCGCTAATGGTAAGCCTGAGTTAATCATTTTTCCCATTGCACAGGGTAAAAGCCGGCCTGTAATTGTTGATGGAATAACAGGAAGTGATATTAAAACACCATAGAGAAAAAAATATACTGTACGCTGTGTAGTGCAAAAATAACACTTTCAGTTTCAGAGGCGACAGTATTACATACAAGCATAATTTCAAAAGTGCGTACTCTGAGTCTCCTTTTCAAGGAGAGTAATTAGTAAGTATGGGTGAATTTTGCGGATCTGTGGTCCGCGAATCTGCGCGAAATTGCAAAAAAAACCGCCAATTTGCAGATTTTCCAGTACTTTCTACTGGCTAATCCAGTAAGTGCTACTTCATTGGGTAAATGTATATTGCTTTTCCTACAGTACAGCTGCGTAAAGTGCCAGAAAAGTTGTCTCCAGTGACATCTGCAATAATGCATTACAGGCAATGTTAGCTAATGGGCCGAAATGCACCTTAGAAACAGGGCCAAATCACATTTCCCCTCAATTTACAGACAAACTACTATTTTTCCCCTAAACTAGACCTTCCCACTATGCATCCCAAACCCCTAAACCCATCCCCAAAAATCTAGAACACCCCCAAATAGCCCCCCAAAAACATGCAATACTGCTTCCGTGCAGGCCGCCAATGTAAGCCAATGGCAAAAATGCACCTCAGAAACAGGGCCAAATTCTCCTTTCCCCTCAACCTACGACCAAACTGCTGTTTTGACACAAAATTAGACCTTCCCAGCAGTGCTCCCAGACCCCTAAACCCAGTCCCAAAAAACTATAACATCCCCAGATAGCTCCCCAAAACATGCAATACTGCTACCTCGCAGGCCGCGAATGTTAGCAAATGGCAAAAATGCACCTCAGAAACAGGCCCAAATTCCCCTTTCTCTTCAACCCACGACCAAACTGCTGTTTTGACACAAAATTAGACCTTCCCAGCAGTGCTCCCAGACCCCTAAACCCACCCCCAAAAATCTAGAACAACCCCAAATAGCACCCCCAAAAACATGCAATACTGTTACCTTGCAGGCCGCCAATGTAAGCCAATAGCAAAAATGCACCTCAGAAACAGGGCCAAAACTCCCCTTTCCTCTCAACCTACGACCAAACTGCTGTTTTGACACAAAATTAGACCTTCCCAGCAGTGCTCCCAGACCCCTAAACCTACTCCCAAAAATCTAGAAAAACCCCAAATAGCCCCCCAAAAACATGTAATACAGCTACCTTGCAAATGTTAGCCCATGGCAAAAATGCACCTCAGAAACAGGGCCAAAACTCCCCTTCCACCTCAACCTACGACCAAACTACTGTTTTGACACAAAATTAGACCTTCCCAGCAGTGCTCCCAGACCCCTAAAGCCACTCACAAAAAACTATAACATCCCCAAATAGCCCCCCCAAAGCATGCAATACTGCTACCTCGCAGGCCGCGAATGTTAGCCATTGGCAAAAATGTACCTCAGAAACAGGCCCAAATTCCCCTTTCTCTTCAACCCACGTCCAAACTGCTGTTTTGACACAAAATTAGACCTACCCAGCAGTGCTACCAGACCCCTAAACCCACTCCCAAAATTCTAGAACACCCCCAAATAACACCCCCAAAAATATGCAATACTGCTACCTTGCAGGCCGCCAATGTAAGCCAACGGCAAAAATCTACCTCAGAAACAGGCCCAAATTCCCCTTTCTCTTCAACCCACGACCAAACTGCTGTTTTGACACAAAATTAGACCTACCCAGCAGTGCTACCAGACCCCTAAACCCACTCCCAAAAATCTAGAACACCCCCAAATAGCCCCCCAAAAACATGCAATACTGCTACCTTGCAGGCCGCCAATGGCAAAAATTCACCTCAGAAACAGGACCAAATTCCCCTTTCCCCTCAACCTGCGACCAATCTGCTGTTTTGACACAAAATTCGACCTTCCCAGCAGTGCTCCTAGATCCCTAAACCCACTCCCAAAAATCTTTAACACCCCACATTACCCTCCCAAAACGTGCATTTTCGCAACCTCCCACAGGCCTTAAAATCGTGCCAAAACGCACTCTGAAACTAGGCCCAAAACACCCCTTTTCTAACATGGATTGTCTTCTAACCACTTGCAATCAAAACTAGAAATACCCAACTCTCATCCCAGCTAAGCAAATCCACTAAGACCCACCTACAACACACTTCAAACGCACCCTGAAAACACGCAATAATCAAAAATTAACATGGGCAGCGGTTTCCCTTTCTCGACTTTGCCTAAACACACCCTTTCCATCAACCAATTCCTCCCAAATTTCCTGCACAACCACCAATTCCCTCTCCCTACCACTCACAGAAGACCACTTCCCTAGCTCAACTGGAACACCCCAAACACACTTTCTCCTTGCGCCCCCAAACCGCCCATTGGATAACATGGCAAATCGCGCCTTGACAAAATAATTGCTGTTTTCAGCACTTCCACTACTTCAATCCTTTTGAAACTTACCAGGACACTTGTTCCAGCGATTCACAAGAATTTCAGCAAGGCAGAACAAAATCAATCTATTGGAAGATGTACGACTTTTCACCCAAACACACGAGCCCGCAAAACATCCAAAAAGCCAAAATCCAGCCAATTCTGGACCAAAAAACGCCAAACCCCCCTAAAACCTTGCCAACATCATTATGAATGAGCCCGCATTGGGCCCTGAGCCCAAGACTCTGAGAACCCTACCAAATTATTAATTAAACCCAAAAACCCTAGTAAACCTCACTGAACCCTAAACCCTAGATATGCTTTGTCTGTCTGTCAAAGAGCCTAGGTATGATACACCAGGTTGCTTTACCCAGTGGTGCCTGCCTTGACTAAAAATCTGTTCAGCTCGTGAAATTTTCTGTTTTTCGGCAGCAAATTCCCAATCCACGAATCTCACGAAATTGCTGAAAATTCGCAAACTCTTGAGCGTAACAGATTTTTGGCCCTTGCTTGCGGCAGGGCCATGCAGACGGTCAAGGCAGGCACCACTAAGTGAAGCAACCTGATGTCGCATACCTAGGCTCTTTGACACAGACAGACAAAGCATATCTAATTTTATGCAGCAAGCCACATAGCCCCAATTTTAAATGAACTGCTGTCTGGACTCTGCCTGGCATAACTACACTACACTGCCTCGACCACTCCATACCACGACTAGACAGGCATGTAGTTCTGCTGTAGTAGTTGTTGTTGACTGGCTTACTTGTTTGCAACTCACGAATTGGCCATAGTTCTTCCGTAAACCGACGTTGATGATCCATCCATCCCAGTGAGTGACTGTAAAGAAAAAAGATATATTATTTAACTTTGATCATCACCACTCATCATCAATCATCATGGTATATTGGCGTGAGTGCAAGGACATTTTGCATATTGGAAAATGAAACGTAGTGGCCCCTGCAGTTGATGTACAATTTGTATTAAACAAGGTAAAAAAAAAGCAGAGTAGACTTGAGTTACATTTAGTGTGTAAAAGATTAAATAATAACAGAAGACATATGATTCATTTCATGCACAACAAACAAACAGCAATTGCTTTCATCAGAGCCAGACAGCCATTGCTGTCCACTGCATGCCATCTTCTCATTATTCATTACCTGTTCCCCTTTTTGTCCGCATCTTGTTCTGAAAGTGAAGGCCCACAGGGCAGCCTCTCCTGTCAATTTCAGAAGTAACTGTCAGCAATCAGCATGTAGTCAATAATTCTAGTCCCACTTGAGGGGACTCGTCTACGAAGACAAAGTTTCTTGATTCTGCGTAATCTAGCCTTGAGGGAAATGGATAGGGGGAGTCTGGAGGAGGAGGATAGAGGAGCATGAGTGAGTTGTGAACTTGTGAAGCTCAGGAATGCAGACTGTGGCACCTTCAAATAAATAAGGAAATAAGATGAAGACAGTGCTGCTGATGGACTTGTGATTAGGTGATTAGAGTTTTGTTGTGGTAAAAGTTGCAAAACAAAGAAAGACACACAGGAATCAAAGTGAATAAGGACGGAAAAAAAGGAAGTAATTTTCAGGCCTCGGTGTCAGGGAAGTAGAGCTTGTCCTCAAACTCTGTGAATTGAGACAGGAGTAGGTCAGCTAACAGAGAAGAACTTCTGTCACCTAAAACAGTGTCCTCTTCTTCCTGCGTGCATTCACGTATATTGTAATCTGGTGGTATGAAATGCTGATTCATCTTGATCATTGTTAACCTCTCCACATTTTTGAGGGAGAGGTGGGTCCTTTTTGAAGTTACAATGGCACCAGCAGCACTGAAAACACGTTCAGAAGACACGCTTTTGAGTGGGCAAGACAAATAATTTAGAGCCAGGTTGGTGATCAGTCGTCATAGAGGCCTTTTCCCATACCAATACAGCAATGGGTTCTGATTAACAAAGACCTCTGTTGGGTCATCCAGATAGGCCTACACCATCGACTCAAGGTTCTCCAGGGTTGCTCCACTTTGCGTACCATCTGTGGACTTTTCATCACTGGAACAAGCAAACCCTTGGTGAGTTAGCCAATCCGCTTCCGACAATATTATGGCTGGGCCTGGTGCAGGTGAGGATGATGATACGGTTGCTGGTGTCGTTAATGGCTGTGAGGGAAAGTGACTGCCTTTGGCCACATATGCAGAAGTGGACGTTGACGCCGGATGGACTGCTGATTCAGTAGTACTTCTGCCGTTTCCTTCAATTTTCTGCCGCTCTTTTCCGAACTGAGTAGCTGACAGAGCTAGCCAATGTTTGTACTTTGAAACATCTGCTTCATTAAAAGGAAATAATGCTTTGCTGGCCACTGCCTTTTTGTACTGTGGATCCAGAATAGTGGCACAAATGAAATGTAGTTATGTATGTAGTTTTTTAAGCCTTTCATTGTCAACTAGGCGGCTTAATAACCTCTCCGCCAACTGATATGCGTCTTGCTTTTCAGCATCATATTGGAACGTTGAAGACACCGTCTTCAGTTGTTGCTCTAGCATGCACAACAATGGATAGCTTTGCCCAAAGTACAGTCCTCCCTGCTAACTTCACGCGTGAAGACCTCAAAAGGATGAAGCATGTCTGTCAGGCTTTTAACTAGTTTCCATTCCTCCAACTCTAGCCTCATGTCTTTTATAGTAGAACCCAGTGCAAAGACATACTCATTGATTACCACCCACTACTTAGACAGACGCTCAAGCATGTAGAAGGTTGAGTTCCAACGTGTTACCACCTCCTGGATGAGTCCTCTGACTGGCAGTCTATGTTCACGTTGCATGTTCCTCAGCTTCTTCCGGGCCTTAAAAGAATGGCTGAAATGTGTGCAGATTCTTTGGCAGGTGGTCAGTAACTTGCTGACTGTGTTTTCTTTTTTCAAGAAATCTTGCACAACAATGTTAATACAGTGCGCCAAACACAGCACTCTGAAATAGCCACCCTCATGCATGGCCTTAACTATATTACTGCCATTATCCGTGGAAACATAACCAATCATGCGCTTTCTTGGATGCAGCCATTCATAAACCTTACTCTGAAACTCATCCAAAATGTTTTGGGCAGTATGAGATTTCTCCATGGCAAACATGGCTACAGTTGTATGTTTGCGAGTAGCTTGAAAAATGTGTCCGGTTTAACTTGTCTGAAACCAATGCAAAATAGACCCAGTGTGCAGTGATGCACATGTAATCAAGGGCTTGGCAACTGGTCCACATATCTGTTGTCAGGTGGATAGTGTGAACAGCACTTTTCTGCAAAGCTGCCACAATCACCTCCAGCACATCTTGTTGTAGTGCTGGAACCGCAACTCTGGCAACTCTGGCAAAGTAGGATCGGCTAGGAACCTTCCATTTAGGGCAGACTGTTGCCACAAATTCTAGAAAACCCACCCCTTCCACCCCTTCCACGAAAGAAAAAGGGAGAAGGTCCAGGGCTAACATTTTAGCCAGCATTGCATTATAAAGACGTGCCGTAGGGTGGTTGCGTTCAAATGACGCATCCAATCAAAAAATGCTTTTAATGGTGGTCTGGACCGTTTTCATATGTGGTGATGATGATGATGATGCAGACTTCTTCAACCCAGTTAGTCTCATTGATGTACATTTTCACATTGGTGTCTCTCCCAGACTCTTAGTGTGCCTCATACATGTTGCAGGAGTAGAGGGTGTGGGAGCTACCACTGCAGTGCTGCTTCCAGGGGTACTCGGTGTACCAGGAAAAATGTCTGTCGCTTCTTCACTTCCCTCCTGCATGATCAGCCCCTCGCCATCATCAGATGCAATATGAATTGGTACATTTGGATTTGTTTTTCTTTTGGCTTCCCGGATTTTCCATAGGTGCGCATCCCAAATGATAGTGTGGTGTTTTTGGAGATGACCTCTCTGGCCTCCGGTACCATAGTTGGTACCAAGCTTACCCCGACTAACTACAATTTACAAATCAAACAAACGACCATGTTTTCTGCCTTTTTGATAACACTAAGGAAGTCCCAAACTGGGGACTGGAGATGTCTGCTGGTGGTGGAGGTGCTACTTTCAGTTTCAGTGCCAGATGAAGTGGAGGATGGGCGTGGCTGAATTTGACTCTGTTGTGCACTTACAACATCACTACTTGAGGTAATGGAGGTTGAGCTGGATGGAGGTCCCTGCCGGCCCTTCTGACGAGAAAATATGGAAGCTGTAGGTCGTGTTGGTGTAGTAGATAACTGCGGTGGTGGTGGTACCAGTGCCACGATGCCCACATCCCGTGCAGCAGCAATTTGGGATAGGGTAAAAATGTCTGTCTGCTGCATGCCCGCTGGGGCTGGGGCTGGAGTGACGACTGTGATGACTGGGTCGTCGTCAGACTGTTCATCAGCAGCAGAATACACCACTTCCTGTTCGTCGTCATCGCCCATAACTGAAAGCCTTGCAGGAACCTTCCTTTTAGGCTTAGCTACCTTTGTCGGCTCATGGCGTGCCTCACTCTCAGACTGCATTAGTGGGTTCCAAACAACATCAAGATCATCAGAAGGAAGGACTTGTAGTTGCCCTCCTTGACCTTTTTCTTGCTGGGGATCTGGAAGACCATAGATCATCATCAGGAGGAGTGGCTTCCTCGGATGATACCTCTGCTTTAATCTAGATTTCCTGATGTGACCCTACTTCTGGAGGAAAAAGCATTGTGGGGAGTTGCGCCGCTCCATGCGCCTCTAGTTGCGCCTCTCCATGCACCTCTCCAGCGCCTCTCCTTGCGCCTCTACTTGCACCTCTACTTGCGCACCTCCTAGCGTCTCTCCTTGCACCTCTCCTTGCACCTCTCCTTGCGCATGTACTTGTACTTGTACTTGCGCTTGTACTACTTGCACCTGTGGTTGTTGTTGCGGCTGAGGTTGTTGAACACTCGTCAGATGAGTTACACCCTGTGTTGATTGGATGCTACTTTCTTGTGATGAGCCAACATCACTAGTCGATGGTGATTGAGCAATTAAAGTGGCTGCCTTTGCAGCACTCATGGACTTGGACCTTACTTGGTGTGGTGGCCCTGAGCCCAATGAAGTGGAGGTGCTTCTCCCAGCTTGGTCTCCGGCGGACCCCACTGCTGCAGGTGTAGGTTTTTTTCCCCAAAAAACATGTGCCGGTCTGCACCCCAGTCTCCTTGGGAAGTGGCGCCACTGCTTCTTCTGCTCCTTCTTACTGGCAACTTTCTTGGTAGAGGAGCTAAGGCCACCTTTTTTAGGCCCATCTTCTTCAGATGTCAGAACAGTAGGCCGCAGTTGCACGAGTTGCAGAGCTGTCTGTGGCCACACGTGACATCACGTGACGTTGTGCTGCACACACCATAGCAGGACTTCTTCCTGGCACTGATAATGAACAATGAGGCTGATTCGTCTGTGTGCACCTAAAACCGAACAAATCCAGAGGAACATCAGTTAAATAAATGTTGCATATGTCGTGCTTCAATTAATAGTTTGCAACTAGGCATTTATTATTATTACAACACACCCCAAAACGGAAAGACCAAAAATTAAAATTGCTAATTTATTTCTAAAAACAAATGGATGTTTACATTAATAGAAGAGATACCACACATAGAGAGTTGTTTCATGCACCACTGAGTACCCCTGGGCATAATGGATGAAAGCAAGGCATACAGGGTACAGCAGGCCTATGGCACAAAGCACACTGCCTGGCTTCAAAATGGCCCCTTGACCCCCACCCACATGGCCCTTCCATGGACCAGGCCACAAAATGGCCCCCACCCACATGGTCAGGCCCCAACACCATCCCCAAAAATTAAAAAAACACACAAAAAACACAACAATTCAATGCCATCCATGCCCTAAATGATGTTTAAATTCAAGACACCCCACAGAAAGACTTGGTCCATGCACCACTGAGTACCACTGTGAATAATGGATGAAAGCAAGGCATACTGGGTACAGCAGGCCTATGGCACAAAGAACACTGCCTGGCTTCAAAATGGCCCCTTGACCCCCACCCAAATGGCCAGGCCCTGCCTGCACCAGGCCTCCAAATGGCCCCCACCCACATGACCAGGCCCCGACAACACCCCAAGAAGTTGAAAAACACACAAATATCACCACAATCCAATGCCATCCATGCCCTCAATGATGATTAAATTCAAGACACCCCACAGAAAGACTTGGTCCATGCACCACTGCGTACCCCTGGGCCTAATGGATGAAAGCAAGTCAAACTGGGTGCAGGCCTGAGCACACTGCCTGGCTTCAAAATGGCCCATTGGCCCCAAGCCGCATGGCCAGGCCCTGCCTGGACCAGGCCTCAAAATGACCCCCACCCACATGGCCAGGCCCCAACAACACCCCAAGAATTCGAAAAACACACAGATATCACCACAATCCAATGCCATCCATGCCCTCAATGATGTTTAAATTCAAGACACCCCACAGAAAGACTTGGTCCATGCACCACTCAGTACCCCTGGGCCTAATAGATGAAAGCAAGTCAAACTGGGTGCAGGCCTGAGCACACTGCCTGGCTTCAAAATGGCCCCTTGACCCCCAGCCACATGGCCAGGCCCTGCCTGGACCAGACCTCAAAATGGCCCCCACCCACATGGCCAGGCCCCAACAACACGCCAAGAAGTCGAAAAACACACAAAAATCACCACAATCCAATGCCATCCATGCCCTCAATGATGTTTAAATTCAAGACAGCCCACTGTAAAACTTGGTCCATGCACCACTGAGTACCCCTGGGCCTAATGGATGAAAACAAGTCAAACTGGGTGCAGGCCTGAGCACACTGTCTGGCTTCAAAATGGCCCCTTGACCCCCATCCACATGGCCAGGCCCTGCCTGGAGCAGGCCTCAAAATGGCCCCCAGCCACATGGCCAGGCCCTGCCTGGACCAGGCCTCAAAATGGCCCCCACCCACATGGCCAGGCCCCAACAACATGCCAAGAAGTCGAAAAACACACAAAAATCACCACAATCCAATGCCGTCATGCCCTCAATGATGTTTAAATTCAAGACACTTACAGCGCAGTAAATTCAAGACACCCCACATAAAGACTTGGTCAATGCATCACTCACTACACCTGGGCCTACTGGTTAGTGTGGCTTTACAGGCACCCCAAAAGTAAGAAAAAAAATTCACATATAGTGAGCTACAATTCAATTACATAAATGAGATTTAAGTTCAACAAAACTCACAGAAACAGTTGTATCATGCACCCATGACTAACCTTGGGCCTACTTGATACTGTGGCTACCCACAATATATTTGTTTTAAAGCTGTGAAAAAGGTTTAAAATTGTATTTGCAGCAACTGCAATGCCCCAAACACAAACCAACACTAAAATATCAAATCCAAAAGTGATCCAAAGTCCAGAAAATCTTAAAAATACAAATATCCAGCAGCTGCCACAAAGAGTAATCCTTCCAGCTCCATATCCAAATGAAAAGTGACCAGGACAAGGACAAGGCACTGGGAGGAGCCTGCTGGACAGGAACAGGAAGTTGGAGACTCTGGGGCACTAACACCACCACCACTACCACTAACATCACCACCAGAACCAGCACCACCCCCAGTACTTCCACTAATACCACCACCAGTACTTCCACTAATACCACCACCAGTACCAGTACCACCAATACCACCCGTACCACTATCACCACCACCAGCACCAGTACCACCACCAATACCACCACCAGTACCGCCACCAGTACCACTAGTACTACCACCACCACCAGTACCACTAGTAACACCACCACCAGTACCACCACTTAAACCACTAGTACCACTACAAGTACCACCACCACCAGTAATACCACCACCAGTACCACCACCACCACCAGTACTCCCACCACCAATACCACCACCACCAATATTACCACTACCAGTACTCCCACCACCACCAGTACTACCACTACAGTACCACCACCACCACCACCACCAGTACTACCACCACCACCATTACAACAAGTACCACCACCACCAGTACTACCACCACCAGTACCACCACTACCAGCAATACAACTACCAGTACCACCAACACCAATACTACCACTACCAGTACCAACACCAATAACACCACTACCAGTACTACCACCACCACCAGTACTACTACCACCACCAGTACAACCACCAGTACCACCACCGCCAGTAGTACCACTACCAGTACCACCACCACCAGTACTACCACTACCAGTATTACCACCACCACCAGTAATACCACCACCAGTACCACCACCACCAGTACTACCACTACCAGTACCACCACCACCAATTCTACCGCTACCAGTACCACCACCACCAGTACTACCACTACCAGTACCACCACAACCAAAACTACCACTACCTGTACCACCACCACCAATACTACCACTACTAGTACTCCCACCACCACGACCAGTACTACCAACACCACTACTACCACTGCCAGTACCAGTGCCACCACCACCAGTACTACCACCACCAGTACCAGTACTACCAGTACCACCACCAGTACCACCACCACCACCAGTACCAGTACGACCAGTACCACCACCAGTGCCACCAACACTATGCCCACCAATACCACCACAATTACTACCACCACCACCAGTAACACCACCACCAGTACCACCACTAAAACCACCAGTACCATTAAAAGTACCACCACCACCAGTACTACCACCACCAGTACCACCACCACCACAAGTACCACCACCACCAATACTACCACTACCAGTACTCCAACCGCCACTACAAGTACTACCACCACCAGTACTACCACCACCAGTACCACCACCACCAGTACTACCACTACCAGTACCACCACCACCAATACTAACCCTACCAGTCCACCGCCACCAATACTACCATTACCAGTGCCACCACCACCACCACCAGTCCTACCACTATCAGTACCACCACCACCAATACTACCACTACCAGTACCACCACCACCAATACTACCACTACCAGTACTACCACCACCACCACCACCAGTACTACCACCACCAGTACTACCACCACCAGTAGCACCACCACCACCAGTACTGCCACTACCAGTACCACCAGCACCAGAACTACAACCATCAGTAACACCAGTACCAGTAGCACCACCTGTACCACCACTACCAGGCCCACCACCAGTATCACCAGTACCAGTCTTACCAGTACCACCACCAGTACCATCGCCACCCGTACCAGTACTACCAGTACCTCCACCAGTACCACTACCAGTGCTACCAACACTACAACCACCAATACCACCACCAATGCCACCAACACTACCACCACCAATACCACCACCAGTACTACCTCCAACACCAGTACCGCCAGTATCACCACCACCAGTACCACCACTAAAACCACCAGTACCACTGCAAGTACCACCACCAGTACTACCACCACCAGTACCACCACCACCTATACCACCACTACCAGTATTCCCACCACCACCACCAGTACTATCACCACCAGTACTACCACTACCAGTACCACCACCACCAATACTACCACTACCAGTACTACCACCACCACCAGTACTACCACCACCAGTACCACCACCACCAATACTACTGCTACCAGTACCACCACCACCAATACTACTACTACCAGTACCACCACCACCAGTACTACCAGTACCACCAGCACCAATACTACCACTACCAGTACTACCACCACCAGTACTACCACTACCAGTACCACCACCACCAATACTACCACTACCAGTACTACCACCACCACCAGTACTACCACCACCAGTACCACCAGTACCAATACTACCAGTACCACCACCAGTACCACCACCACCAGTACCAGTACTACCAGTACAACCACCAGTGCCACCAACACTACTCGCACCAATACCACCACCAGTACTCCACCACCAGCAGTACCACCAGTAACACTACCGCCAGTACCACCACTAAAACCACCAGTATGACTACAAGTACCCCCACCACCAGTACCACCACCACCTATACTGCCACTACCAGTACCACCACTACCAATACTACCACTACCTCTACTACCACCAGTACTGCCACCACCAGTGCCAACACCACCAATACTACCACTACTACCACCACCACCACCAACAGTACTACCACCACCAGTACCACCACCACCAGTACTACCAGTACCACCACCACCAATACTACCACTACCAGTACTACCACCACCACCACCAGTACTTCCGACACCAGTACCACCACCACCAATACTACTGCTACCAGTACCACCACCACCTATATTACCACTACCAGTACCACCACCACCAGTACAACCACTACCTGTACCACCCCCACCAGTACCACCACTACCAGTACCACCACCACCAATACTACCATTACCAGTACTACCACCGCCACCAGTACTACCGCCACCAGTACCACCACCACCAAGACTACTGCTACCAATACCACCACCACCAATACTACCACTACCAGTACCACCACCACCAGTACTGCCACTGCCAGTACCACCACCACCAATACTAACAGTACCACAACCACCGATAGCACCACCTCCACCAGTACTACCAGCACCACAAGTCCCACCACCTCTAGATCATATGTAACTCTCACTTCACACTTTGTGTCTGTGTAATTTACAACACTTACACATCTTATTCACTGCACTATTTATCACTACTTTGAAGATTTAGCAGGCCAGTTCTTCCTCTAATATTTACAATATAACAAGCGATCTAGAAGGCCCTTTATTTCAATGCAAAATGTCTTGCGTTTGCAAAAGTTTAGGTATTAGTATTATAAATAATAATGCCTTTTGTTTATGTTTTAGAACACAAAACATAAATAAAAGGCATTGTCATTTACAATGGCAATGGCTCAAACTCGCGTAAATGCGAGACCTATTGCATTGCAAATGCTTGTTGTTTTTCACTATTGCAAAGCTACCTGTTCCCCATAGGCCAGCAAGGGCCATTTGAATATTTATTTATAATCCTAACTTAGTCAGGGAACCAGGTAGAAATTCGAGTTTAGTATGCCTGAACTCAGAATGAGAAAATACATGTTTTAGTGAAGTTGGTTTTAACATTCTGTGCTTGAAAATACCACTTTTGATCAGAGGTGGTTGGGTACATGCAAAACATCCATCCACTGGGGTGAGTTGTGGCTAGTGTTCTCCAGTCACGGGTGCCTGTCATCAGACTTGGCTTGTAAGGACAGGAGTAATGTGTCTAATTTAGTGGTGGCAGGTCCCTTCCTTGTCTGTTGATAAAAGCAGGTCAGCAGTTTATCTATGTTGTGCACTATTTTAATAATTTGCATTTAGCTCGGTCCAAACTGGAATGGCATGGTGAGCAAAAAAACGATGGATTCAGGCCCAGATCTCTGTACTGGGGTGAATGTATGGCATGGTTCTGCATTCTGTCCATCAATTGTTGTTTTTGTATTTGTCACCCTGAGTGGGACGGGTATGCTCAGACGTGAGTCCCGTGCTCTACATGCCACTGGAATCAAGCTATCCTGGGTGATGAGTGCTGAAAGCCCGTAACCGGTCGTAGGATGCTTGTTTCCAGTCCCGGGAGTGCCTGACCTGGCAGTTCGGGCTGGACTGTTCCCAAAGGGCACAGGGTCAAGACTGATTTGCATATGGCTGGGTTCAAACTGAAATGGCATGGTGAGCAAAAAAAAACTATGTATTTAGGCCCAGATCTCTGTACTGGGGTGAATGCATGACATTGTTCTGCATTCTGTCCATCAATTGTTGTTTTCCCCTATAAATAGTGTTAACTCTATGAACCTGGGGGTATGTTTCGCCAATTTCGGTCTCGGGAAACAACCCTGTAAGGATACAGCCACCATACTAAGTACGGTCTGCCATTCAGGTCCATCAGAAGTTTAAGGATATTAGTCCAGTAGGGGGCAATGCAGGGACAGTGCCAAACATGTGGAACAGTCTGCTGATGCTGTCCGACAGCGGGTCTAGTCTGAAGGAAGCCTTGGGTAAATGTTAGCCTGGCATGCTGGGAGGAGAGGTAAGTACAGCAGTAGCAGCTGCTACCGGACCCTGGTGGTGGGGCATAAAAAGAAACAAAAAAAACCCTTACCTGAAACTACCACTGCCACTCCTAGCAAGTACCAGGAAGCACCCAGCCTCTCCATAGCCAACCACAACTCTACACTGTAGTGTTGTGATTGGTTTGAGTGCTGTGGATCGGCGCTCAGATGGGGATTGGGAGAGTTTGCATGTTCCTCAACAGGATGTGTAATGCAGCCTGGTGGGGAAGATACAATGTGCGCTGACTGCTTGTCCGGCCCAATACGACCGGCCAAGCAGTCCTGTACACTTAAGGAGTGCAAACCACTCCTCTCCCTACTCCACCTTCCCCGCCCAAGAGCCACTGAAGTATATAGGAAAAATAAAATGATAACAATAATAATTGTTCTCATTTCATTTTTCCTTTGTTCAGTGGGGCGACACTCCTCCGACTTAGCAGAGGAGCTGCCACTGAAGTACAGTGTAGATAATTGAGTTGTATGTACTTGACTAAGTTCCAAGCACTTTTAAATAGAAATGTGGTCTAGTGCTAAGCGTAGTACTTGTAAAATAACAATTTTGTTTTCTCTGGGTTTTACTTAGTTAAATAAAGTCCATTTAAACTATTCAACTTCTTCTGAGTGTGGTATTGATATTTAGGACTGACCACATCAAGTGTAAGAATGTAAAAACATTTGCACAGGAAATAAACGAATAATAATGTGACTAAATTTGATCTCGGAGCACTTATGTTCAACTATTTAGATGTGAGTGTACAGTGAAAGAAGAAGGACATTTTATACTAAAGTTGATCATTTCTCTCTAGCCTTTCAACTCACATGCATAATAATTGATTTCTGGCCAAATTCAATCAGAATCTGACTCAATTCTCTTACACTATGCTACCACTAAAGGTGGTACTTGTTCCAACAATCCTGATAAAAACACTGGCCCTGTCTTACCCCTGGACTTCTCAAGCTCAAGCTCAAAACAAGAAGGGTCAAAAGATAATTTAAATATGCTCATGAAAACAAATTACAGTGTACATATTTGCTGGTCAAATATAAACATTACATCTGCTTTGCTAAACAGAACTATTACGCTTCTTACATCAGTCAAGCCCAAACCCATTCAATTACTAAGAGTCATTGAGGATCCATCAGCCCCTCTGGCACAGCAAAACCAGACGACACCCTCTTCAAAATAGATATCGTCAGGGCACTGATAAAATGAGACATTACAGTGTAATCAGCCCAGTTACTCTCCCTCCCCCCACTGCGCAAAAGGTATTTGCTTTTAGAGAAACATCCTTCCTAGCGGTGACCAAAACCATTTCTGCCATTAGACCTACTGGTTCACTGGTGGACACCTGACAGAATCATGAAACAGCATGCCACAACCCTCATCACCAACTCGACCACCCTTTATGAGCTTTCTTTGGGGCAGTGAGTGGTACTAGAAAATGGTAATCCATCATGGTTATGCATTTCTAAAGAACATCCACCCTCTCACAGTCTAACCCAAAAAAATTGTGGCCCATTTCCCTGTTATGATTTTAAGCATAAATCATTTAAAAAATACTTTTGACCAGCTGCAACATTTTGTGGAGTCAAATAACCAGCTTCAAGCATAATGCTCCACATACCAGCTACCTCTCCTATCACTCACTGAAATTATGTTTCTCTTTGACCCAGGACAGTGCTGTGCTGCATTTCGACTTGGTTTGCACTTTAGAAATGCTACATACATACTCACATACATTGTCTCCAAAACCAAACTGGATTCTGACTGGTTCACAACTGATTGTAACATGTGTAGCAGATGACCTATGACTGCTGGTCAACAGTGTAAGCATTGGGCAACTATACCGTCAACAACTCCATTCTTCTAAACAGAATCCGAGATGTAGGGTTTGACCATCTGTCTACTAAGCGGATTTGGTCATTCTCGCCACTCAGACACAGATCATCTTTCTCTGTCTTTTACAATCTGACCCGATACGCATATGCGCCAGACTCAATTCAATTCAAAGAATCTTTATTCGGTGGTTAAAAATCACCATAAAAGCATACACATATTTACATGAATAAAAAAGTCATTACACATTTTCAAGATCCTTATACAAAAGTATTAGTGTTAACATGGAACACAGACAGAAGAATATATCATTTTAAAAAAAGGTAAAATCAGAAACATTTCATTCATCTCCCCTAGTTAGCCTTAGACGGACCGCTACCTTAATAAAATTCATTATACAACACAGTGTTAAGGGGTCCGATGCTTTTTGTAAAAAGACTAATGCCTCCCTTGCATGTTCCAATTTAGCTTTTTTTTAAAACATTTACAAGAAATCTGCGCCTGGGCATTGTAAAAAAAGGACAGAGTAAAACAAAGTGAAGGGAATCCTGCGGAGACCTATTGTCGCAGCCGCAGGATCCCTTCTGTTCAATTGATGTTGCAAATCCTGCTGGTGATGCCAACATAAAAGGGTGTAGGTTCAGTCTAAAACGACACATCAAGAATCTGTCCTGTGCGTTATGCATAAGGTACAAATATGGCTCCATTCCGTCAACGCTCTTCACCAGGTTGTGGGCCCTCACTGTCTTTTTAAGCCCTTCAGCCTCAGCTCTGCGTTGACTTTTCAACTCTAGGAAAGTTTTCCTTACTTGCATCTTGTGCTGGGCTACAATTGTTTCAGGGTTAGTGAAGAGATTCCCAAAGCCTATTTCCTCTAAGGCATTCTTTACATAATTGAGCCAGGGAATACGCATACATTTGTCCCTCTCTAAACAGTCCGATAAAATTTCTCTGCTTAGAGACGCATCAGGATTAACCCAGATTTTTAACCAGGCCACAATTGGCCTGAGTTTTACCAAATCATCTAGGTGTGGCCTCCCTAATTCCCTGTGTGCTATAGAGCCAGCAGTACTTGGGGGTACCCTCAGGATGGATTTTAGATATTTATTTTCTTCCCGTTGGATTCTTGTGATGTTAACAAAGCCCCATACTTCTGCCCCATAGATTACTTTAGAGCATGATACGGAGCTGTACAGGTTCATCACCTGTTCCGGGCTCCATCTACCTAACCTCCTGCCGTAGCTTGCTATTGCCCCGTTAGAAGCGATCATTTTACTACAACGCTCCTCCACCAGGGAGTTAAACTGTAAGGCCCCATCAAAAGTTACACCTAGATAAGGGAACGTTTTAACCTCTTCTACTATGTGGCTTCCTATTGTATAAGTGAATTTAGAGGAGGTTTTTTACCAGACAGGAGCACATAAGATTTGCCCAGGTTGACAGAGAGATCTAGGGCCCCCATAAACTTTACAAATCCGTCGATCAAGATTTGTAAGCACCTGGGTGTGCGTGCAATCAGGACCGCGTCATCTGCGTAAAGCAGAACAGGAATATGACGCGACCCCACCCTTGGGCAATCTGCCTTTAAACCTAACAGATGCTGTTCCAAATTGTTAATGTAAAGGGAGAACAAAAAAGGGGCAAGAATGCAGCCCTGCCGGACTCCACTCATACAGGGAAAAGAGTTGGTCAGACCCCCCTCCCTGTTAAATCGAACCCTAGCCGTGGTGTACTATGCAGTTCCCTAAGAATATTGATTAGGCCACTCTCTATCCCCATACTGGACATCATGTTCCATTGTTTCTCCCTGTTGACGTGATCAAATGCCGCTGCCAAATCCATGAATCCCATATAGATCGATTCATCACTGGCCATGGTATATTTGGCAGTCAGCATATAAAGGTTCAGGCATTGATCACTAGTGAACCTCCCTGTCCTAAATCCATATTGGGTGTCCGAGAAGATGTTGTTTTCTTCGGTCCACTCGAACAGTCTGTTGAGGATCGCCCTACCCAGGAGTTTAGCCGATACATCAATCAGGGAGATAGGGCGATAGCACTTGGGATCATCCCTATTGCCCTTCTTAAAAATCGGCACAATTATAGCTTTAGACCAGGATGGTGGCAGACCACAGGTAATGGCAGTATTTATGACCCTGGTCATTAAAGGGGCCCAGAGTTCTATGCTGCTCAGAAACAGGTCGGGGGGGGATTCCGTCAGGGCCCGGGGCTTTGTTTTTGGTCAGACCCTCTATCCCAGCAGTAATCTCCTTGATAGTAAAAACAACCGTAGAAACCTGGGTTGCAAATTCAGGTGGCTCTACGGGAGTACCGGGCTCATGATTATACAGACCCCTATAGTGGGTTACCCACTGTTCTGGAAGAATATTAAACCCTATCTCCGGGGTATCATTTTCCTGGAAAGTGGGTTTGTTGATGATTCTCCAGAAACCCGCTAAATCCTTTCTTTCCCCTGCTTCTCTTAGGTCTGCCCATGCTTCTGCCTGCAGAGCGAGTTTCCTCCTCTTGGTCTCTTTCTTATATTTCTCCCTGCACGCCTTGATTGTTTGGGGGTCCCTTGGTTTAGATTTAAGGCAGCTTTTGAGCTCCCTCAGTGCTTTGGAGCAATCTTTATCGAACCATCGAGGGTTACCGTGGTTCCTTGTGGGCGCACTAGTTTTTAGTAGGCCATCAATCAGATTTGCGATCTGATCGAATGCTTCCAGTAGCCTTGATCCGTGGACTTCTATGTCGAAACAGTCATTAATGGCAGTTTTGCCAGCGTCCACCAGGGCCTTATAAAACTTTTCCCCATCTATTTTGGACCACTTTAATCTCCTGCCTTGATCTGTTACCCTCTCCGTGATTGTGCGATGGTCTCTCCTTTTTGAACCCACCCTATACAACAGCTCCAAAACAAGTGGGTTGTGGTCGCTAAAACTGCTCCATTCAATCCCTACACTAATTGTCTTATTTAGCAGGGATCTTGAGACCAGGATGTAGTCGATGACGGATGAGCATCCTATTCCCTTGAATGTGGGTGGGAGTGTACCATCCTTCTGTGTGCCTATCATGTTAATAGTATGTTCAAGATCATACTTGAGCCGGAGCATACTGAAAGCTAACCCTGTCGGGGTATGGGAAAAATGCGGCCCCTTCTCCCTGGGGCATTGGGACCAGTCTGTGTTTGTTGGGACCAATGCCGGACAAAGGTGGCAATTAAAGTCTTATATATATACAATTAAAGTCTCCCATGACCAGCAGCGCATATGACTGCCCCTTTTTCTGGACTGTTGTTTCCTGACCCAGCCTATGATCTAATTCAGCTACAAGTGAGGTATGGTCTCCTGCTATCTCGTTGTTATAGATATTAAAAATAATGAATCTTAGCCCCTTCCTGGAGAACCGAACTGCCTGAATCCCGTGGGAATTCCAACCTGGGGAAGACCAACTGCCCGGGAGATCTAAATCTACATAAATGGATATACCTCCCATGGCTCTCCCTGATCTTGATTTTTGCGCGGGTACAAAGAAGCACTTATACCCCTGCAAATGAAAGTTGTTCTCCAGGGCCCATGCTCCAGACTCACTTCAGGGGAGGATGCAGTCTTTATCTATGCACAGGATATAGCGTATTCAGATATAAGTGTGAGGCTGTGTAGAGCTCCTCCCTCCCATCTCCCAGGATGGTCCATCCAGACACACCTAAGCTCCCTTTGTGTGTGGCTGTCTAGAGGAAATGCACAAAGCCCAGCTATCACCCAACCCAAAATTAACAGAGACAGGCAGCAAGCACAAAACGGCTACAGTAAGTAAATGCCAACTTTCTAAAAGTTGAATTCATCGTAAAAGCCCTTACTTATTTGAAAAAACAATCTTACGAGAAGTAAACATGGATGTTTGACTGTGTTATTCTACTTCTGCTTACAGGAGCACACCAGTGAATTGCAGAAGAGAACATTCAGGTGGAGGGAACAAAATGTAAAAGCATTGAGATAATTGTAGCTTTCACACGAAACAAGTGAGTGGAGCTTACTCATGTGCTCAACAGAAATGCATACATGGACTGCATCTGTAATTTCTAAACTGGTGACATCCAATTTTTTATTTTTGTTTTTCAGTCAGCTTGAAATAATTGTAAAGAGACAGAAGAGCATATTAGAATAGGAAGGAACCAAGAAACTGAAGTGAATTAAAGTGAACAAGTGGAGGGCTTTTTCAGCCCATAAATACATTCAGAATTTTGATGAAATGCTTTTCTTTGCTTCCCCACTTTTTTGTTCATTTAATGTAGTGTCGAATTTGAAACGAGTCAACAGCATAAGAGAACCAGGGAGCATGTTAAAAAAGGAAGAACAGGCACGCAGGGAATCTTGCAGTGGAATAATTCAAGGTGTAGATCCCTCGTTTAGGTCTTCAACAAGTTAACACCCCCTGGAGTTGGCCAATAAATTAGGGGCTCCTATGGTTAACACACGCAGGCCGCTGTTGGTTTTCAAAATTCAGAACTTGGACATGGACTGGTACATGTTCTTATAAATATTAGTTATGTTGTTTTATGTAACAATTCATTGTGGTGATAATGTAATGTTGTTTATGTAACGTGGGTTAAACAAAAAAATTGAAATTCAATGACTTAGGAAAAAGCAAAAAGTGTTTTTTTCAAAGAATTCGCAAATTACCACCAACTGTCAGTTGGTGTTAATTTGCGATTTCTAATGCCAAATTCGCACAACTTAGGTGCTTAATACATTTCATTTAAGGAATCACAATTTGCGATTCCTTAATTGTAATTGCAAAATAGAGAATTGCACATTTTACGATTCTCTAATTTGCGATACACTTGGGATGATACATCCCAAAAGGCCTTTTCCCGTTCTCAAAAGGGCCTATTCTGAGAATCGGCCCATTTGCGAACGGGAAAAGGGCTTGATACATATGCCCCTCTATGTTTTATAGGTGCCCCAAAATGTACAGATTATTAGTAGGCAGGGAGACGGCATGGAATTTGTCGTTTTCTTTCAGGATGAAGATTTAACGGATACTGGTCAAATTAATTGGAAGACACTGCGTATATATGAGTTCCTGTGCTTGGCTGCTGGCTAGAGAACACCGTGAAAGATAGTGTGCAAGAACTGGCTCCACCTTTGGAGTGAGGCACGTCGGCCCCCTGATTAAAGGCAGGCACAAGATACTGGGAAATACTCATAGTAACTGCTCCATAAGAGTGAATAGTGCACAGCTCCTTTTGTGGACAAGGATACAACAAACACTTTGATATTGGACTCTTAGCTCTAAATATATGTTCTTGCACCAAGATAGGTCAGTAGACTGTGCAAGAGTGTGTACCTAGTCGCACTGCATGTATTTGTGGGTGAGGGCAGATATTTATAAATGCACCAGAAGCAATCCTTTAGGCTCTTCACCCAGAATTATGTATTCAATGTTTCATTCTTCAAACTATTTTTACTACAAAAATTATCTCCCCATAACCTATAAATACCAGCAATAGGTCCAGTGTACAAATCCTCTTTGCCTTCATAAAGGTACCACCAGGAAAGGCATTTTACCTTTGCACAAGCAAAGTGGCAAATCACAAGTTACCTTGACGTCTCAATGCACACATTGTCAGGCTGTGGAGGTCGTAAAGTACAAGGGGAGTCAAAGAAGCATTTTAACCTAGAAAGCAATGTTTCAATGACTTAGGACAACTCTTTCACTTGTGAAGCATTGCATGGCTTTTGCGACCCGAGTGTAGGCAGTAATCAATTGCAAAGTTGAAGCTGTCCATGCAAGACAGTTTCCACAGTGGTTGTGTATCTGCCGATATTGAGGGGCATACAACCTTCTTTCAGACCCCTCTATCCTCTCCTGATGCCTGTGAATCAATGATTCACCGCTTGTGTCATTGCAACTAGTGATGTTTTGTGGTCCAGATGTTGTGATGTTGGTAAACAGTAGAAGCTGGCATGCAGGTCTCATATCCCTTGAAGGCTTCAATATATTCCTTCACTATGGCACTCAAAGAGGTGCACAACTGAATCCCCCTCATGAATCAATCATTTGGTATGGATGTCAAGATCACCTTTGCTATGCGCCTGGTTGGCCACTCTGACACAGGGCAAAGGAATGACCATATTGTCTCTCTGCGCCACTCAAGGGTAGTGCGGCACTGCAACAAGACCATTCCAAACAGCTGCCCCAATGAATTACATATTAGGTGACCATTTCATGAGAAATTGCAGTTTATACCTCTGCAGAAAAAGGCATACATGTTGAAAATGCCTTCGGAGATACTGCGCTTACAATTTCCCTTCACCAAATAATTTCCCAGCGGTGTGGCAGACAGCATATATAGGACAAAAATGTGTACGTTATGGAAAACTGAGTTTCAAACACACCTACACTCAGAGAGAGAAATGTTTTTCCAATTTACATGATGATTTCCTCTTGGTCCTCTGAAACCTTCAACATTGACAGCTCACTTAAGAGGATAAACGGAAGACAGGCATTGCCCCAATTTGAGGTCTGCCTTGACAGCACAGCTGCCTGCTTTACCTTATGTTACTAATTCTTTAACACATCCATAGAGTGGGCTTTGGCTCCTCCCCCACATGAGTATTACCCTCTCACCTCATGCTATTGGATGTTTGTTTTATAATTCCGCCTAGGCTGAAATGATGATTCTGCCATGCATGACGGACTATCTTACCTCCCAAAAGCACATGAATCATCGCGTAATAAACCATTTATCTCATCGGTGCAATGTTTAAAGAAATCGTTTTTGTTTTTTTAACTGATGCTGCATTTAAAAAAATATTGTAATCAGTACTCAAAATGCAAGCTAGCCATATCGTCTTTGCCAATGCTTGTTTTCCCCACAGCTGCTTTGCAATCGCGAGACAATGCCACAACCAATTGCGTTCCTCATTGTGTGCTACGGCGCGCACAACAATTGGCAACCAAACTGCTTCATTCCACAGATCCGATAAGCGATAAAGGCGGGGTTAAAATATAAACTTGTCATCTACAGCATGCTGGTAATTTTTTATAAACAGAGAGAAAAAAACGCAGATCAAATTAACTTTCCACGCAAAGTCTCGTTTTTGATCAATGGCCTCCGTTGCACTGCAAAACAAACATAAAGGCACATTCATGAGTAGCATGTCTGGGTTTTTAAATTCAGCAGATTATTCACATCTGTTAGGTGAGAACTGCAGAGTGGGGAAATAATATATTCGCGTGTTTTAGAATCTATCACTGCCAAGGGCTACGGAATAGTAAGTATCAACATCTGCGTTATATATGTCTTGTCTGACTCACTGTCTCTAAGCATTTCAATTTCTATTGCAAATTAAATAAAATAAAAGAGGAAAAGGAACATTCTTTCTATAACACACGTTAAGTGTGCTATTGCTTTCAAAAATATTAACAGCAAACACTCTTAAGGGGTGCAATTAGCCTTAAATTACATTAACCTAACTTTATTTTTTTGTCACTGAGAGAATGCATGCATACGGATTTGATAAATAATAGAATACAAAACTATATATTTTTTTTATAGTGACGTGCTTCCTCTGGTTCCTCACATGCGCACACGCGCGCGCACACACACAAACAGACACACACACACAAAAATCATTCAAATGCCTTTTCTTTCTCTGACGAAAATATTCATTAAAAACATTTCACCGTGCTGCCTTTTAATATAGCGCGGGCATTCAACCCGCGCAGGAAGCTTCCCAGAAGCGCACAAATACTGTGTAATTATCTCGCGGCTCCCTGCTGGCTGCTGCATATTCCAGGCACAAAGTGAGCAGCGCTTTCTAGAGCCGGACTCCTGTCTTCATTGTCCCCGCTTGGAATATGGAGCTACACTTCATTATAGCAGACCTGATCAAACTTGATAGAGTTAGCCATTATTCTTGACTGTGTCAACTTTCTGCAGCTATTTTTTTCCCCCTCGCCTCGGACTCCTTTGTTTTGCCACCCGGGGAATGCATCACATTCTCAGATTGACTATCGTTTTCTTTCTTTCTTCCTTTGGTATCTGTTTTTTTTTTAACCACAGGAAAACAGGGTTCCGGCAAATAATGCTTCTTGTGCGTCGTGTGATTGGAAGAAAATTAGGCTTATTTTATTTCTGAATTGTCCTTTGTGGATGTTATTGACAATGTGTGTTTATGTCGCCTAAAAATGACGGTGCTGTATTGACTTGCAACACTCGAGCTTGTTCTGAATCTTCTGTATCATGTTCGTTTTTGTGTTAGGCGTGCGAGGTTAAACTTTGCATTGTGTTTTCGTATATGTTTTCCATAACCTTCGGAGATCCACATTTCCAAGGATACCACTTATGTAAAGAACAAATTGACTAATGTTGTTTTTTATTTAACACGCACTTTTCATTGTAGGTTAATGTGTGTTTTCGATCATAATAATTGTGTACAGTAAACATTAACAATCTATTGGAATACTTCAATTCACTAAAATTGAGTACAATCCAATACATGATTTATTTGTGTATACTTATTGTGTTTTTTTTTTCCAACTGCATGAAATCTGTTTTTTGTCTATTGCAAGAACATCTCCTTTCCTTTGTTTGCTGGCATTTATTCTCGGCGCCGTGGGCCTGATATGTTAAAGGCGTTTTCCCATTCTGTGTCAATGCAAAAATGTGTTCGCACATATGGGGCTGTATTTTAAATCGCAATTAAAAGTCTAGTGCCTTGACTGTGTCAATGCTGAGCAAGGCAGAACATCAGAAATCAGCAAATGCCACAAAGAAGCTGTCCCCAGTTTGATCCTATCACAGCACCCGAGATTGCATGCCACTTGAGTCATCCACCACTGTCAAACAACCACAACAATGCAATTTGTAGATTTTACAAGGAAGCTATCAAGACCCTCTTATTGCTGTATGAGATATGGCACTATCCTGTCCCAGCACATTGAAGTCAACACTATAATCTACCCTCTAAATGCGACAATCTATGGAGGAGTTATCATTCTTTTTTTTTCTCTTCAGCTCAGGTACAGATATGGGAGTATTTGCCTGAAACTGCATGTTGAGATAATCCCCAAAAGCCACACTTTATTAAGTCCTCAATGTTTAGCAAAGTTAAACAAAAATGTAAATGTGGGATTCTTGTAAAGTGCACTGTTACTCTACTCGAGTGTCCTGGCGCTGTAGACCGCTGGGGATCCCGTCCTGGTTTCCCCTGTGAGATGGTCCCTTTCTGGGTATCTCCAGGGTGAAACCAGGCATCCCTGGCGTCTGTGGGGGGCCGTTGTAGAGATGAGGCAAGCTTAATGCCCAGAGTTACCGAGTGTGTTCCCTGGTTAGAGTAGGCACTGAGGCAAGAATTATCGAGTCCGTTGACATTTTGGTCCACGACCCTGCCGCGTCGGGAATTGAACCCTGGTCCCGGGCCGTTCTCTGCTTACAGGTCTGTCGCGTCTAACCAGTGAGCCACACCTCTCCAAGTAGATGGCGTAGATGTGCTTCATGTCCGCATTAGCGGAAGTGACGTTAGAGACCCCTTAACTCTTGATGACGTCATAAGGTTGAGCCCTGTCCCTTCCCTAGACTCCCAAAGGCCTACTGTTAGCAGGGATAGGAAAGATGGGGGGAGGAAGCTACAACAAACAAGGAGTACTCGCCAAAAGCCATGTTTGCTTTCAGTTCCTGCCAAATCATTCAATGACCTTGAAGGGCAAGGCAAATTATGGTTAAAAGGGCAATTTCAAACGTCAAGCATCTGCTACACTTGGCTTTCCCTAACTGACCATTGTAGTGAACAGCTCTCACATCTCAAAAACAAGGCCTTTCACTGATGCCTGCCAAGTGTGTCATCAACCACAAAACAGATCATGCTGCATTTGGAATCTCAATATGGAAAACACTCTGTTGTAGAAAGCGTGCACCAGGCCCACATTGGACTTAGCACCCTTTTGGCCTGCATGTGGGGGACAGCATTGGAGCAGAAGTCACATGTCCTCATGTTTAATATCAGATGTTTGGGCAAAATGCCATTGCTCCTGCATTGAGAAGGGGTATTCTATAAGTTGCACTATGGATTTACCATGCACCTCATTAGCATCTGGTAGTGGCAGGGCAGGCTCCATGGACACTCCAAGGTCCATCCATGAGCGTGTGCAGTGAATAACTGCATCAGCATTCAGTGGGGGAGGACTGGACCCTATTAAAGGGAGGTCAGTGGGTTAGTTACGAATTGCCATAGAGGCAAAGTAGGCAACGGCCTATGTGCCCCCCCTCCATTTAGGGGCCCGCAACAACTGATCAAAATAATATTGATTTGATCTTGAAAGAAAATTACAATTAAGCTTTCTTAAATAGTTTCCAAAAGATAGCAAAAAAATGAATCAACTTAAAGAAACAAAAATTTACATTAAAGACACCAGTAGCGGCTCGTGGAGGGAGTACTTGGGGGGGGGGGGAGGGCATTTGGCGTTTCAGCGCTCGTAATGAAATTTGTTTTATTTATTTATTTGTTTACATTACTCCGGTTGGCCGTGAGTCGGAGTTTACTAGCTCCCCCCTGCCCCTCCCCTGTCCCGCCCCACCACCCCGAGGCACTCCCTCCACGAGCTACTACTGAAAGACACCATAGAGAAAATACTCTACTTGTGTAATGTAACCATTAACAACTTAAAGTGCAGGTTTATTAACATTGCTGGTAAAATTAAATACGTATTACGAGTTAATTTGCGAGGGGTCCCACGAAATTTCGATTTCCTAGGGGCCTCCACAGGGTTTAATCCGGCACTGTAGTGGTTGAGCACTACAAATGTTTCTAGCATGGCCTGCCAGCCACGGCCGGTAGTGGGAGTACCGGCCGGGCGGTGACGTGAGGAGGGGAAGGGGCAGGGTGGGGGGTAGTAATGTATGAATTATGGAGTTTAACAGGTAAGTAAACATAAACATTAATAAAACGAATTTCCTTGCATGCACTGCATCGCATTTGGTGATGCAGTGCGAGCAACGAAATTCATTTTATTTATTTTTGTGTTTACTTACCTGTTAAACTCCGTAATCCATACATTACTACCCCCCTCCCTGGCCCTCCCCACGTCACAGCCTGGCCGGTACTCCCACTACCTGCCGCGGCTGTGGCCTGCCAGAACTGTGCACTGAGATGTGTGCATTTGCACCCGGCCCTGGAAGTGGATGGGGGCAGAGCTCACATTCTCCATGAGGGTGTTTGCCAACTGGGAGTAAAGTGCAATGCATTGATTTCAACCCCCTCCTCCAATTTCGTGGCAGCACATTCTTTCAGAGAAATTGGTACGTTTTCCCCTGTGTGTTTGTGTGCTGCCGCCTCTCAACTACATAGTAAACGTGTGTGCACTTTTACAGCAATCCGCTACCTTAAAAAAAAATAAAGTAAAGGCACTCCCAATGTGCATGTGTATGCACAAATGGTTGGGGATTCTATTTTCCAACATCGGGTTTGCCATCCACAATTCTGTGTCTTGCATATGATGCTCGTACACTAGTGAAAAAGGGAACTGTAGGATTTGGCACCATAGGCCACAGTTGTAAAGTGGCTAGGAAATAATGAGCCCACAAGTATGTGCCGTGGAATTCTCAAAATTGAAATAAAACTCATGGGCCCGATTCACAAAGGAAAACGTACACTTGTGTGTAAGTTCACGATGTTTTGCATTTCAAAAAGTAATTTTGGAAGTAGCAAGTATCTTTACGGCTGTTGAGTCTCTGCACTTTTGGCGGAGACTCTGGACATAAAAAGATGGGCAGTGGTAGATAACCTACACGTAAAGTTCCTTTATGAATTGTAAAATATCGTATAGTTGCACGAAAGTGTAAGTTTATCTTTGTGAATCAGGCCCCTAGGGCCTCATTTATGAAAAGTGACGCATCGCTGCGAGAAAACAGCGATGCGTCACTTTTCATTGAGACCTCCATGCGACCCCAATGATGCGTCATATTTATAATATGACGCATCATTGCGCAAGGAATTACAGCTACGTCAATATTTCTGACGTATCTGTAAGCGCAAAAGTGACGCATTGCTGGAGTGTGTCACAAAAGTGACGCAACTCCAGCAATGCGTCCTTTCACATGGGGAAAGCCCGATGTGAAAGGGCCTGCGTCAGTCTTACGCCTGCTGTAAGGCAGGCGCAAGATTTTGACGCTACAGCGTCCTAAAAGTGACGCAGCGAAATCTCATAGATTTCACTGCGTCACTATTACGAGGCTTTTTGCGGGGGAACGCCCCCTCTGCATACATTATACCTGAAGCAGTTATAATGTAGCGCAGGGGTTTACAAAGTGACACATCTGCTTAGATGCGTCACTTTGAACATAGTGCGCAAGAGGAGGCATGTTTTACGCCGCCGTTGCGTCACAAAAAGTGACGCACCGGCGGCGTAAAAGTGACGCACGGCCTCATAAATGAGGCCCCATGTCTTTATTATAAATTGATTTCTAGAGACATCACATTCCAGTTTCAATCTGGAGCCATAGAATAAGTCAGAATGCATTGTTGTAGCAAGTAAGAGCTGCAAATATATTTGTCTGTTGCAGTGCAATGTATTTTGTTTTTGCTAAGAAAATGTGACATTTTATCTTTCACCTCTGCTTCTGCCCGCGCTTCAACTTCTAAAATAGGTTATTTGACTGTTTACATGCGTTTTTGTGAGTCTGTGTATGTGTGTGTGCATGCATGCAGGTGTACATGGGTGTGTCAAATATGTGGACATTCCTGCCTGCCAACAAGCTTCTCAGTGTCTGTCATTGTACTTTTTTAACTCAGTGCTGGTAATGGAAAATTAAACTATACCAAGCAGTACATTAGACTAAATTAGACTAATTCAGGTTTAGAATTTATGCTGAATTTATGAACAATAAAATACAAATTAACTTGTTTCCCAGATATTAATAACTGCCCAATAAGCAGGTTCTGATTCGAGAGTGCTCGAATCTGTTTCTTGTCATACGTTTTTTATTCGCGCGTCATCAGGAGCAGTCACATGCCAGAAAACACATTTTATTTATTACTAGGGGAAGAAAATGAATGGATACTTATTCTGTACGAAGACAATGATGAGTAGCATCCCAAGGCTGGAGCATTAGTACCACTCACTTAAAAAAATAAAGAAACTATAGTGCAAAGTAAATGTTATTATTATTTTATTACAGTTTAAAGGGCTGTAGATTTTGTCATGCGATTAATTATGAAAGACATTGCCATCTCACTGAGCGCTACATCCGAAAAGAGCTTCATTTCCCCATAAAAACAAACTGAATCACTCTCACAATAATTTAGCGAATTGAAATTCAGTCCCTCGTATCGACAAGGTAGGCAGTGCAATTTTTTTTTTACCGACGTTCCACTGTGCTTTAAGGTAATTATAAATGATACTTTTTCCTTTCCTTTCTAATATGAAGTATTGCTACTAGTAGATTTTTGTAGGTATATGTCTGGGTGTCTGGCAACTCATATGTGTGGTCTAGCGAGCAAAGGAAATATGTCATGTCAGTCACAACCAGGAAATATAATGTTAATATTAGTCCTAAAACTGTTCTATTTCCACAGTGCATGCAGCAGAATTTCTTGCAGCTGCCATGCGCTATTGGGGAAGCGGTACATGAAAGGTACAGGCGGGAGATATCTGCAAACTATACATCATCTGTCGTGTTACTGTGCATAGCCCTTTTGACAGACATAAGGGGGGAATCTCGCCATCCCATCGCACCCACCCTGCCCCCCTTTCAAACTCACCTGAATAAAAGCTGTGCTCTGGTGCATGTTTTTGTATTTATCACCTGCAGGGGCTTAGCTGCTGGGAGGTGTTTGGGTGTTTTACCCCACACCCTAATAAATGCTTCATATCCATGGTAGTTGGGTGCAGGGACTCCCAGTCAGGAAGGCAGTGTTGGATTTTTACTTGTCATCATGAGCAGCAGTTAAGTGTTTAGACTAAACGGCCCCCTCCTATACACACAAACACACACACACATATTGAAGAGCAGGGGAACACAAAGGAAATAATTAACGCACGTTAAGACCTGATTGCTCCAATGTTCTTTCAGAATACAAATCTTTTCCCCACGCACTCCTCAGATTGGGTCTAATTGGATTCACAGAAAACTAGCAAATCTGCACCCTGTGATTTAAATCCGAGCATGGATATATATGTACTCATTTTCAGAATTCACAGTCGTTTCAAGGTTATGTCTGGAAACCTCTCCTATTTACAGGGTTCAAGGTACATGCCTAAAAACATTTGTGAGTTCTATTATTGCACACACAAATGTGCACACTTTGGTTTTTACTTTAAAACAATCATCAGAAGTTCAAATACACTTATTAACTTGTTTCATCTTTTCTCTACAGCGAAAATATTTTCTGCTGTGAAGATCTCTTTTTCATAAATTCCCACCAATTGTGTGGGTATTTCTTTGCCAAACCGCCTCAGAAGGTATTCTCTAGTCCATGGGTACTCACAAACTTTCTTTCGGGGGACAAATTTACAGTGTGGTTTGTGTCCGAGGGCCGCACCAATGGGGGCACGGTAAGTGGGGGAGGGGGCGGCGCTAGAGAAACAAAAAAAACTGTGAGGTTGAACACAGGTCCCTGCAGTGGACGCCTTCGTCCACTGAGCCACCAGACCCGGCATACACACATCTCTCTCTCTCTCCCTCTTTCTCCCTCTTTCTCCTTCTCTCTCTTTCCCTCTCTCCCTCCCTCTCTCCCTCTGTCTCACTCAGACTGTCTCACTCCCTCTCTCTCACTCGCTGACTCCCTCTGTCTCACTCACTCTGACTGTCTCACTCCCTCTCTATCTCTCCCTCTCTCTCTGTCTCCCTCTGTCTCTGTCTCCCTCTCTCTCCTTCCCCATCCCTCTCTGTCTCCCTCTCTCTCCTTCCCTCCTCACTCTGCTGCCCTCCTCACTCTGTTGCCCTCCTCACTCTGTCGCCCTCCTCACTCTGTCGCCCTACCCCTCCCTCCTCCCTCTGTCTGTCACCCTCCTCCCTCTGTCTGTCAACCTCCTCCCTCCTCCCTCCCTCTGTCTGTCACCCTCTGTCTCCCCCTTCTCCCTTTCTGCCTCCCTCCCTCTCCCTTTCTCTGTCTCTCTCCCTCTCCCTCTCTTTGTCTCCCTCTGTCTGTCTCCCTCGCCCTTTCTCTGTCTCCCACCCTCTCCCTCTTATTGTCTCCCTCTGCCGGTCTCCCTCTGTCTCTCTCTGTTTCCCTCCCTCTCCCTCTCTTTGTCTCCATCTGTAGGTCTCCCTCTGTCTCCCTCCCTCTCCCTCTCTTTGTCTCCCTCTTTCTGTCTCCCTTTCTCTGTCTCCCTCTCTCTGTCTCCCTTTCTCTCCCTCCCTCGCTCTCCCTCTGTCTGCCTCCCTCCATCTTTCCTTCCCTCTCTCGTTCTCACTCTGTATGCCTCCCTTTCCCTCCCTCCTTTCCTTCCCTCCCTCGCTCTCCCTCTGTCTGCCTCCCTTTCCCTCCCTCTTTCACTCCCTCCCTTGCTCTCCCTCTGTCTGCCTCCCTTTCCCTCTCTCCGTCGCTCTCCCTCCCTCTCCCTCCCTTTCCCTCCCCAGCTCTCCCTCCCCCTCCCTTTCCCTTCCTCCCTCGCTCTCCCTCCCTCGCTCTCCCTCCCTTTCCCTCCCTCCCTCGCTATCCCTCCCTTTCCCTCCCTCCCTCGCTCTCTCTCTGTCTGCCTCCCTTTCCCTCCCTTGCTCTCCCTCTGTCTGCCTCCCTTTCCCTCCCTCCCTCGCTCTCCCTCACTCTCCCTCCCTCCCTCTGTCTGGCTCCTTTTCCCTCCCTCCCTCACTCTCACTCTTCCTCCCCCGCTCTCCCTCTGTCTACCTCCCTTTCCCTCCCTCCCTCGCTCTCCCTCCCTCCCTCTCCCTTCCTTTCCCTCCCCCCTCGCTATCCCTCCCTTTCCCTCCCTCCCTCGCTCTCCCTCCCTTTCCCTCCCTCGCTCTCCCTATGTCTGCCTCCCTTTCCCTCCCTCGCTCTCCCTCTGTCTGCCTCCCTTTCCCTCCCTCCCTCCCTCCCTCCTTTCCTCGCTCTCCCTCTGTCTACCTCCCTTTCCCTCCCTCGCTCTCCCTCTGTCTGCCTGCCTTTCCCTCCCTCACTCGCTCTCACTCGCTCTCCCTCCCTCCCTCGCTCTCCCTCTGTCTGCCTCCTTTTCCCTCTCTCGCTCTCTCTCGCACTCCCTCCCTTTCCCTCCCTCTCCCTCTGTCACCCTCTTATCTCACCCTGACTGTGTGTGCCCGGGCTAAGACAGCTTCCGGGCACACACAAACACACACACAGCCACACCAAGCACTTCACAGGTCTTTAAAAGATCATTTGTATGTTAATGGGGCTTTGTTCACCTCTTAGCGCCCCTGCAGCTGCACTCTGACTATCACTGGAATGCCCAGGCCCCACAGAGCAGCAGAGTCTCAGAGTCGCGGCGCGCAGGACACTTTATTTATTTATTTTTAAACATGGGTATATTGTCGGCAAGGTCCCCGGGCCGCCAGGGAAGGCTTGCCAGGCCGCTGCCGGCCCACGGGCCATACTATGAGTACCCCTGCTCTAGTCTTTCTCAAAGGGGCAGTCAGAGAGGAGTTTGTTGAACACCCTCAAACCTCTATATTTGTGAATGTGTACACAGTCATAGGACACCTGCATCCTTTAATGCACACTTGCTGCCCCCTCTACACCATTGGTCCTAGATTTACTTACACAAAAATCTTTATGTGAGCAAAGCGATATATGGGTGCAAACTAATTGTTCTGATTTGAAAAAAGTCGAGTGGCACTCAGAAATAAAGAAGTGTAAGTGTGTTAGTCCTACATATGTGCAAAAGCAATGTTGAGCCTTGGGAATGGACAAATGTGGGCCTATCACTAGAGCTGGGATGGAACGCACCGAGATCATCTTCCCACCATACCATAAGGAAATAGTGTGGTGAATACTGCCACAAGGTGAGGGTTTTGTGGGCATATGGCTGGGCAGTGGTAGAGGCATGGGTGCTGCCATCTGATAAGGGCTATACAAACTTTTGTATTGCAGTTGGTGGTGAGTGAACTATTGTTTGTATTTCAAATTCTTCAAGAGTGTTGTTATAGTTTTTTACATATCACATTTGCTACCCAACACTGCACTACCATACCAACGTCTTCAGCACCACATCTCCTGTACATCATCTCTTGAGGCCCAGGTTTACTAATTTTTACACAATCAGCCCTGTGATAAAATCTGAAGCAATACATTGTACAAATGGGGAAAAAGCGTGTAGTGTCATATTCACAAAAAGACGCTAAAACGTTTATTGAGTAATGCTAAGAGTTGAGCTTTGGAACAAGTCAAGTCTTTGATTTATTGTGTGAAATCTGTATTCAAGGTGCAACATCTAGCCCAAATTTCCTCGCAATGGCCACAGTTGAAGAGCGAGTTGCACAAAATGTGTAATTTTGCAGAAATTACACATTGTGTGGGTACTATCAAGCAATATTCCACTTGCCTTTTTTTGTGCCTGGTTTGACGCAAGGATTTCACTAAAGGCTACATCACACTATTTTAGTTAATGTGGCATTGTTTGAAGTTTTATGGGTCTTTGCGCTAATCCCACCAAATTTCGCCCCATTTGGCATAGATAATAGGGGGTATTGATGCTCTGTGCTGAACAGCCATTTTGTGCTTTGTGCAGGTCAGGTTTCTGGCACAAAATGTATTTTAATAAACACTTACATCACACGTTAAAAAATTGGGAAATTCGACCTTAGTTTGGTAAGCGATAGTGGGGCATATTCTCAAGGAGCTATGGCAGAGTTAACAGCACTTTATTGCCGCCAAAGTCGAGATAAAGTTATCTCCCCATTCACAAGCTGGTGCTAACAGCCCATAGCACCAGTTTACCTGCGATAGCAGCTGCAAAAAAGATCACCACTGATGACCCCCGTAACTATCGCTAATGAGATGTAGAGTAGGCCTTCCCGAGCCAAAAGCTGCAACAACACCACTCCACAACATTCTCAACTACCAGCCAGATTGGCGATACGACCACAAAACATGTGATAAGGCTCGTTAGCAGCAGGAAACTAACACCTGCTCTGACCTGGTGCAAACTCAGACCACAGCCTGCACCACAAAAGGGAGCCCAGCCCGAGCCACACCTGAAGGGTAAAAGATGCCATGGAGCCACTGATCATGCAGCTCGGAGCCCCAACAGGACCACATCACCCTCCGACACCACCCCCAGGATCCCCACTCCAGGAGCCCACCCCCCCGGCCAAAGACATGCCACATCAACTACACAGAATCATGTACCAAATAATACACCTGATGTCGCACAATCACATCTGGTTACCTACATGTGTTTGTCACAAAAATGAGCATCACACATCCACCTTAGAAGCAACAAATGAAAATGTATTAAAACAAACACAGAACAGAAATGAAGACACATGGCGGCTCCCCTCGGGACAATCTTTACGTCACAGTCTGCTAGACAAAAGTCATGATGAGAAGGTGTGTCCTGCGCACATCAAGGGGCAGAGAGAGAGAGCAAAGGAGAGAGAGAGAGAGAGAAAGAGAGAGAGAGAGAGAGAGAGATAGCCGGACCGAGAGGGGGAGGGAGAGATAGCCGGACAGAGAGAGGGAGAGAGAGGTACCCAGACAGAGAGCGGGAGATAGAGATAGCTGGACAGATCGGGGTAGAAAGAGATAGCCGGACACAGAGGGGGAGAGAGAGATAGCGAGACAGAGAGGGGGAGAGAGACATAGAGAAAAGAAGAGAGGGACAGGTCAAGAGAGTGCCTACACTGCGCACCCATACCACACTGCTCATCTGCTGCCACCGTTGTGTCTCCAATCCAACCACTTGCCGGTACGTAGTGCAGTTCACCATGTCCCACATCTGAGACAGACTCGTCATCTGAAACAGAGTTCAGATACATGAATGGCACAGTGAATACTTTTGCACACAACATCATCGGCTGTCCGCCCCGGTGCACCCCGGCAGCTGCACCCAGCCCCACCCGCCACCCAGTAGTGCATGTCCGCCCCTGTGCACCCAGGCCTCACTGCTCACCTTCCACCACCGGTGTGTAGAAAAGAGGGACCACCACATGCCGTTGCAAGCCACAAGCCCGGAGCCCGCGGACATGGCCACCCCCACATAATGCAGCTCTGCTCTGCAGGCCACCAGGTCTTACTTTTGATGCTGGGTCTTGATTTCGCCATGACAGAGACCATAACAGTGCACAGGGCATCATCGCAGGCTGCACACCTGCTCAGCCCTTGAGGTGCCACCAACTCTGTGATCTGGGAGGTGATGCCACGTGGTGGTAGGCCCGCGCTGCCCGCTGGCTCAGGCCTACACTGCGGTCCCGCAGGGAACACAAAACCTGAGCAGTCCGGACAATCGGGACAGGGCATTATTGCAGGCAGCACACCCTCTCAACACTTAAATGGTGCCCCAACCTTAGTGCACCGAAAGTCACCGTCCCGTGGTGGTGTGCCTGTGCCGGCTGCAGTGTATTCGGTGCCACCAAGTCTGTGCCCCGCTAGTCATGGACCCTCTATGACTGGGTATTGCGGTGCAGACACCATTATGTTACCTGCAGAATGTGATGTAGCAGGTCCTGGGCCCCTATGCCTACATGCACACCACATGGATACACCCTGAGAGAGGTTGGAAATGGATTTGAGCACATGCGCCCAGCCCTTTTTATTGGCCGGGTCACATGTGCTGTGATGCATGTGCTGGCTGGGTGTGGTGTGGGTGTAAACCAGCCGTGAGGGAGTGGCATGCTGACAACTAGACCTGTGAGCAGCAGATCACTACAGGGAAGTTCCGGCACATGTTGCGTTGTTGTCCCCCCTGGAGTGTAAGCGTAGTGGGCGGGCCGTGCGTATGCCAGTCCAGCATAATGGTTTGAACAATGACCCCGGGCTTTGGGCATTGTTCCATACAGGGATGGTTAAAGAAGTGATAAATGCGTGTGTCTCTGTTGTTGCATTGGCGCAACCCGCACAGCATTCGGCAATGTGTCACCCTGTGACCCAAGTCCAACTACATGATCCACATGGACGCAGGAGGAATTCAGTGACCCTGCATTCATCAATACTACCACACAACACATCTGTGTGATTCAGAATGTTTAATGCACATTCAGTAGAGTGTTGCATCTCGAGAGGTACAGGGCCATGGAAACCCCACTTTACAATGTTGGCCTGTGGAGGGCCAGCCAGAGTCCTTCAGGGAATGAAAAGTCCAAATTAAGAGGAAGAGATCAGTCCGCAGTCTGTTTGCTGTGTCATTGGCGATCAAACAGAATATGGCAGTCCATTGAGAGGTCCAAGGTGAGTGTTGCAGAGTGTATCGGGGGACAGTGGAAGGTGGTGATGCAAAGGGCAGAACCAAGCTGAAACCGGTCATATGGCGGAGATGAATGCTACTGCGTCCTTCTTACCACAATGGGGCTTTCATCTGCCTCTTTGTCCTCTGCTGTTCCATGTGCCTCACGTCTGGGTGGTGGTGTACTTTCTCCAGCACTGTGTGGCAGTGTCACCTCAGGGCCGGAGATGGAATGTCTGCCGCACTGTGTGGCGCTGACACTTCAGGGGGCGGAGATGTGGATGTAGTGGTAGCAGCAGCATGCATCAGCACAAGGCCCTGTGGCAGCAATTGAGGATGAGGATGGTTTTGAGGTCATTGAGGAACCCAGCCACCACTCACTGGTGTGCAGCTGTGGCAGCCGCTCTTTCCGCATTGGCCCGCTCCATGGTCTCCATGAGCCTCCGCATGTTTCCCACTTCCTGGGCGAGCTCGCTGGAGCCATTCTGACTAGACAGTCGTGTTGTCTCTGAGTCGGGACTCTGACATTGTTAGCCATGCTTCATTAGAGAGTCCGTTAGGGACTATGAGTGGTCCCGAAAGGGACTTAGACACCCACGTACGGCATCTAGTTTGTCTGCCATGCGGTCAAAACCCACCCACACCTGTTCAGCCAGCTGCTCCTGGCATCCCAACACACGGCATTGGAAGGCCATGTGTTCTTTGTGGGGGTCCTGTGAAGCAGCTGTGGTGGTTGGGGCTGTCTGCTGTGTGGTCTGTGCAGGGGGTGCTGTGTCCTCGTTGCAGCCGGCTGCCCTGCTTCTGGAGGTGGGCTGCGGAGAATGTCAATGACCTCTTGGAGGGCATCGGAGTCGAAGGTGTGGTGGTCCTCTTCATCATCAGAGAGGAGAGGTTCGGGCTGCTCTGCAGGAGGTGTTGAGGGTCCCTCTGCAAAGTGTAGGGGAGATGCAGTTTAACAATGTGTTCACATGTGTGTTGTCACATTGTACATGTTTACATACTGACTGTGTACATCGTGGCTGTTTGGGAGGAGCTGCCTATTCGATGGGGGACAGTGAACATTTCGACAACAGACATGTGTGTGTTTGTATTTGTACATTATCATCTCACATTTCCCTGCAATGCCACTTGTGATTGGCAAGTGTCTACACCCAGTCGGCACCAGTTGTGTCCTTTGTTCTGTTGTGGACGTGTTGCGGTTTGTGCCACATTGTTGTCAGTGTTGATGTGCTCTGCTTGATATCTGTGTGTGATGCATTGTGGGGGTGAGGCCCCTGCTGCTCTGTTTTCCTGCCCCATATCCCTTTTCTGTGACGTGCCTTTGCCATCTGTGATTATACAGTGCTGAGATGTTGCATACTTGGGTAAATTGGTCTCTTGGTGGGAGTTGGGGTCTGGGGCATTGTTTGTCCACAGATGTGCTCAGCTCAATTGTGCATGTGTGCCATTGTGGCCATCTCCCCCGTCCCCCAGTCCCTGGTCATTACTCACCCTGATGTGCTCAGCTCAATTGTGCATGTGTGCCATTGTGGCCATCTCACCCGTCCCCCAGTCCCTGGTCATTACTCACCCTGATGTGCTCAGCTCAATTGTGCATGTGTGCCATTGTGGCCATCTCCCCCGTCCCCCAGTCCCTGGTCGTTACTCACCCTGGTGCTGTTGTGTCCGGTCATGTTGAGCAGTGTCCGGTCCCCCGACTCCAGACACGTCTTCCCACTGATGACTGTGGACACCATTTTCTCCATGTCGTCCAGCTCATCCTGTGGCACAGGACTCCCACCTCCAGTCTGCATTGCTGCCTTCCGGTTGTTGGCGAGTTTCAACTTAGTTTTACGCTTGATGTCAATCCAGCGCCTCTTGACCTCTACCATTGTTCTCTTCAGTGCTCCGACTGCATTCACCTTTTCCCTGATGGACTGCCAGAGTCCCTTTTTGTTTGCCAATGACACAGTGGAGCTGACAAACAGTTGTTGATGGTGTTCTACCACCACCGTTATGAGGAGCCTGTTTTCCTGCGAGCTGAAGCGCTTCTTCCTACCCTTCTTCTCCTTAGCCTTCCCTGACCACGAGGTCCCAGGCAGGTCTTCTGAGGGGCTTGTGGGGTTCTGGTTCTCCTCCATACTTGTTCCGGCAACATCGATTGTGCTTCGCTGTTGTTTGGCATTTGTTTGTCAGTTTTTTTTCTACTTTTATTGTGATTTTTCCTTCCTGACACGTGTAAATTGCAGGCATGTAGCTGGTTTTCGTGGATTTTTGTATCGCGATTGGCCTTATTGCAACTTTTTTTGTATTCACGTTTCACATTTTTACAGCGTGGCGTTGATTTTTACTTGGTCAGTTGACGCGTTATCTGAGGTATATCGCATGGTGCCGCCGTGTTGAGAATGCAATATTTTCCCGCGATAGACTGCGATGTAGGAATTTGGGTTAAATTACTTTTGCGATGGTTATCACATGTTCTTGAGAATATACCCCGTGAATGTTTAGAAATCTCAGGCTCACAACCCACTGCCCCCAATTTTACTTAAGCTATACTCTAATCACCCATGAAGAGTAAGTTAATTCAATAGTCCCGTGACTCTCCAAATGGAAGTCACAAAAGTCCAGTGACTCTTCAAATGGAAGTCACGAGGAAGGCTCTTAGGGAGGTAGGATATGAAGTATCCCGAGCCGAGGACCAAGATTATTTGACGACGAAAAAGTCGGTACAGTTTATGGCCCAGGCCTGGCGAAAAGATACATATTTTCCTTATATGGATAGACTACTGAATCGATGGCTGAGGAGAGAAGTTCTAAGATTAAGAACTGGATTGAATCCTTATCATTGTAAGACTAGAGTAAAATCAGTGATGATAGATAGCATTGGAAACTGTAAGTGTATATTGGGAACCACATGCGACATGATGCATATTTTATTGGATTGTACAAAGCTTTTAGAACCACGAAAAGAGATCTTATGTCCCATTTTTAAAAAATACGGTATACATAATAGACTTGCTGCAAGTGTCCTTCTAACAGAAATGATGAATTTAGATATTACTTGTGCACTGGGGAGATTTATGCAAAAAGTTAAACAAATTATAAATTGCGATTAGCGCAAGTCGTGTTTGACCCATTTTAATGAGTTGTAAGTCATATACTGTTTTAAAGTTTTTATGTAACAATGAAATGCTTTTTAAATGTTTTATCTGTTTAAGGACAATTGTCCAAATAAACTTTGATTTTTGAACTGAACTGAACTGAAAATAGCCTTTGAATCAATAACCTACATCTAGTTTTAAAAAAGCTATGATTTCTCTATACAACTCACCAAATCACAGTTCGTAAAGTTAAAATGCTCTGCTTCATACCTATGAGTCCTCTCCAAAACCAATTGGACACAATTGCCAGTGAATAATTCTTTAGGAATTCCTTCTTAAGCATACATTTTAAACAAAACACTAAAGCAACTTCTGTATTTATAGATTGAAGAAAAGAATAGTGTACACATGTCAAAAAACAATCCACCAAAGCAATTATGCAATGCATGCTCTGAGGTCCAAAGGTCAAGCAAATTCTAAGGCCAATTTATTGTGCTTAGGAAATTGTACAGTCAATAAAGTTGTGTCACTCTTCTCCCAATGATTACTCAATAAAAAACATTCCTCACATTTACTCACTAAATCCTCCGCTTGCCTAGCTATGGTAGGCCATCAAAATGAGTTATGTAAGGTTTTTTGTGGAAATGCAACCATATGTCCTCCATGAGCAACATCAACTAATCTACTGCTTAATTCTTCAGGAGGAGCAAACTTGTTACCCTTCAGTATAATATCACTCTTAGCACTCAACTCCAGAGTAATATACCCAAAGCTATGCAACTGCCATTCATGTTTTGTACATTAGGTCAACCCTGTTGAACATAAACTTTCTTATGATTCATTTTACAGATACATTTTTTCCACTTCTCATCGATCACAGCACAATGACAACAAGTGATAACATCAAATAAGGCCACAACGCAGTTGCCACATCCATCATCTGATTCTTGATTCATACCATGAATCGATAGACATGGCAAACAATCTGCATGAACATTCTTGCCACCTTATATATGCTGTGGATGAAAAGTATTCTGTTGCAGCTTTGATATAATCTGGATGAGTTTGGATGAAGCATTGCCAGTACCATATATCTCAACAAGTACATTAAAGGCATATGTTCAGTATAGTTAAGTGGGTACCCTGATGTTAAGTTTTTCAATTTACCAAGCACAAGACAAAGCTTTACGCTCACTGGAGCTGTATCTGCGTTCAGTATCAGTAATAGCGTGGAAGCAAAAACAAATGTATTCTCAGTATTTCCCATCCACTGACAAAGAACCTCTCCCACCTCAACTGCACTAGCATCAACAGTAATGATGCATTCTATCATGATCTAAAAGTTCTTAATGTGGGTACACTGGTCAACAATCCTTCAATTTGATCAAAAACAGCTTGTTCTCCCTCAGTCCAAATAAATATGATTGTTTTATTTATTAGCTGTTTCAAAGGTTCCATCAGTGTCGCATATCCAATGATGAACCTAGAAACATTAGCTGGTCTTTCTCTAGGGGATGAGAACCCCCTTTTGCAGCTCTGATAAGACATTTGATGCCATCAGCTGTTGTTTTGTGACCAAGATAATCAATGGAATCTGAACAAAACATACCTTTATCATGGCTGACAATCAACAAAACCTTATCCAACATATAATTAGGCTCATACACATCCTTTGCAATAATACAAACAATTCTGGAAGGCCTGTACGCCCATGTTGTCCTTAAGTTAGCAGGGCATTAGAGTTTTGAAACTTGCTACAGAGACAAGGCCTAAAGGTAAATGCAAATACTTATTTGCCCCAAATGGTGTGATGAACACTGTTAACACTTGCAATTTTTTATCTAACACAGCTTGGTAATAAGTTGCCCTTAAGTCAATAATGGTGAAGGATTTAACATTCCTAATTAGAGTTAGCATTTCTTGTATCTTTTGGAGAGGGTGACAATCCACCAGGAAGTTCTTATTTAAATAGTGAAGGTTAGCAATTAGTTTGTAATTTTGGTTGGGGGTGCACGTATTAAAGAAAGTCCAAAGAGAACGATATTTGTATGCCAAAAGTTTCTTCTTTATTTATATATTCTTTTCATAAAACAGCTTCCCATTATCAAACAGATCAGCCAACGTGTTTCTCTCCCTCAAGGGGAGCTTCCTCAGGGCTGAAATCAAGCACATAAAACTACATAAATACCAAGTTTAAAAGAGACATGTACAATTTTTACATTTGTTACAATTTTACAGAACAAAAAAGACGACGCAAATAGTGTTATCATAAACAAATAAGAAACAAGCAAGCAGTAGATAAAGAACCAAGAAGAGAAGGGAGGGTGAAAAATAGGAGAAAGAATGAGAGTCAGGAAAGAGGGAAGGAGAAACACACCAGATGGTTCACCTAGTCATATAGTATACTTAAAACAAGAAAGTGCAGGAAGGGTGCAAAGGACATGAGTTGTTTATCCAACATTCCTGCATGTGGATATACAACCTGTTACAAGGATCCCTGTATCTTCCCCATATCACAAATAAGGAAAGAGAAAGGGGGAGAGAGATAATTTCTGTGATAGAAAGAACAAACGGGTCCTAATAGAGGAAACAACAGTGATTTTCATAATTAAGGGTTGATCACTGTCAAGAGCATAGCCTTATCATAATATCAAATATAGTTAACTATGTAAAGAACCGTCATGACTTGTATCGTAAAAGAGCGACCCTGTGTAGGGTCCCTACGGATGTCGGAGCGTCCTAAATGAAATATAATATAATTGTACAATACACAGAGCTTACCATATAAGTTTATAAGTTTCTCAAGAATTCTGCTGATTCCCTACTTAAGAACCAAATGGTTCTTGAGATGATCCATCTAGTCTTGAAAAAGAATTTCTTTTTATACGATGGTAAATGGTTCCATCAAAAGAGGGGTACTGCGATGGGGACAAAATTTTCCCCATCCTATGCATGCCTCTTTATGGGACAATTTGAAAAGGGACACACCTGGAACAGATATGCCTCCCCCTGGACAGATCACATCGTTTTTTGGGGGAGGTATATTGATGACATTATCTGTCTCTTGTCTGGTACCGAAAAACAATTAGTCGAGTACCATAGATATCTAAATGACAATGCCCTTAATGGTAAACTAACAATAGAATACAATAGGGAAAACATAAACTTCCTAGACTTACAGTTTTACATGAAAAATGGGCAAATTCAAAGTACCCTGTTTAGAAAAGAAACAGCGTGTAACGCGGTTCTGCATGCAGACAGTGCACATGCCAGCGCGACCATTAAGAATATCCCGTACGGAGAAATGGTACGCTTAAGACGAAACTGTAGCGAGGACACAATGTTTGATGCCAATATTGGTAACCTCAAGAATAGATTTCTGGCAGGAGGTTACAAACAAGAAACCCTGAACTGAGCGGAAGCAAGAGCACACACAGTCACTAGGGAATCCACACTGATGAAAAAGCCAAAGGAGAAAAAAGAGAGGAACAACAACGAGGTGAGTTTCGTTACACAATATACAAGACACAGTAATGCCATCTTTAAAATCTTGAAGAGAAATTGGCACCTCCTGAGTGAGGTCCCGGCGTTACAATCAGCTATTAGGACCAACACATCTGTAACTTTCAGACGAGGTCGGACTTTGAGAAATGACCTGTGTCCAAGTTATGTAACAACAGAGGACACTAAAAACATAATGTGGCTACCACCTAAACCATTTTTTGTCTGCAAAAATTTTAATATCTGCGATCTGGGGAAAGACAAAACAAAGAGCTTTTCGTATAATGGGTCCGAGACATACAACATTGATGGTTTCATAAATTGTGGAACCACTTTTGTAATTTATATACTGGGCTGCAGTTGCGGGCTAGTATATATTGGCAGTACAAAACGCAACCTAAGAATACGCATTTAAGAACATAAGAGGGCAATTTTCAATAGGGATTTGAGATATCCCCTGACTGAGCATATCATGAAGATGCATGATGGTAAACCAGAATCTTGGTTTCATGCTCTGGAACAAGTACACAACTCAATTAGGGGTGGGGACCGGGAACTTCTACTTAGACACAGGGAATGTAAATGGATATGCAAATTACACAGTATCAAGCACGGGCTGAACTCAGATAATGAGATGCACTATTTCCTGATGTAAAGGACATGCGGAACATAAGATAAATGTGATTGGCCAATATTGTGAAAAGAAAAACATCTATCAATGACATCGCATGGAAATTAACTTTAATGTAAATGTGCCATTGTATAAATGTCTAAATATACTATACTATACCATACTGCCAGACAATATTCTGTGACATGTGACATTGGCTGCTACAGGGAACACAAACAACTCTGTTGAAATCCATCTGCTCTATTGAAAATCTTTTTCTCTATTTACTACTACAGTTCTCTTTCCCCTGAATATCTTTATATCTATTTCAAAATATGTTCCCATCCCACTGCTCCTCTGTGTAGATTGTGTCACTCCTATGATAATTACAAGTGACATATGCTTGATCAAGCCAACTGTACAAAAACAATGTACACCTTTCTCTGCCATTTACACAATTAAGCTGTCCCACAAAGGAATGCCCCACTTTGGGGATTCTTTGACAACAATATTCCTCTACGGGGTGGCTGTTAATACGAGTGTGATCAACCCTAGAGACTGTTCTTCCTTTACTATAATATCAACTCGTGTTAGACCTAAAAAATGTCTTTTTACCTTTCCTTGACGATTCTCTCTTACTAGGCGCAACACTTAAAAGTCTTCTGTAATCGAATGCCTTAATGGAGGTAGAAATCATTTATTACACACCACTTCAAGATGGCGGCCAGTAAGATAATACAGGCCCCGTTTTTGATCCTTATCATTCGAGGATCTCTATTTTCAAACATATGCTGAATAGCGGGACCAGAGACAGCCTATACAGTCAGTAGTTTATATAAAAAAAATAGTTCCTGAAAAGAAGAACTTTTGTTCAAAAATGAACTCCGGGTATTTTTGGCCCAATAAAACCATTTCTCTGTTTTCACTATAGCGATCACTATTAGGTGAATTTCTTTCTCTGTTTGTTAGTAGACATCCAATACTCGTTTTAGCCCATTCAATTACCACTCCAAAATTGCGCCAGTTTGGGGCTTAGTAACCACACTATCATATACCAGAGTATAGCGGGCGTGTTCCAGTTATCCTTCACGAATAGGATAATTAATCAATTAGGCTACCCAGCCGGGTCTATTTAAACCGGGAAGTAAACGCTCGGGTCTTCGCACAGGACTTCCACGCTACTTGGTTTTTGTATTTCTGGAACTAGAAACTCGGTAAGTGAGGGAAGGGGATACTGTGGGTCCGCTCTTTGGCACGAACATTTAATTAGCTAACAGAGAGCTATTATGCTTCTCGACTTGATATATAGACTGTCTTAAAATATTTTAAAATTAGGGAGTTCCTACCAGCTCAGAGTCACTTATTGATTCCCGAATTCGCTTTACTTTAAACACTTACACCAGTGGTGCATCGTGGGATATCGAGTCCATGGGTGTTGGGGTGCACTTGTGTTTTTTGATGCTATACTCGGTCTAATGCAGACAATGCGAAATCGGTCTTTGTTAATGTGTGACGGTAATACGGTATGGGACCGGTTCCGAGGGAGAATATAATGCCCTCGTACAATACTTACAGTACATGACGGTATTATTTATTTCTTGTAATGTGGTGGTGATATGTCTATTGGCATAAAAACCAGACAGACTACAACATTTTTGATATTCCTCTATTACTATATTATTATACACTCAATTTTTAATCCTATCAGGTCCTTATATACGGGACGGGGCCAAGAGAGCACACCACACCTCGCCAACTTCAGGAGGAAGCACTAGCTGGTATTCTCCCGAGGATCTGTTGAAACAAAGTGGGATATCTTGTGGATTACTTGTCTTGAGGGAAATGCTGTTAAAATTCGGAAAAAGGGGGTGGGAACGTGCTTTGAGGGCATGGTATGACAACTCTTTATTAGGACCAAATATCCAAGTAACTACCTTGGACTGGATGGCGCTGGGTATATATTGTCTTGTCTTGAGGGAAATGCTGCTAAAACTCAGAAAATGGGGTGGGAACCATGCCATGAGGATATGGTATGACAACTCTTGATTAGGACCAAATATCCAAGTAATTACCTTGGACTGGATAGCGTTGGTTATATATATATATATATATTTCATATATTTTTTATTTAAACATATGATTCCTGTGCTCTCTCTCCTTCCCCCCTTTTTTTCTTACTAACCTGAGACATATTCTATTGCACGTTTTCCTAGTATGCTAAAAGTATAAAATCTAAAAGTCGTACTTTTTTCGCACATG